>NW_027362765.1:396050458-396570458 GCF_046119375.1 Phyllobates terribilis | reverse complement strand
GTTTGTTTGTTATTTTTGTAACAATTATGTATAAACATAACAGAACTTTTTGCAATGTTTGGCATTTCACCCTGGTGTACGAGTGACTTACACTTCTGAATGGTGAGTGGGGGAGGGTATCTGATCGCGAGCGCTGACATTTTGCTACAAGTTATGTTTATCATCTTTTTCAGAAAGATATGACCTTGCTGTGCAGTAAGATAACACTGGGTAGAGAACAGACCTACCCATCAAAAAGTTCTATAATATCTATTGATTGGCATTACAGTTGAAGAACATCTGCCTCCTCTCCCCCAAGAAGTCCTTGAGATTCCTCTCTACGCTCCCATAATCTATCCCTCTTAATGCGCTACCTGTTAAGTGCACCAGTCATTTTGATAATTCTGCCATTCTATTCCTGAACCTGTTGTCTCAGAATAAAGAGCGCTATGCATACAAAGGAAATATGTGAATTTGCTAAATTGTGGCAACGATGCGTGAATATAGAATTGTCACCCCTTATAAGCATAACTGTGACCTATTAGGACCTTAGAATGACTTTTGTAGGATTCGTCAGGAACTAAATGAGTCACTGTATGTTATTTATTGAAGTGCAGTTTTGTGGTCGGTCTTTGTGTTGTGCTGTAAGTTCTTTTATCTGTGCTTCTTCTTATGAAGGGGAACCACATAGTTGACCAACATGAAGGATAATAACGAGTGTTACTTTATTTCCCGTAAGCGCGTCACACACAAATGTAATGTCAAAGACAGAAAGGATGGAATTAATAATTTTCTCTTTACACAAAGTTATAGCTGTTGTCCGGTGAAAAAAAGTTCTTTGGAGCTTTCTTTATGAGACTGCATCGTGCTCGACTTTTTCCAGCAGTCGCCATAAAGAATGAATGGAGCGCTTTCGAGCATGTGCACTATCGCTGCGTTCTAGAATAGGAGTGCCCCAATCCAGTGAACAGTGTGGTTCCTAGGGGCAGAACCCCACCAATATATTATTACCTATCTGTGGATAGGTGAACTTCTTTTTATAGGATAACCTGTAATGATATAAATGAATTTCAATCAAATAGTAAAGATTGGACAAAATAAAAATAATAGAAATAAAGTAAGTTAAGAACAGTACACAGATACACCAAACATGAACAGCTTTTATCGTTTTACTGCACGGCTGTGCTGTTGTAAAGGTCTGGAGTAGGGATGAGCCGACCTGTGGAAGTTCGAATTCTGGTATCCGACCGAACTTTAGTCCAATGTTCGGTTCAGGTAGCAGATACCGCGAAAGAGAGGGGCCAGAAGATTGCAACATCTGGTTACACGAATTCCTGCACTTCTTAGAACTGCTTCACCATCCTATTAAACAGCACAGGTTTTCTTGCTGTCATGGCGAAGGTTAATCAGTTCAGTTCATGTCCCGGAGTTCTCCATCCTGAATTGCCTCAGCAGTTCTGTGTTGGTCACTCCCTTCTGGTATATATGCTCACCACTGGCACTTGGAATTTGCCAGTGATAGTTCTACTTCCTAGTTTGGTGGTGAAGGAGAAAGTTCAGTGTTTGGAGTTGGTGGTTGGAGAGTTTTTCTGGAGATTGCTGCGTGAAGTTGGTTTGCGTGGTTTTCCTTATCCTCTCACATTTGGTTTCTCCTTCCTATACCTCCTCTGTTTCCCACTCTGTTGTTTTGTGAGTGTATTTGTATGATTGTAGTTTTCTTTTATCCCTGTCTGTTAACCCCGTCTGTCTGGTTAGTGTTTTCCTATACACTTCAGCCCCTCACCTCCCTTGGTGGGGGAGGGATCAGATAAGGGTTAAGTTAGGAGCATAGATATAAGTATGAGAACCCGGCGTCTCCACCTTCAGGAGTAATACGGGGTACAGGGATAGAATAGGGCGCCCCTAGTTCAATGGGATCGGGTAGGTGCCCACAGTCCCTTGACACTACATGACACCAGAACTATACCCAAACCTGAACCCAAACCCCATTGAAATCAATGGGGACCCGAACTTTGGAGCTGGCAAATCTCTATCTCTATCTCTCTCTCGCCTCCATCTCACTCCTCCACAGACTCTCGAACTAAAATGGACTTCCAGAAGTCAGTATTTGGAGTTCAGCACCAGACATGGTCTCCAGTACGAACCCCAAACTTTACAATTTGGGTTCTCTCATCTCTGTAAACTGGAGTGTAGTAGAGCTACAACCCCCGCAGAAGATAATTACGGATCTCATGAAAAAGTCTGCAAGAAAAAAGTAGTTATAGAGCTAAAATTTCACTGCTTTATGACCGATGCCCTTTAAGTAACCTGAGTAAGAATTTAATTTAAAGGGAACCTGACAGCTGATCAATGCTGCCCAATCCACGGGCAGCATGTATCTGACACTGGTTGTTGATATCCGCCAGGCATATTTGACTCTGAAACGCTGCGGCACAAAAAGAGACCTGTCACTCCAAAGCAGCAGGTGGGGAGAAGCTACTGGAGACCCACCTGTCCGACAACTCTACAGGTGGGTCTCTGTGCAGCTGGTGCCCTGTGGCTTTTAAAGTATGTTTTACTTTGAAACTCTGCAGTGTTTCAGATTGAAACATACCTGGCTGAAACCATACAGCCAGTGCCAGCCGTCGATCGGGCAGCATGTATCAGTTGCCAGGGTCCCTTTTAAGGTTCACTTACATTGTACATGAAACAAGCGCTCTGAGGAGAAAGTATTTAGAAAATCATACTATAGAAAAGGAAGAAAGCACATGAAGAGGACATAAGTGCAGTATAGAAGCTGTGCTGTAGTATGAGCTAATGATGACAGCAGCACCCTGGATACACATACAACTCACATCCAGCCTATATTACTGGGAGAGACACTCCCATAAGAGAAAAATCTGAAACTTGGATCAAGTTGCAAACTCCAACAAATAAGGGAGTCTGAAAATAAATGTAGATTGAAGTATGAAACTAAGTGCAATTTTATTAACCAAAGGTAATAAGTATAACTAATAAACACAAAAAACATTTTTAACTTGTCAAAGATGTGCATACTGTTTAATGCTCTATTGACAGTACGTTTTTTCTGGTGTTTTCAACACTTTTGGTGCCCTTTTTAGGATTTTTTTTTAAATGCTGCATACTTTTAGCATGGTTTTCAAAGATATTTTCGATATGTTTCACTATTGGATAGGAAAACATATTAAAAACTCACATAAAAGTTCTAAAAATCCATGAAATTCATTAAATGAAGAGATTGTATTGTAGTAACCAGTTTCCAAAGCATCTCTGTGGCCTCGTCATTCATCACCCAGAATGGAGAGAGACACTGGTGCATAAAAGAATTTCGACTGTTAATTTGTTACAATTTTTCTTTTTGTTAATATTTATTAGTTAAGCCGTGTTTTTCTAGTTGACGCATAGAAAAGTGTAGAGACACGTGACCCGGCATGAGTAGAAGCATTAGCCATATGGTGAATATTCGAGTTGTTTTTGGAATGTGATAAGAGCTACAATGTGACACAACATCATTATATAATTCCTGCAGATATGAGATTGCACATGGTAACACAACTCATCATTGGCCAATACTGATCATAGATTCTTGTGTCCATTTCCTCCATTGATTAGAAGTCATGGCATTCCTTCTATGTTACTCGACAGCAGTGATTCACATTTGTTTCCTGCCTATAGAAATGATGACTGATGAGTCGAATAAGCTGGTGTTTCATGCATGGTGTCCGCCATCTCGGCCTCTGTCATGTCTTTTTGTAGCTGTAATGCTAGATGTTGGGTTTATAGCTGTGAGCTTCATCTCTAGAGTCTACGGGCGAAACAGCCTTTACTCCAGAGAGGGCTTTACAAAGCTGCAGAAGACTTTTGGTAGCTATGTAACTCCAGTCTACGGGGAGCGAGCACAGGTAGAGCTGTTGTTTGAGCTCTTCCATCCCTTGGCCCTTCATTGCTTTCTCTAGAACCCAGGGAACATGGTACCACACTTTAGGCTTTATTCACACATCAGTATTTTTGATCAGTATTTCTATACCAAAACCAGGAGAGTCTCCAAAACACAGAACAGGTATCAGTCTTTTTTTGTTGTTGTTAATATATAATTTTTATTTAAAGTTTTGTTAAACAACAAAATGAAAATAAAATAGAATCAACATTATCAGCATAAGGCCATGGCCCCACTATCAGTATTTGGTCAGTATTCGGTCAGTATTTTTTCTCAGGAGTGGGAGCCAAAACCAGGAGTGGGTGATAAATGCAGAATTGGTGACTTGTTTCTATTATACCTTTTCTCTGATTGTTCCTCACCTGGTTTTGGCTCCCACTCCTGAGAAAAAATACTGACCAAATACTGACCGAATACTGATAGTGGGGCCATGGACTTAAAACTTGTATCTAGTACGCAGACTTGGTAAATGAGGGCAATGAATGTAGAATATACTACACTGCTCAAAAAAATAAAGGGAACACTTAAACTACAGAATATAACGCCAAGTGAATCAAACTTCTGTGAAATCAAACTGTCCACTTAGGAAGCAACACTGATTGACAATCAATTTCACATGCTGTTGTGCAAATGGAATAGACAATAGATGGAAATTATTGGCAATTATCAAGACACCCTCAATAAAGGAGTGGTTCTGCAGGCGGAGACCACAGACCACATCTCAGTACCAATGCTTTCTGGCTGATGTTTTGGTCACTTCTGAATGTTGGTTGTGCTTTCACACTCGTGGTAGCATGAGACAGACTCTACAACCCACAGAAGTTGTTCAGGTAGTGCAGCTCATCCAGGATGGCACATCAATGCGAGCTGTGGCAAGAAGGTTTGCTGTGTCTGTCAGCGTAGTGTCCAGAGGCTGGAGGCGCTACCAGGAGACAGGCCAGTACACCAGGAGACGTGGAGGGGCCCGTAGGAGGGCAACAACCCAGCCGCAGGACCGCTACATCCGCCTTTGTGCAAGGAGGAACAGGAGGAGCACTGCCAAAGCCCTGCAAAATGACCTCCAGAAGGCCACAAATGTGCATGTGTCTGCACAAACGGTTAGAAACCGACTCCATAAGGGTGGTATGAGGACCAGACTTCCACAGATGGGGGTTGTGCTCACAGCCCAACACCGTGCAGGACGCTTGGCATTTGCCACAGAACACCAGGATTGGCAAAGTCGCCACTGGTGCCCTGTGCTCTTCACAGATGAAAGCAGGTTCACACTGAGCACATGTGACAGACGTGACAGAGTCTGGAGACGCCGTGGAGAGCGATCTGCTGCCTGCAACATCCTTCAGTATGACCGGTTTGGCAGTGGGTCAGTAATGGTGTGGGGTGGCATTTCTTTGGAGGGCCGCACAGCCCTCCATGTGCTCGCCAGAGGTAGCCTGACTGCCATTAGGTACCGGGATGAGATCCTCAGACCACTTGTGAGACCATATGCTGGTGCGGTTGGCCCTGGGTTCCTCCTAATGCAGGACAATGCCAGACTTCATGTGGCTGGAGTGTGTCAGCAGTTCCTGCAAGATGAAGGCATTGAAGCTATGGACTGGCCCGCCCGTTCCCCAGACCTGAATCCGATTGAGCACATCTGGGACATCATGTCTCGCTCCATCCACCAACGTCACGTTGCACCACAGACTGTCCAGGAGTTGGCGGATGCTTTAGTCCAGGTCTGGGAGGAGATCCCACAGGAGACCATCCGCAGCCTCATCAGGAGCATGCCCAGGCGTCGTAGGGAGGTCATACCGGCACGTGGTGGCCACACACAATACTGAGACTCATTTTGACTTGTTTTAAGGACATTACATCAAAGATGGATCAGCCTGTAGTGTGATTTTCCACTTTAATTTTGGGGGTGACTCCAAATCCAGGCCTCCATTGGTTAATAAATTTGATTTCCATTGATGATTTTTGTGTGATTTTGTTGTCAGCACATTCAGCTTTGTACAGAACAAAGTATTCAATGAGAATATTTCATTCATTCAGATCTAGGATGTGTTATTTGAGTGTTCTCTTTATTTTTTTGAGCAGTATATATAGTATAACATATTTATCATTTACTGGAAATCTCTGTGTAAAATGGTAAAAAGCGTAAAAAGAAAAAAACTGTTAAAGAGGTATTCCCATCTCCAAGATCCTATCCCAAAAAGTAGTAGGTGTAATAATAATAATATTAGCAAATACATCTGATTAGAAATATAGTATAGTTCTTCTGATTAGCTATGTTGCTAACCCCATGTGCTGTGCATTACAGTAGCTTAGGTATCCATGGTTATGACCACTCATATAATGACATATACTTAGCTCTTAGTGGTCTTAACCATGGATACCTAAGCTACTTCAATGCCCTGCACATGAGGTAAGTGACATAGCGAATCAGAAGAACTATACTACATTTCTAATTTGAGGTATTTGCTAATATTATTATTATTATTATTATTATTATTACACCTACTACATATTGGTAGAGGATCTTGAAGATGGGAAAACCCTTTTAAGCTAAACTTACATAGAAGCCATCATAAAAAGAGGTGTATAGAAGTGAAAATTCCTTATTCGCTAGCTCTCTTATCTCTCAATTATTAATGCAGAGTTGACCTAGGTTATGAGAAGTCTAGTGTAGATGCCAAGTAAATCAGCTTGTAATACATTTATTTATTTATTTCACTCACTTATATAGCGCCATTAATTCCACAGCACTTTACAGACATCATCATCACTGTCCCCATTGGGGCTCACAATCTAGATTCCCTATCAGTATGTCTTTGGAGTGTGGGACGAAATCTGAGAACCCGGAGGAAACCCACGCAAACACGGGGAGAGCATACAAACTCCTTGCAGATGTCCTTGGTGGGATTGTGGGCATTTAATGCACTTGCATTGTTTTTCCCCACCTGGTGCCGCCCTCCTCTTCTTGATTGACAGCTCTGAGCTCTGCTATGTCATTCTTGTAGCCTCCTTTACCAAAACATGAAAATGTCCGGCTAATTTGCCAGTCCAGGCAGAAGTGATGAATGGTAAAGATTTCTGCCTGCCTGAAGAATGGCATCAAAGAGGTCAGACTTGTCAGTTAGGCATCAATCAGACGTCCGATGTTCTTGTACGAGTGCTGTCCATGGCTTTCACGGATGGCACTCGTACCTGTGATAGTCTATGGGGCCATTCACATGTCTGTGGTTTTTCATGCAGAATCGCAGAGAGATGTCCCGACTTTGATCCGAGTATCTGAGCAAAATCGGCAAAGCAAGTCTATAAGTCCATGAAAAAATAAATAAATTGGACCGCACTCTGACGATTTTCACGGGCTGTCACATAGGAGAAGATGGAAAAAAGTTGTTTTTTTTCTCCATGTACGAAAAAAACTGATGACACTCAGATCAAAAAAATCGCTCAGTTTTTCTCGTACGTGGAAAATACTGACGTGTGAATGAAGCCTTAGCAAGAGGAGACCAGGAAGTAGTAAAGAGGGAAGAAGCGGTTCAAGTTCATTGCCACGCCCCCAGTGCACCTCCTGCCTGATTTGCATATGGCTTCTACACTTCATTTTTAATTCTTGGCACATCGGATTTTTACAAAAAAGGTATCATTTTTAGAAAGGGATAAGTGCCTATGCCAGTACCCCATTATTGATAGGTTCCCTTTAAAATGTTGCTTTAGGGCATTCTGAGATATTGGGGTTATCTTGTGGTCCTGCAGTCACAACAACCAATCACAGAGGAAGAAATGATATCCCAGCAGCTTGGGGAGATCTGTATCTATGCAATTTGTAAAGAGGTCCTGCAAAGTGCTTCAGAAGCGGCTGAATGTCCCACTACTGCTGCCTAAAATGTATAAAGTGCAAACATATACTTTTATGCTATACGAAAAAAAATGCATGCACATCAGTCCCTAAGTTGCAGAAGAAGATGAGTAATGACAAACAGCCGTCTTCCAAGAATCCCACATGCAGCAATAAAAAAAAGCCCCATTAGCCGATATAGGGCCTTACAAATGGAGGTCTTCTGCTGCAAAACCACATTGGTGTGTATTACCTGATGCAGCTTAACCCTGTCCCTTCCAGCACCTTTATCTTATACTCTCTGCTTGCCCATCCCAGAATTTTTTTGCACTCCGCCCCACCTGTCTAGAGAGTACGTATCGCTTTGCTCATCCTGAGCTGTCTGATTCATGATTGATCTTTCCAAAGAAAACAGTAGATGAAAAGCAAAATTGTGCACATTTATATGCCAATCTGAGTGACATTATATATGAGACCGCAGTAACGTCTGCCATCATATGTTACCCAGCACCTTGTGTGAGAAATAAAGAAATGGCTCATCACTAAAAGGAGGACACAGAAGGATGAATCAGGGATCTGCTTTTTTTTTTAATTGTATTATTTTTTTTACTCTATTATTATGTCATTTATATGCACTTTATTATTTTGCATAAACGGCTGATGGCCACTAAGATATTGGATGGTTAGTCACAGCCCAGACTCGTCTGTCTACATTTCAGTCATTGGATGTTGTTTAGTAAATTACTTAGCTATGTGAATGGGATTTGGAGGAATGTACACGTGTAAGACAAGGTGTGAAGGACACATAAGTATCCACAGAGTGACAATGTACCTGGGAATCCAGGACATGGCACTGAAACGCGCTGTTGGGTGGAACGATGAAGATGATAATAATTAATACTTGTTTTATGTACAAGAACCTATTGACAAATAGTTTTTGTATAATGTTGCTGACTTTTGGGTGACAGCTATTTCTTAAACTGAAATGAGGAACCCTGGAAATAAAGGAAGTCAGGATGGCACAAGAGTCGCTACTACGTCCTCCTTCTGTTTTCTTAATAATAGTGTCAATATATTAATAAATACATCCTCAAAATTCTGCCCTAAGACGGGTATCTAGGGAGGGAATGGGGCAAAGTGTATTGGGGGGGCTGCACCAATAAGGATTTTACTTAAATGTCATGTCTGATCTGCTCTTGTTATAATGCACCTTATGGGGTGATCAGGTCCCGCTCCTTATAGCTGACACCCCTCGCAATCAAAGTTTGTTGGGGGAAGCTATGACCAGCCAGGCATTTCCTCTGCAGATATATGGCAACCATCTGCAGGGAGAATACCTATATGAGATCTGCTCACACAGAGCGCCTCTCTCTTCTGGTTCATACAGAGGGATCCCAAGGTGCGGAATTTTAGGGTCATTTGTTGTGTCAGAGCCTGCGCCTCTGTAGAATCCTCTGGAACTCTATTGTTCCAAAACAAACGGCTTTATAGATTCAAAGTAAAATGCAACGGTTGCTTTTGTCAAATAATACCAAGGCTATGTTCACATGTTGCGTTTTTTTTTTTTTCTGCAGGCAAAACCTGCTCTCTTGGCAGTAAAGAAGCCGCTTACAAAAAACAGGTTTTGCTGTGTTTTTACAGCATTTTTGCAGCATTTTTTTGCAGCATTTTTTTGCAGCATTTTCATTGTCTCTTGTGCATGCTAATAAAATTTAGTGCCCCCCACCAAAAAAAAACATGATGCAACTTACTTAAGATTTTTGCACCAAAAATGCAGCAAAACCTGATACCTGCGTTTTTTTGCTGCCTTTTTGCACTTACTCATTACTTTCTATGGGTGAAAAAACGCTGAGAGAAGTGACACGTTGCAGTTTGCAAAAACGCAGCAGTTCTCCAAATCAGGAAAAAAAAAACAATATGTGTGCACGGGATTTCTGAAATCTCATAGCTTTTGCTGTCACTGTAAAACGCAGCTTAAAATTTGCATTAAAAAAACGCAGCAAAAACCCAATGTGTGAACATAGCCTAAATGTAACAACTTCTTTAATTGACATTTCAAGTTTACATTCAGTTGAAAACTCTTGGCCAATCTAACATTTTCAATAAAAGTTTTTTGCATTTTAAGAAACAGTATCCCAGACTGCAGCTGCAGGTAGAGACTGTGTGTTGAGTGACACTATTGAATTCCACTTTGTATGGGATAGCAAGAAATGTTGGGGAAGGGAAGTGACAGTCTAGCCACATATCTGGTTCTAGCTGTCGCTTTTGGATCCACCCTGACCTATTAAGTGTTAATTAGCAAACTCTTTGAGCATTAGAGTTTGGCAACAGAAGCTAACAAGAGGCCGTGGAGATGAAAGATCCCTCAAACGGGATGGGTAATTGTATATATCATGGTGAAACTGTCATCTCTCTATTACAGGATCAGGATTTTGGTTCAGGGGTCTTGTAAAGATGAACTGATCTCAGGATCGTCTGCTGCCAAGACTCTGGATTTAGGTTTTTTGTTTTCCTGCAGTGCCTCCACAGGGCAAATGGAGCATTGCACCGATTTCCTTGAAATCAGTGGACAGTACGTGTAATGCATGGACATGTAGGGTCCTCCAAATTTACAGATGCTCTTTATGGTTCAGTCACTCTCCGCTGTAGCTGATAAATGAAGTGGGGAGTGCGGGATCTCCCTCTACTAACTCAGAATTCCCTGACGTGGCATTTGAGATGTTTCTTTATAAACCAGACATCCTCTTTCGCATATAAGATCTATCTTGCAATGGAGCCTCTTTTTAAACAAATTTAGAAATTGACCTCTAGTTCAAGTGCTTCTTCTCTAAAAGCAAGAACTAGAACAATATCATGTTCCTTAGTGTGACACATGAAAGAAAAACAGGAAACTGTAAAGTCCCTTAAATAAACAATATACCACGTCTTCCAGGCGTAAAATGTTCTTATCATCTCAGCTATTTTTGGTACACAAGGTAGTAAGCAAGGTAATGCTGTTAAGTGCAGAAGTTGCAAATGATTTGTATCTTTCACTTTAATTCTTTAATGCTTTATTGTTATCTTTGACTGTTGTCTGCCTTAAAGAAAAATGCTTAGCAAAGCCACTACATTGTGTAATGCCAGGTGCAGGGTCAGATAGATGCTGCATGACACAGACATCATGACTGGTGTTATTGGAATCACTATGTCATTGAGCGCCCCCGCTTCCCTGCACTAGGTGGAATAAAGCTTTGCCTAAAGTTAAAGTTTTTTTTTAAAAAAGAGAATCAGAACAGCATGATGTAGGGGGGAGACACATATTTCAGAGATGTGTCACTTTATTAGCCTGTTTGCTATTGTTTCCATACAATGAATGTTTTATCACCAGGAGATTATCACTTTCTGGACTACAGCTCATGTGAGCCCTGGTCTGTCCACGCCCCCACCTCTGATAAGCAGCTTACTGTCAATGTACAGTGTACACAGAAAGCTGTGGTGTGGGAGGGTTAGCTTCCGAGCTCTGGTACATCTAAAAACTCAGATTGTGTCACAGCTGCCCACCCAGTAAAAAGTGACCAGGAGATGACATGACAGTAAAGCTGACAGATCCTCTATATACTACACCACACAGGAGAGCTGACAGATCCTCTATATACTACACCACACAGGAGAGCTGACAGATCCTCTATATACTACACCACACAGGAGAGCTGACAGATCCTCTATATACTACACCACACAGGAGAGCTGACAGATCCTCTATATACTACACCACACAGGAGAGCTGACAGATCCTCTATATACTACACCACACAGGAGAGCTGACAGATCCTCTATATACTGCACCACACAGGAGAGCTGACAGATCCTCTACATACTACACCACACAGGAGAGCTGACAGATCTTGCATATACTACAACACACAGGAGAGATCCTCTATATACTACACCACACAGGAGAGATCCTCTATATACTACACCACACAGGAGAGCTGACAGATCCTCGATATACTACACCACACAGGAGAGCTGACAGATCCTCTATATACTACACCACACAGGAGAGCTGACATCCTCTATATACTACACCACACAGGAGAGCTGACAGATCCTCTATATACTACACCACACAGGAGAGCTGACAGACCCTCTATATACTACACCACACAGGAGAGCTGACAGATCCTCTATATACTACACCACACAGGAGAGCTGACAGATCCTCTATATACTGCTCCACACAGGAGAGCTGACAGATCCTCTCTATACTACACCACACAGGAGAGCTGACAGATCCTCTATATACTGCTCCACACAGGAGAGCTGACAGATCCTCTATATACTACACCACACAGGAGAGCTGACACATCCTCTATATACTACACCACACAGGAGAGCTGACAGATCCTCTATATACTGCACCACACAGGAGAGCTGACGGATCCTCTATATACTACACCACACAGGAGAGCTGACAGATCCTCTATATACTACACCACACATGAGAGCTGACAGATCCTCTATATACTACACCACACAGGAGAGCTGACAGATCCTCTATATACTACACCACACAGGAGAGCTGACAGATCCTCTATATACTACACCACACAGGAGAGCTGACAGATCCTCTATATACTACACCACACAGGAGAGCTGACAGATCCTCTATATACTGCACCACACAGGAGAGCTGACAGATCCTCTATATACTACACCACACAGGAGAGCTGACAGATCCTCTATATACTACACCACACAGGAGAGCTGACAGATCCTCTATATACTACACCACACAGGAGAGCTGACAGATCCTCTATATACTACATCACACAGGAGAGCTGACAGATCCTCTATATACTACACCACACAGGAGAGCGGACACATCCTCTATATACTACACCACACAGGAGAGCGGACAGATCCTCTATATACTACACCACACAGGAGAGCTGACACATCCTCTATATACTACACCACACAGGAGAGCTGACAGATCCTCTATATACTACACCACACAGGAGAGCTGACAGATCCTCTATATACTACACCACACAGGAGAGCTGACAGATCCTCTATATACTACCCCACACAGGAGAGCTGACAGATCCTCTATATACTACACCACACAGGAGAGCTGACAGATCCTCTATATACTACACCACACTGGAGAGCTGAGAGATCCTCTATATACTACACCACACAGGACAGATCCTCTATATACTGCACCACACAGGAGAGCTGACAGATCCTCTATATACTACACCACACAGGAGAGCTGACAGATCCTGTATATACTACACCACACAGGAGAGCTGACAGATCCTCTATATACTACACCACACAGGAGAGCTGACAGATCCTCTATATACTACACCACACAGGAGAGCTGACACATCCTCTATATACTACACCACACAGGAGAGCTGACAGATCCTCTATATACTACACCACACAGGAGAGCTTACACATCCTCTATATACTACACCACACAGGAGAGCTGACAGATCCTCTATATACTATACCACACAGGAGAGCTGACAGATCCTCTATATACTACACCACACAGGAGAGCTGACAGATCCTCTATATACTACACCACACAGGAGAGCGGACACATCCTCTATATACTACACCACACAGGAGAGCTGACAGATCCTCTATATACTACACCACACAGGAGAGCTGACAGATCCTCTATATACTACACCACACAGGAGAGCTGACAGATCCTCTATATACTACACCACACAGGAGAGCTGACAGATCCTCTATATACTACACCACACAGGAGAGCGGACAGATCCTCTATATACTACACCACACAGGAGAGCTGACACATCCTCTATATACTACACCACACAGGAGAGCTGACAGATCCTCTATATACTACACCACACAGGAGAGCTGACAGATACTCTATATACTACACCACACTGGAGAGCTGAGAGATCCTCTATATACTACACCACACAGGACAGATCCTCTATATACTACACCACACAGGAGAGCTGACAGATCCTCTATATACTACACCACACAGGAGAGCTGACAGATCCTCTATATACTACAGCACACAGGCGAGCTGACAGACCCTCTATTTACTACACCACACAGGAGAGCTGACAGATCCTCTATATACTACACCACACAGGAGAGCTGACAGACCCTCTATATACTACACCACACAGGAGAGCTGACAGATCCTCTATATACTACACCACACAGGAGAGCTGACAGATCCTCTATATACTGCTCCACACAGGAGAGCTGACAGATGCTCTATATACTACACCACACAGGAGAGCTGACAGATCCTCTATATACTGCTCCACACAGGAGAGCTGACAGATCCTCTATATACTACACCACACAGGAGAGCTGACACATCCTCTATATACTACACCACACAGGAGAGCTGACAGATCCTCTATATACTGCACCACACAGGAGAGCTGACGGATCCTCTATATACTACACCACACAGGAGAGCTGACAGATCCTCTATATACTACACCACACAGGAGAGCTGACAGATCCTCTATATACTACACCACACAGGAGAGCTGACAGATCCTCTATATACTACACCACACAGGAGAGCTGACAGATCCTCTATATACTACACCACACAGGAGAGCTGACAGATCCTCTATATACTACACCACACAGGAGAGCTGACAGATCCTCTATATACTGCACCACACAGGAGAGCTGACAGATCCTCTATATACTACACCACACAGGAGAGCTGACAGATCCTCTATATACTACACCACACAGGAGAGCTGACAGATCCTCTATATACTACACCACACAGGAGAGCTGACAGATCCTCTATATACTACATCACACAGGAGAGCTGACAGATCCTCTATATACTACACCACACAGGAGAGCGGACACATCCTCTATATACTACACCACACAGGAGAGCGGACAGATCCTCTATATACTACACCACACAGGAGAGCTGACACATCCTCTATATACTACACCACACAGGAGAGCTGACAGATCCTCTATATACTACACCACACAGGAGAGCTGACAGATCCTCTATATACTACACCACACAGGAGAGCTGACAGATCCTCTATATACTACCCCACACAGGAGAGCTGACAGATCCTCTATATACTACACCACACAGGAGAGCTGACAGATCCTCTATATACTACACCACACTGGAGAGCTGAGAGATCCTCTATATACTACACCACACAGGACAGATCCTCTATATACTGCACCACACAGGAGAGCTGACAGATCCTCTATATACTACACCACACAGGAGAGCTGACAGATCCTGTATATACTACACCACACAGGAGAGCTGACAGATCCTCTATATACTACACCACACAGGAGAGCTGACAGATCCTCTATATACTACACCACACAGGAGAGCTGACACATCCTCTATATACTACACCACACAGGAGAGCTGACAGATCCTCTATATACTACACCACACAGGAGAGCTTACACATCCTCTATATACTACACCACACAGGAGAGCTGACAGATCCTCTATATACTATACCACACAGGAGAGCTGACAGATCCTCTATATACTACACCACACAGGAGAGCTGACAGATCCTCTATATACTACACCACACAGGAGAGCGGACACATCCTCTATATACTACACCACACAGGAGAGCTGACAGATCCTCTATATACTACACCACACAGGAGAGCTGACAGATCCTCTATATACTACACCACACAGGAGAGCTGACAGATCCTCTATATACTACACCACACAGGAGAGCTGACAGATCCTCTATATACTACACCACACAGGAGAGCGGACAGATCCTCTATATACTACACCACACAGGAGAGCTGACACATCCTCTATATACTACACCACACAGGAGAGCTGACAGATCCTCTATATACTACACCACACAGGAGAGCTGACAGATACTCTATATACTACACCACACTGGAGAGCTGAGAGATCCTCTATATACTACACCACACAGGACAGATCCTCTATATACTACACCACACAGGAGAGCTGACAGATCCTCTATATACTACACCACACAGGAGAGCTGACAGATCCTCTATATACTACAGCACACAGGCGAGCTGACAGACCCTCTATTTACTACACCACACAGGAGAGCTGACAGATCCTCTATATACTGCACCACACAGGAGAGCCGACAGATCCTCTATATACTACACCACACAGGAGAGCTGACACATCCTCTATATACTACACCACACAGGAGAGCTGACAGATCCTCTATATACTACACCACACAGGAGAGCTGACAGATCCTCTATATACTACACCACACGGGAGAGCTGACAGATCCTCTATATACTACACCACACAAGAGAGCTGACAGATCCTCTATATACTACACCACACAGGAGAGCTGACAGATCCTCTATATACTACACCACACAGGAGAGCTGACAGATCCTCTATATACTACACCACACAGGAGAGCTGAGAGATCCTCTATATACCACACCACACAGGGGAGCTGACAGATCCTGTATATACTACACCACACAGGAGAGCTGACAGATCCTCTATATACTACACCACACAGGAGAGCTGACAGATCCTCTATATACTACACCACACAGGAGAGCTGACACATCCTCTATATACTACACCACACAGGAGAGCTGACAGATCCTCTATATACTACACCACACAGGAGAGCTGACAGATCCTATATATACTACACCACACAGGAGAGCTGACAGATCCTCTATATACTACACCACACAGGAGAGCTGACAGATCCTCTATATACTGCACCACACAGGAGAGCTGACAGATCCTCTATATACTACACCACACAGGAGAGCTGACAGATCCTCTATATACTACACCACACAGGAGAGCTGACAGATCCTCTATATACTACACCACACAGGAGAGCCGACACATCCTCTATATACTACACCACACAGGAGAGCTGACAGATCCTCTATATACTACACCACACAGGAGAGCTGACAGATCCTCTATATACTACACCACACAGGAGAGCTGACAGATCCTCTATATACTACACCACACAGGAGAGCTGACACATCCTCTATATACTACACCACACAGGAGAGCTGACAGATCCTCTATATACTACACCACACAGGAGAGCTGACAGATCCTCTATATACTACACCACACAGGAGAGCTGACAGATCCTCTATATACTGCACCACACAGGAGAGCTGACAGATCCTCTATATACTACACCACACAGGAGAGCTGACAGATCCTCTATATACTACATCACACAGGAGAGCTGACAGATCCTCTATATACTACACCACACAGGAGAGCTGACACATCCTCTATATACTACACCACACAGGAGAGCGGACACATCCTCTATATACTACACCACACAGGAGAGCTGACAGATCCTCTATATACTACACCACACAGGAGAGCTGACAGATCCTCTATATACTACACCACACAGGAGAGCTGACAGATCCTCTATATACTACACCACACAGGAGAGCTGACAGATCCTCTATATACTACCCCACACAGGAGAGCTGACAGATCCTCTATATACTACACCACACAGGAGAGCTGACAGATCCTCTATATACTACACCACACTGGAGAGCTGAGAGATCCTCTATATACTACACCACACTGGAGAGCTGACACATCCTCTATATACTACACCACACAGGAGAGCGGACACATCCTCTATATACTACACCACACAGGAGAGCTGACAGATCCTCTATATACTACACCACACAGGAGAGCTGACAGATCCTCTATATACTACACCACACAGGAGAGCTGACAGATCCTCTATATACTACACCACACAGGAGAGCTGACAGATCCTCTATATACTACCCCACACAGGAGAGCTGACAGATCCTCTATATACTACACCACACAGGAGAGCTGACAGATCCTCTATATACTACACCACACTGGAGAGCTGAGAGATCCTCTATATACTACACCACACAGGACAGATCCTCTATATACTGCACCACACAGGAGAGCTGACAGATCCTCTATATACTACACCACACAGGAGAGCTGACAGATCCTCTATATACTACACCACACAGGAGAGCTGACAGATCCTCTATATACTATACCACACAGGAGAGCTGAGAGATCCTCTATATACCACACCACACAGGAGAGCTGAGAGATCCTCTATATACCACACCACACAGGAGAGCCGACACATCCTCTGTATACTACACCACACAGGAGAACTGACAGATCCTCTATATACTACCCCACACAGGAGAGCTGACAGATCCTCTATATACTACACCACACAGGAGAGCTGACAGATCCTCTATATACTATACCACACTGGAGAGCTGAGAGATCCTCTATATACTACACCACACAGGACAGATCCTCTATATACTGCACCACACAGGAGAGCTGACAGATCCTCTATATACTACACCACACAGGAGAGCTGACAGATCCTCTATATACTACACCACACAGGAGAGCTGACAGATCCTCTATATACTACCCCACACAGGAGAGCTGACAGATCCTCTATATACTACACCACACAGGAGAGCTGACAGATCCTCTATATACTACACCACACTGGAGAGCTGAGAGATCCTCTATATACTACACCACACAGGACAGATCCTCTATATACTGCACCACACAGGAGAGCTGACAGATCCTCTATATACTACACCACACAGGAGAGCTGACAGATCCTCTATATACTACACCACACAGGAGAGCTGACAGATCCTCTATATACTATACCACACAGGAGAGCTGAGAGATCCTCTATATACCACACCACACAGGAGAGCTGAGAGATCCTCTATATACCACACCACACAGGAGAGCCGACACATCCTCTGTATACTACACCACACAGGAGAACTGACAGATCCTCTATATACTACCCCACACAGGAGAGCTGACAGATCCTCTATATACTACACCACACAGGAGAGCTGACAGATCCTCTATATACTATACCACACTGGAGAGCTGAGAGATCCTCTATATACTACACCACACAGGACAGATCCTCTATATACTGCACCACACAGGAGAGCTGACAGATCCTCTATATACTACACCACACAGGAGAGCTGACAGATCCTCTATATACTACACCACACAGGAGAGCAGACACATCCTCTATATACTACACCACACAGGAGAGCTGACAGATCCTCTATATACTACACCACACAGGAGAGCTGACAGATCCTCTATATACTACACCACACAGGAGAGCTGACAGATCCTCTATATACTACACCACACAGGAGAGCAGACACATCCTCTATATACTACACCACACAGGAGAGCTGACAGATCCTCTATATACTACCCCACACAGGAGAGCTGACAGATCCTCTATATACTACACCACACAGGAGAGCTGACAGATCCTCTATATACTACACCACACAGGAGAGCTGACACATCCTCTATATACTACACCACACAGGAGAGCGGACAGATCCTCTATATACTACACCACACAGGAGAGCTGACAGATCCTCTATATACTACACCACACAGGAGAGCTGACAGATCCTCTATATACTACACCACCCAGGAGAGCTGACAGATCCTCTATATACTACACCACACAGGAGAGCTGACAGATCCACTATATACTACACCACACAGGAGAGCTGACAGATCCACTATATACTACACCACACAGGAGAGCTGACAGATCCTCTATATACTACACCATACACGAGAGCTGACAATCCTCTATATACTACACCACACAGGAGAGCTGACAGATCCTCTATATACTACACCACACAGGAGAGCTGACAGATCCTCTATATACTACCCCACACAGGAGAGCTGACAGATCCTCTATATACTACACCACACAGGAGAGCTGACAGATCCTCTATATACTACACCACACAGGAGAGCTGACAGATCCTCTATATACTACACCACACAGGAGAGCTGACAGATCCACTATATACTACACCACACAGGAGAGCTGACAGATCCTCTATATACTACACCACACAGGAGAGCTGACAGATCCTCTATATACTACACCACACAGGAGAGCCGACACATCCTCTATATAATACACGACACAGGAGAGCTGACAGATCCTCTATATAGTACACCACACAGGAGAGCTGACAGATCCTCTATATACTACACCACACAGGAGAGCTGACACATCCTCTATATACTACACCACACAGGAGAGCTGACAGATCCTCTATATACTACACCACACAGGAGAGCTGACAGATCCTCTATATACTACACCACACAGGAGAGCTGACAGATCCTCTATATACTACACCACACAGGAGAGCTGACAGATCCTCTATATACTACACCACACAGGAGAGCTGACAGATCCTCTATATACTACACCACACAGGAGAGCTGACAGAGCCTCTATATACTACACCACATAGGAGAGCTGACAGATTTTCTATATACTACACTACATATGAGCTATTTTGAAGTGTATTATCTAATTCACATATTATTGGCCTAATGGGAATAGTATATTTACTTAGCCATTCTGACATAGAATTACCATGTAATCCTGATAGTAATATGAGTATTCTATGAGTCTGTTGTAGAATGAAATCACCCATATATTCAGTTTCTGACCACCCAGCTTGATTGGCAGTTGCAGCTTTTAATGAGCATTGTGAGATCTTAGCAGGGAGGAGGGACACTGAGGAGCTGTCAGGCATTGAGGAGTCTACAGTCCACTGTGAGTAGAAAGGAGGACATTAAGGAGCTGTCAATCAAGCTGGGTAGGTGAAAATTCATCAACAGCATGGAGGAAGGACTCTGAAGAGCTGTTAATCAGACTAGATGGGGAGAGAATGTGTTATTTTCATAAAGAATTGTACAGCCATTCTGATATGGATTTTCAAAGTAAGTTTACTGGCTTAACCAAGTCTAAGATTTATTTAGTAGTGTATGATGTTTGTATTGTGAAATTGTTGACAGATCCACTTTAATCCTCTGCAGTCTCATAAACCGTCTATATTTGACTGATTTTTTAACATGCTGGTGGTGTGAACTTTGTGAGTCTAAAAATGATTTAATAGCTGTGGTTTTCCTGTAATTTGTGGTAACTAACAAATTACATTCCACCACAACAAGGATATCCAAGAACTGCAGACAAGTGCTATTGAACCTATCTGTGAACTTCATGTTTTATACAGTTATTCTCATGGTAGCTTAAAAAAGTTTCAAACTGAGTATCAGAACCTGACCATAATGTCATCCTCGTAATGGAAAATTAAGTCTGACATACTCTAGAAACAGGTTACCACTGTTTTAATTTGTCATAAACCTAGACACTCTCTCTGTTCCCCTGTACTAATGTTTCGTTTGGTGGAGAGGAACACTGAATTCAGACCTGATACAATGTGTTATGCCTCCTGGCTTTCTGCATCATAGCATTTTTCCTATTGTAGCCCCTCTGTTTTTCATTTACTTGCGCTGTTTGCATTTTTGTCCTCAGTCATAACCCAACCACTTTTGATCTTTAGATCAGTCAGATGCAATGACGTTCTTCTCTAGGATTTCCAGATACAACTTGGAATTTATTTGTTCCAGAGTGATTGCAAACCGTTCAAGGTCTGAGGCATCGGAGCAAACCTTACTCACTTCTCCACCATGATACACATCTGGGATGATGTTTGTGTGTAGATACGCAGCGTCTGTGCTCTCCTGGCATAAACTTGTACACATTGACTGTAAAGATTAACTTTGTTGTATGCGTTCACAGAATTTTGTCTTGGTCGTGCTTTGAACCATGCAGGTGGTCTCTAGCAAACTTGAACTGTGATATTGCTCCATAGTAACATATCATGAATGATTCAGAGGATGGTCACCTTTTAACACCACTTTAATTCTTGGGTTTGAAATTAATTTTCTTAACTATTTTTTTTTTTTTCGGTCACGGCTCATTTTTTTCTGATTTTATAGTTAAAAGGATTGTTCAGCTAAAATAAATTGTTAGAAGTGTTTCAATTAGTAAGTTTTGCATCAGGTTAAAGGGGTTGTCTAGAGTTTGGAAGTTACCCTCTATCCGTTGGGTTGGGGATAAATTCCAAATCACTGGTGGTCCGACTGGTGGGACCCTCACCGATTGAAAAAAAATGAGTCTCTGAAGAGCTGATTGTGAATGGAGCAGGAGTCAGTCATTGAGCAGGGTTCTTCACTAAAGCCCCTAATAGTGTTGGTTAGACTTAGACCCAAGTGGATGCCAGGTACCACTCCAGGACAGACCCCGGAACTGCAGCAGCTGACCCCCTAAGGGGTTACGAAGCAGGGATAGACCCAGAGAGACAGGACGGACAGGAACTGGATAGCAGGAGGATGGATACTGCACGACCTGTAGACAGGACCAAAACTGAAAAGCAGGAACAGACGGGATGGGTTACAGGAACACAGGACGGACAGGTGCAGGATCACAGGAGCTGGTACAGACAGGACGGATAAGGGAGCGGTAACAGGTGCGGACCAGACAGGTCAGGATCAGGACTTGGTATAGGTGGGACGGGATCAGGAGCAGGTACAGACAGAATGGACAGGTGCGGGAACAGGGAGCACAGGTACAGGAACCTTACAACTTAGACGGACATGAAAACACTAATAGACTAGAGTTGCTAAGGCACCTCCCTATTGGAGAGGGTGCCTTAAATACCTAATGTCTCCCAGACATTTGTTGGTGACATCTTCAAAAGCGCGCACAGCCCCTTTAAGAAGCAGGGAGCGCTCACGCCCTAAGCATCCTCCCAGGAGACCTGCATGCCGTGCGCTGGACCTGGGAGGAAGCAGACACTGGGGACCGGAGCAGTGCAGGAGGATGAGTAAACATGCCAGTGTCCCTGCTGAGAAGAGGAAGGTACAGACTCGGAGTAGCTGGTAGAGCAGGAACAGGATCACGGCCAGAACAGAAATTGGAGCTGGTTCCGATGGAGCAGATTTAGTTACATAGTTACATACATAGTTTATAAAGCTGAAAAAAAGACAAGTGTCCATCCAGTTCAGCCTATTTCTTGTGCACTGCAGCTATTCCGCAGCGTTGATCCAGGGGAAGGCAAAAAAAAAACAAAAACATGCGGTATAGGCCAATTTACATCATTGAGGAAAAATTCACTTCCCGACTCCAATCTGGCAGTCAGATTAAATCCCTGGATTAATTAACTATCACTAAGCATAAGATGTAATTTTATTGTTCTCAAGAAAGGCGTCCAGGCCTCTCTTGAACTCATTAAGTGAGTTGGACATCACCACTTCCTCTCCCAGAGAGTTCCAGAGTCTCACGACTCTGACAGTAAAGAATCCCCTTCTATGCTGGTGCAGGAACCTCCTTTCCTCCAGACGCATAGTGTGCCCCCTCGTCTTTGTCACCATCCTTGGTATAAACAGGTCATGGGAGAGATCTCTGTACTGCCCCCTGATGTATTTATACATGTTTATGAGGTCTCCCCTAAGCCTTCTCTTTTCCAACGTAAATAGGCCTAATTTTGACAACCTCTCTGGGTATTCTAGTCCCTCCATTCCCTTTATTACCTTAGTCGCCCTTCTTTGTACCCTCTCTAGCTCCAATATGTCTTTCCTGAGCACCGGAGCCCAGAACTGTGCACAATATTCTAAGTGCGGCCTTACCAGCGCTTTATACAGAGGAAGAACAATGTTCTCATCATATGCCCCTATTCCTCATCTGATGCATGCCATGACTCTATTTGCCTTCGCAGCTGCTGCCTGACACTGGGCACTCCAATTTAATTTGCTATTAACCAAGACGCCCAGGTCCTTCTCCATGTCAGATTTCCCCAACGGTTTCCCATTTAATATATATGGGTGACTGCTGTTTTTCTTTCCCATGTGCATGACCTTACATTTATCGGCATTGAACCCCATTTGCCATTTTTTGGCCCAACTCCCCAATTTATCTAAATCCTCCTGTAGCTGTGCCCTATCCTCATCTGTATTAACTACTTTACAAAGTTTAGTATCATCTGCAAATATTGCTATTTTACTATGCAACCCTTCCACTAGATCATTAATAAATATATGAAATAATATAGGGCCCAAGACAGACCCTTGAGGCCCCCCGCTAGTAACCCTGACACACCCTGAGCTTACTCCATTGATAACCACCCTCTGCTTTCTATCACTCAGCCA
Organism: Phyllobates terribilis; assembly: GCF_046119375.1. NCBI lineage: Eukaryota > Metazoa > Chordata > Amphibia > Anura > Dendrobatidae > Phyllobates > Phyllobates terribilis. The sequence continues at coordinate 396,546,557 of NW_027362765.1, read as the reverse complement.
GCTATTTACCCACTTGCACACATTATCCCCCAGACCAAGCATTCTCATTTTATATACCAACCTTTTGTGTGGCACGGTATCAAACGCTTTGGAGAAGTCAAGGTCTACAACATCCACTGACTCTCCCCGGTCCAGCTGTGAGCTCACCTCCTCGTAGAAGGCGATCAGGTTTGTTTGGCAGGAGCGATCCCTCATGAATCCATGTTGATATGGAGTTAGACAGTTATTATCATTAAGATATTCTACAATAGCATCTCTAAGAAATCCTTCAAACAATTTACCCACAACAGACGTTAAGCTTACTGGTCTATAGTTCCCAGGGTCACTTTTAGACCCCTTTTTGAATATTGGTACCACATTTGCTTGGCGCCAGTCTAGTGGGACAGTCCCTGTCCATAAAGAGTGCTTGAATATAAGATACAGCGGCCTGTCTATCACATTACTTAATTCTTTTAGTACCCGGGGGTGTATGCCATCTGGGGCTGGTGACTTGTCTATTTTGATATTATTTAGGCGTTTCTGAACTTCCTCCTGGGTTAGGTGGGTGATATTTAGCGGAGGGTTTACTTTATCACTCTGCATTTCCTCCGATAAATTGTTTTCTTTTGTGAAAACAGTGGAGAAGAAGCTATTGAGTAGGTTTGCTTTACCCTCATCGCCCTCTATGATTTTACCCAGGTTATTTTTCAATGGGCCAACGCCATCAGTTTTAATCCTTTTACTGTTTATATAGTTAAAGAACAGTTTGGGATTCGTTTTACTTTCCTTGGCAATTAGTCTCTCTGTCTCCTCTTTTGCTATTCTTATTTGTTTCTTACAGATTTTGTTTTTTTCCCTATAAGATATTAGCGCTTCCTCGCTGCCTTCTTGTTTAAGTTTACCGAAAGCCCTTTTTTTGTTTTTCATTGCCCTCTTGACTTCCTTATTTGGCCACATTGGTTTCCTCCTATTCCTCGCCCTTTTATTCCCATAAGGTATGTACCTTCTACAGTGACTAAGTAGGACTGTTTTGAAAATTTCCCATTTTCTATCCCTGCTCCTATTACTAAAGATACTATCCCAGTCTATAAGGTGAAGGGCATCTGCCTGAACCCTGAGGACCGTAGGACTGCCTCAGGGTTCAGGCAGAACCGAATGGCAGAAACAGACAGGACGGACTCAGGGTGTAGGTACAGGTTCAGACAGGTAGCAGGTGCAGGTACTGGTTCGGGAAGGCAGGCAGAATTTTTTCAGGTTCTGGATAACAGGACAGGTACGGGAACAGAGACCTTACAACGGACTTAGCAGCTTGTAGACTAACTAAATACTAATGTTGCTCAGGCACCTTCCAACAGGTGAAGGTGCCTTAAGTACTATGTGCCTCCCAGCTAGTGGCTGGGGACACATCAGGTGCGCAGGCACGTTCCCTGTCTCACAAAGCCCTAAGCGAGCTGCCAAGAGACCAGCGGGGTGTGCCGACCCTGGGACACAGGAGGCGCACCGAGACCCGGAACAGAGGACGTGGCTGGGAGGCCATGTCGGCGTCCCTGCCAGGGGGGGGGGGGGGGGCGTGCAGGGACGTCGGCATTACTCTGGCTTTTCTGCTTGCACATCTTACATTCTTTTTGCTGTACTTCACTTCAGCATTGCAATTAGTTTTGTCTGACGAAGGTTTGTGTATAGAAATGTGATAATTTTTTGGATTGCCACAAGCTTCTTTACAACTATTAGACCTTTTTTGCCTCTTAAGACTATTACTAATGGAAAAGGAATTTAAATATACATGTACAAAATATATAAATATGTTTTATATATATATATATATATATATATATATAATTATATATATATTTTATTATATATTATACACTGCTCAAAACAATAAAGGGAACACTCAAATAACACATCCTAGATCTGAATGAATGAAATATTCTCATTGAATACTTTGTTCTGTACGAAGTTGAATGTGCTGACAACAAAATCACACAAAAATCATCAATGGAAATCACATTTATTAACCAATGGAGGCCTGGATTTGGAGTCACCCCCAAAATTATAGTGGAAAAACACACTACAGGCTGATACAACTTTGATGTAATGTCCTTAAAACAAGTCAAGATGAGGCTCAATATTGTGTGTGGCCTCCACGTGCCTGTATGACCTCCCTACAACGCCTGGGCATGCTCCTGATGAGGTTGCGGATGGTCTCCTGTGGGATCTCCTCCCAGACCTGGACTAAAGCATCCGCCAACTCCTGGACAGTCTGTGGTGCAACGTGACGTTGGTGGATGGAGCGAGACATGATGTCCCAGATGTGCTCAATCGGATTCAGGTCTGGGGAACAGGCAGGCCAGTCCATAGCTTCAATGCCTTCATCTTGCAGGAACTGCTGACACACTCCAGCCACATGAGATCTGGCATTGTCCTGCATTAGGAGGAACCCAGGGCCAACCGCACCAGCATATGGTCTCACAAGGGGTCTGAGGACCTCATCTCGGCACCTAATGGCAGTCAGGCTACATCTGGCGAGCACATGGAGGGCTGTGCGGCCCTCCAAAGAAATGCCACCCCACACCATTACTGACCCACTGCCAAACTGGTCATGCTGAAGGATGTTGCAGGCAGCAGATCGCTCTCCACGGCGTCTCCAGACTCTGTCATGTCTGTCACATGTGCTCAGTCTGAACCTGCTTTCATCTATGAAGAGCACAGGGCACCAGTGGCGACTTTGCCAATCCTGACGTTCTGTGGCAAATGCCAAGCGTCCTGCACGGTGTTGGGCTGTGAGCAAAACCCCCATCTGTGGACGTCGGGCCCTCATACCACCCTCATGGAGTCGGTTTCTAACCGTTTGTGCAGATGCATGCACATTTGTGGCCTTCTGGATGTCATTTTGCAGGGCTCTGGCAGTGCTCCTACTGGTCCTCCTTGCACAAAGGTGGAGGTAGCGGTCCTGCTGCTGGGTAGTTGCCCTCCTACGGCCCCCTCCACGTCTCCTGGTGTACTGGCCTGTCTCCTGGTAGCGCCTCCAGCCTCTGGACACTACGCTGACAGACACAGCAAACCTTCTTGCCACAGCTCGCATTGATGTGCCATCCTGGATGACCTGCACTACCTGAGCAACTTCTGTGGGTTGTAGAGTCCGTCTCATGCTACCACGAGTGTGAAAGCACAGCCAACATTCAAAAGTGACCAAAACATCAGCCAGAAAGCATTGGTACTGAGATGTGGTCTGTGGTCCCCACCTGCAGAACCACTCCTTTATTGAGGGTGTCTTGATAATTGCCAATAATTTCCTATCTATCTATTGTCTATTCCATTTGCACAACAGCATGTGAAATTTGTAACATCCCTGGTGGCGTGCTTGCATGGTGCACCACCTCCCACCATGCAAGACTGCAATCTTACCTGTCAGTCCATGCTGCACTCTTTGCTCCAGTACCTGCTCTGTCCATGTCTCTTGTCTGATTGCTTAGGGCGTCGGCGCGGCTTTCTGCTTGTTTCTTATAGCTACTGTGTGCACAGTCCTAATGCGTCCCCAGCCTATTGCTGTGAGTCACTGGATACTTAAACCCCCTTCACCCAGTAGGAGGTGCCTGAGCAACACTTTCACTCAGTTTGTCTTTTGCAACTGAGGTGCCAGGTCCTGTCCTGACTCTAGTCTGTCCGCCACCCTGGGGGCTGAGTACCCAGGGCCTTTTCCTGTACCTGTGACTTCTAGTCTGTTTCCGCCACCCTGGGGGCCGAGTACCCAGGGCCGCTACCTGTATCTCTGACGTCTAGTCTGTTTCCGCCACCCTGGGGGCTGAGTTCCCAGGCTCGTTCCTGTATCTTGTTCCCAGTTCAGTTCCTGTCTGAACAGTGTCCTAGCCCGTTACTTGTTTCTCTCTATGTCCGTACCTTCCCTTTTCCTGCAGTGTCTGAACCAGCACCTAACTCCAACTCGTTGTCTCTGTACTTCTGTTTGTGAGTTTTGTGTCCACTCGCTACTTCATTGTAAGTACCTTGTGTGTATCTGGTTCTGATTGTCCCCTTTCCCTGCCTCCATATCTACCTCCTGTGTTCTAACCATCTTCCTGTATTTTCCAGTCTGTTCCATGTGAACAGAGCCCTGTCCTGTCTGCCTTCACCTTCTGCTCTGTTCTGCTCTGCTTGTTCACCGCTCCGGCGGTTCCGCTCTGCTCCGCTTGTTTACCACACCTGCGGTTCTATTCTGCTCTGCTTGTTCACCGCTCCAGCAGTTCCGCTCTGCTTCGCTTGTTTACCGCACCTGCGGTTCTGCTCCGCTCTGCTTGTTCACCGCTCCGGCGGTTTTGCTCCGCTCTGCTTGTTCACCGCGCCTGCGGTTTTGCTCCGCTCTGCTTGTTCACCGCGCCTGCGGTTTTGCTCTGCTCTGCTTGTTCGCCGCACCTGCGGTTTTGCTCCGCTCTGCTTGTTCGCCGCACCTGTGGTTTTGCTCCGCTCTGCTTGCTCGCCGCACCTGCGGTTTTGCTCCACTCTGCTTGTTCACCTCACCTGCGGTTTTGCTACGCTCTGCTTGCTCACCGCACCTGCGGTTTTGCTACGCTCTGCTTGTTCACCGCATCTGCGGTTTTGCTACGCTCTGCTTGTTCACCGCATCTGCGGTTTCGCACTGCTCTGTTTGCTCACCGCTCCGGCGGTTCTGCTGTGCTTGTTCTCCGCATCTGCGGTTTTGCTCTGCTCTGCTGTCCACTGCACCTGCGGCTCCGTTCCTGTGTCCCAGTCTGAACTGGTCCCTATCCTACCTGTGTTCCTACCTGCCAGTACCCGCCTGTCTGCATACCAGCTGTGCCTGCCAGTGCCCACCTGTCTGCATACCAGCCGAGCCTGCCAGTCCCCTCCTGTCTGCATACCCGCCGTGCCTGCCAATACCCACCTGTCTTCATACCAGTTGTGCCAGCCAGTACCCACCTGTCTGTATACCAGCCTAACCTGCCCGTTCCTGCATTCCCCGGTGTGGGTCAACAGCTGTGACCGGGGTCTGACCTGGAGTAGCACCTGGTCCCTCTGCTCGGTTCTTCCCTGGTTCAGGGAGTCGACTGAGCCGCCGTGCGACCTTGGTCGGACCGAGTTGATACTTAGTTACGCCTCTCCAGGCACTCCTCGGTTCATGGTACAGTGGGATCACTAATCACGCTCACGCCAGTCATGCCGGGCGCGAGCGTAACAAAATTGATTGTCAATCAGTGTTGCTTCCTAAGTGGACAGCTTGATTTCACAGAAGTTAGATTGACTTGGAGTTATATTCTGTTGGTGACGGCAACGATTGGTCCAATTGAGGACCTTTATCAAGCAGAGATATAAAACGTTGCCTTTCCTTTGTACGTATATTGGAGGATTGGTTTATGCTTGGGAGGCTCTGCACCTCTGCCTTTTTACTGGTGCTGCCTTGGTATATACATATATTTGGTATCACTGCATCTGTAATGACCCAAACTATAAAACTATAATGTCACTTAACCCATTAGGTGGCCATGGTAAAAAAAATGGAAAAAAATAAACTCCAGAATTGCTGTTTTTTTATTATTTCTCCTCCCAAAAGTTGAATAAAAAGTTAGCAAAAAGTCACATAAATCCAAAAATTATAACAGCAAAAAATACAGTTCATCCAACAAAATAACAAGCCGAGGCAGGAAGAATAGAGCCTGGGTGGGTGGGAGGTGCGGAGCCGGAAACCTCGGAATGGAATCACTTCTTTGTTTTTTTTTTCACAGCATTCTAAGCAATTTTTGAATAATTTAAGCTAGCTCGACAACTCAAGGATAGGTGGCAATTTTTGGATCACTGAGAGTTGCACTGACCAGGAACGAGGGTCTGCTCACCACTGCTCCAGAGCCCAATTCTAAGGATTGGTGGACATCACAGCGTAGGAACCCCACGACTCATCTTGCGGATAGGTGATACTATGTCATTTTTTTTAGCTTATATAAATGCTGCTGTTCTCCTGAATCCAGCATTGTTTTTCTTTTGTCCCTGCTCCTTTCTATTCCTCAGATATGGCCCCTTCTTCCCTGTAATATTAAACTTGTCTTTTTTTTATTTTTACAAGGGGGCGTAAACTTCAATTCTTCTTTGTGGGCGTCTTCTTGATGACCACGCCCGCTTGTCTAACAAGACTAGATTTACTTACAGGGAAAAGATGGCCATATCTCAGGAACAGAGAGGTGCAGGAACTAAAGAAAAACAACGACGGATTCAGGAGAACAGCGGCATTTACACCGATAAAAAAAAATTACATATTTGGGGCAAATGACAGATCATTATTAACTGGACATAGTAGCCTTTTAAGTGAATTGCAAGTCTAGGGGCAGCACATTTGGTAGATCGCTGTAGCCCTTTATCATGTGCGCGGGTCTCAGAAAGTAAAGATGCACCTACTGATTTTGAAAAATGTTTTTCGCCTCCATAAAAAAGTAAAATATGATGTGTACTTGGAAACGAGCGATGGTTTATGTAAATGTTGTACGATTTCATTAACTGAAAGTCCATTTCAGCTATTTGCTTTTTAGCACATTGATAAGATAACCAGTAAATAAATATTAATTTGCTGAAAGTGAAGCAGCTGCTACTTATCTGTATTTTCTGGGTATTGCAGGATAGAAAGCCTAGAAAATGCAATATATAATTTTGGCGGTAAATTGATATGTTGGTTACCATGTAAAGTTCTCATCTTGGTACACCTATCCATAGAGGGGCTAGCCAACATTTAAAGTGAATATGTAATCAGAAAATGAGCTATTGTTTAAATCAAGATTTAATGTTAAATGTATTTATTTTTCTAAAATGTTGATAATGTGTGTTTTTCAATATTATCTACTGTATATAAAAATTTTTGTAATTTTTAATATAGCCTCTTATTTCCTGTTTTTCACATGGACATTAGCAGTAAAGTAATAGACTAGCTCAGACCCTGTTTATTTCTATAGACGTATTAACTAGGCATGCTCTATTCAGAACAAAGCTCATTCTGAAGGGAGGGGAAGAAGGTGAGCTGTGACATCACCTATTGTGAATGGTGGATCCTGTGTTATCTACTGTATATAGAAGTGTTATCTGTCATTGTACAGGAGGAGGAGGTGAGCTGTGACATCACCTATTGTGAATGGTGGATCCTGTGTTATCTACTGTATATAGAGGTGTAATCAGTCATTGTACAGGAGGAGGAGGTGAGCTGTGACATCACCTATTGTGAATGGTGGATCCTATGTTATCTACTGTATATAGAGGTATTATCAGTCATTGTACAGGAGGAGGAGGTGAGCTGTGAGAACAGCTATTGTGTATGGTGGATCTTGTGTTATCTACTGTATATAGAGGTGTTATCAATCATTGTACAGGAGGAGGAGGTGAGCTGTGACATCACCTATTGTGAATGGTGGATCCTATGTTACCTACTGTATATAGAGGTATTATCAGTCATTGTACAGGAGGAGAAGGAGGTGAGCTGTGACATCACCTATCGTGAATGGTGGATCCTGTGTTATCTATTGTATATAGAAGTGTTATCTGTCATTGTACAGGAGGAGGAGGTGAGCTGTGACATCACCTATTGTGAATGATGGATCCTGTGTTATCTGCTCTATATAAAGGTATTATCAGTCATTGTACAGGAGGAGAAGGAGGAGGAGGTGAGCTGTGACATCACCTATTGTGAATGGTGGATCCTGTGTTATCTACTGTATATAGAGGTGTTATCAGTCATTGTACAGGAGGGGAGGAGGTGAGCTGTGACATCACCTATTGTGAATGGTGGATCCTGTGTTATCTACTGTATATAGAGGTGTTATCAGTCATTGTATAGGAGGAAGAGGTGAGCTGTGACATCACCTATTGTGAATGGTAGATTCTGTGCTATCAATATATACAGGCGTTATGTGTCATTGGAATCTTGTCTTTGATGATACTGAGACTGATGAAACTGCTTCATGGGCAGTGTGAAATCTTTTCTTTCATATAAAGATAACGATATGGAAAATTGAAAAATAAACCATGATCAAAAAAAGGTAATTAAAAACAGTCAACAAGAAAATCTAATTTAACCAATAGGTCATTTTTAACCTCTTACATTCCAAGACTGCATAGATATTTATAGGGGTAGTTCCAAAATCTAAACTTATTCAAGTTATCCGAGGTGTTCATGTTTGAACTTCGCTCCATTCGTCTATGATTGTGCCTCAGTCTATGTTTTCTTTCTCTCAAGGAGGAAAAATGTCTTCTACATTATTTTCCTTGATCCTGTGTAAGAGAAGATATACCCTTTGGTAATCCCTTGGCTGGAGCTTCATAAATAGTAGCTAGCTTTTAGAAATGTCATAACATGTTCTAAAAAGTCTATAAAGTGCATTAAATGGGTAATATGATGTTGTTTGTCAAAGGCAATAACAAATATTTCTCCATAGAAGAAAATTGCAAAAATCCCACAGGTATTAGATCTTAACAGATAAAATAGAACAAGCTGCAATATTCTTAAAACTAATGTGAATAAAACAGAAAACTCCTCATGCTGCGGCTCTGTTTGCCTTGTCATCGCTATGTTGATTTATTGGAAAAACCTAATTATGTAAACTATGTCCTAGGGCTTGGTGCTTCATCTTTTGTTAATTTTTGTTTGGTTTTCTGTTGTTTGGAATGAGCCTTTTTCCCTTTGGAGAATCATCTGGTCGCCATTATACAGTCCCTGGATCTCATTAAATGATCGTAACTCAATGTCTCACATAGAAGCAATTTCAAGGAGACATTTGACAAGAGTATTAGTATTATTTATTAATATTATAGCGCCATTAATTCCATGGCGCTTTACTTGTGATAGAGGTATATGTGGAACCCCAGGGTTCTGGTTACCACAGTAATAGCAATATTACGTCTGTGAGCAGGTGGGAGGTCTCCTGGTCAGGAATCCTATGCATGCCACACCTCCTGCCCAGTCCTGGGAGGGGAAGAACTTCCCCTAGATAAACTGGGGCTGAGGTGGGGTTAGGTAAAAAAAGAAGAGAAGAAGAGGAGTCCCAGACAGAGACACAGTCTGGTCTGGAGTGGAGCAGATGCAGGGAGAGCAAGATCAGGAGCTCTGTGGGAGCAGTGATAAAAGGGGTCCAGGACTGGAAGCTGTAGAGCTCGTCCTGACTGAAGAGATCTCACCGGACACGGAGTCCGAGGCTGTGGGGACTGTTCCATACCCAGCAGCAGAAACCGACCGGCAGGGAATTTCAGGTCCTTTGGCCAAGAAACCCCAAGGCACGGTCACACGCAAGGGACCAGCACCGCCGTCGTGGAGCGGAGGCTACCAGAAGGCCCCGAGTCACCGGCCATACGGGTGAGCACCACACGGTACACTCAGGGACGTGGGCTACTTTTACCCGCTTCTAGCAAGGTAGCCAGGAAGAGTACAGTTAGTTGGGGAGGCCTACAACTCCGCCTGGCCAGGGGAGATCCTGTCTGCTCACGGACTGACCAGATCCCGACCGCTAGCCAGTACTCCCGGGAGGGTCTACCTTTGTCACCAGTAAAGACCCTGAACTACACCGCACCGTCTCTGAGTGGTTCCTGGTGCCTGCGTGCAATTCTACCATCCCCATCATCCACGTCCGCTGCCCTGAGGCCATACCCCTCCCGTTGGGGGTTATACTACCCACGCTGCACAACTGTACCACCGGCCTCAGCGGTCTGCCCTGCAGCGGCGGTTTCGTAACCGCATTCAACGGGTGGCGTAGTCGAACAATATCACATCTGCCACTAAAAACATCGCCACTTAGTTTGACACCCTGGGCACGGACCGGGTCACCGCCACGAGGACTACCACCCCCAACGGATCCGGCTCCGGGTATTCCCCAAACATGGCCCAGGGGGCGCGTCATATACATAGCAAACAACAAGTACAATAATCATGAACAATATAAGTCACCGACTAGTACAGGAGGAGAAAGGACCCTGCCCGCGAGGGCTCAGTCTACAAGGGATGGGTGAGGATACAGTGGGTGAGGGTAGAGGAGGTCATGGAGCGGTATGGTGGAACGAGGGTTACTGCAGGTTGTACGCTTGTCGGAAGAGGTGGGTCTTCAGGTTCCTTTTCAAGGTTTCCACGGTAGGTGTAGGTGAGAGTGATGTGTTGGGGTAGAGAGTAGGGGGGAAGCACGAGAGAAATCTTGTATGCGATTGTGGGAGGAGGAGATAAGAGGGGAGTAGAGCAGGAGATCTTGTGAGGATTGGAGGTTGCGTGTAGGTAAGTACTAGGTCACAGATATATGGAGGAGACAGGTTGTGAATGGCTTTGTATGTCATGGTTAGGGTTTTGAACTGGAGTCTCTGGGCAATGGGGAGCCAGTGAAGGGATTGACAGAGAGAAGAGGCCGGGGAATAGCTGGGGGACAGGTGGATTAGTCGGGCAGCAGAGTTTAGGATAGATTGGAGGGGTGCGAGAGTGTTAGAAGGGAGGCCACAGAGCAGGAGGTTGCAGTAGTTTAGGCGGGAGATGATGGGGGCGTTCACTAGTGTTTTGCAGATTCTTGGTTGAGGAATGTGCAGATCCGAGAGACTTTTTGGAGTTGGAGTCGACAGGAATTGGAAAGGGCTTGGATCTCAGGTTTGAAGGAGAGATCAGAGTCAAGTTTGCGGGACTGAGGATAGTGGGCAACTATTGACTTTGATGGATAGGTCAGATGGGGGGTTGAGTGAGATGGGGGAAAGATGCTGAATTCGATTTTATCCATGTGAAGTTTTAGAAATGTAGCAGAGAAGAAGGATGAAATAGCGGACAGACATTGTGGGATTCTTGTTAGTAAGGAGGTGATATCAGGTCCAGAGAGGTAGATCTGTGTGTCATCAGCATAAAGATGATACTGAAAGCTGTGAGACTCCATGAGCTGTCCCAGGCTGAAGGTGTAGATGGAGAAGAGCAGGAGTCCTAGAACTGAACCTTGTGGGACACCGACACATAGGGGGTGACATGAGGAGGTGGTGTGTGAGTGGGAGACGCTGAATGTCCAGTCTGTTAGGTATGAGGAGATCCAAGACAGGGAAAAGTCTGTGATGCCAAGAGATGAGAGTCTGTAGTAAGAGGGAATGGTCTACTGTGTCAAAGGCAGATGACAGGTCCAGGAGTAGGAGGACAAAGTAGTGCCGCTTGGATTTGGCGGTTAGTAGGCCATTGGTGACTTTAGTCAGTGCAGTTTCAGTGGAATGGTGCAGTTGGAAGCCAGATTGTAGGTGGTCAAAGAGGGAGCAGGAGCAGAGGTGAGCTAGACAGTTCAAAATGGACGTGTTTTTTCAGTAGTTTTGAGGCATAGGAGAGAAGTGATATGGGGCAATAGCTAATCAGATAGAATGGGTCAAGGGAGGGCTTTTTTAGGACGGGTGTGATTGAGGCATGATTAAAGCATGAGGGGAAGACACCAGTTGTTAGCGGCAGGTTGAAGAGGTGGGTTAGGGTTGGGATGAAGATTGTGGTAAGGTTAGGGATGAGGTGGGACGGGATTCTGTCAAGTTTACAGGTGGTGAGGTGTGATTTGGAGAGTAAAGAGAAAAGTTGATTTTCCGTAATGGTGGAGAAGCTGGTTTTGGAGGAGGAAGGTTGAGCAGATTTGAGGAGGGGCTGTGGGGGCTTTAGGGAAAAGCTTTGTCTGATGGTATCAATCTTCTGCTTGAAGAATGAGGCACAGTCTTCAGGTGAGATGAGAGGGAGGGGCTTGGGGATGGAGGAGAGAATTAAAAGTGTTGAATAGCTGTTTCGGGTTGTGAGACAGAGAGGATATGAGAGATGAGAACTATGTTTGTTTTTCTGCTGTAAGTGTGGACTTGAAAATAGTGAGGGACTGTTTGAATGCAATGAAGTTCTCATTGGAGTGGGACCTTTTCCATCTCCTCTCAGCAACCCTGGAAGCCCATCTCAGTTCTTTAGTCAGGATGGTGTGCCAGGGTTGCCTGTTGATTGTGCGACCTTTGGTATGTGTGAGGGGGTGACCAATTCGAGAGCTGCAGCTGTTGTGGTGTTATATAAAGCGGCAGCAACATCTGCATCGTGTGAGGAACTTATGTCTGTAAAAGAGAGAAGAGATTCAGAGAGTGAGTGTAGGTCAAAGTGTTTGAGAGTTCTGCGAGGGTGTGAAAGTTTGTGGAATGGGGATTGTGGACCTGGAGAGGAGAGGGAAGAGAATGGCAGGGGGAGGGGTGAGTTAGAGAGGTTAGATAGGGAACAGAGGCGGATGATGGTGAGGTCCAGTGTGTGGCCAAATTTGTGAGTGGCTGCAGAAGACCATTAAGCGAGGCTGAAGGAGGAAGTGAGAGATAGAAGCTTGAAGACAGATGAGTAGGAAGTGTCAATATGTCCTTTTTTTTTGGTTTTCTGTTGTTTGGAATGAGCCTTTTTCCCTTTGGAGAATCATCTGGTCGCCATTATACAGTCCCTGGATCTCATTAAATGATCGTAACTCAATGTCTCATGTAGAAACAATTTCACGGAGACATTTGACAAGATGCATAAATACCTCTGCACATGTGGATTGTGTAATTTTACAACGCATGTGTTACATAATGTCTTACTATGTATTGGTTCATTAAGAGTGTTTGTTCACCCCTAGTGACATCTTTGGCAAGTGTGTGCTGAGTCCTAACAATGTGGAATCTACGCACCATTAAGATTCAGCTCCACTTGCAGATTCCAGTGGTCGTTACGTGACCGTTAGTATGCTAACCAGGGACTCAGATGCGTCTCTCTATAGAATGTGGAGCTGATACTCTATTTGGCATGTGACCTCAAGTATGCAAATCGCAATACCACTGGAACTGGCAAACTCAGCTGAATCCTGATGGTGTATGCATTACACACCATTAGGATTCTGCAAGCTGCTGTCACGGGTGTGTCAGAGGTGACAGACAGTCACGCTGCAGTTGTTTGCAGGAGATCTCCACGCTTGGCAATGCAGACAGCTGCCTAGATAGGAGGCTGTGTTTAGGACCCAGCGACTACCTCCCTTTATTCTGGGTGTTTATATACATGGTGTGTCTAGGTGGGCATCGCCGGTTATACTCATTTCTACTTGGAACTTGGCTGAAGCAGCATCACATCCTCTCTGGAGTCTTGAGGCCCTGAGTCCTGTTGGAGTTCTTCTAAAGCTGACTTGTTGTTCCCCTGTGTTCTCTTCCCCTTTTGTCTTTAGAGTGCTAGCGGAGGTTGACTAGTTCTCATCTCCTTCCACCCCCAGCTATAGCCTTACGCCAGGGATAGTAGGGCGAGGCACGTGATCGGCGACAGCTGCGGAGGCTGTATATGGACGTTAGGGGGAGACAGGGTGACGCTAGTCCAGATTAGGAGGTCACCTCTTCCCCCTTTCCCTAGTGTCTGGGCTCCCTTTCCCCTCTGTGTTGCACTCACACCTGGCGTGACAGCTGCTGCACTTGCCAAAGATTTCACCAGGGAGTGGACAACCTCTTTAACGTATGTTAGGAGTTAAAATGTCAGAAGATGTTGGCTATAAGAGAAAGTAAAGTGCAGCCTGTAATGCTGGGAGTTATACCACATGTATATGATAGCGCCATGTGCAGGGAGCTTGTAGAGAAGCAACAGACTCCCTGTGGTCCCATATGCCAGACCTGTGGGTGCTCTGTGTGCATTCTATGGTGCTTCTGTGCAGCCCAATATTGCAGAGATATGCCTCAAGAGGGGAATTCCTCCTGTAACACAGCCAAGTTACAGATAAAGCCAAGAACTTCTGCTACTTCTGTAGCTCCTTTAATTGAATCAAGAAAGCTGCGCACATGTGAGGCTTTTCTCCTTCTCAATGCAGGACCCACCGCAGCAGGCAGTAGAGGGGGCATAGGACCCTCATTGTAGTGTTTTAAATCCCATAAGAACATAAGTGTCCCCCCCCCATTATGTAGTAATGTCCCTCATCCTGGACTCCTTGTAGGTACTGTATAGATGCCCCCCATCTTGGCTCCTTTCCACTTATATATGTCCCCCATCCTGGGTTCTTTTCTGGTATATATATCCCCCATCCTGGTATATATGTCCCCTATCCTTGGCCTCTTCTGGTATATATGTCCCCCATCCTGGGTTCCTTCCTGGTATATATGTCCCCCATCCTGGTAAATATGTCCCCTATCCTGGACCTCTTCTGCTATATATGTCTCCTATCCAGGGTTCCTTCCTGGTATATATGTCCCCCATCCTGGTACATATGTCCCCTATCCTGGGACTCTTCTGGTATAAACTGTATGTCCTCCATCCTGGTATATATGTCCCCCATAATGGGTTCCTTCCTCGTATATATGTCCCCCATCCTGGTATATTTGTCCCCTATCCTGGGCCTCTTATGGTATATACTGTATGTCCCCCATCCTGGTATATATGTCCCCCATAATTGGTTCCTTCCTGGTATATATATCCCCCATCCTGGTATATATGTCCCCTATCCTGGGCCTCTTCTGGTATATATGTCCCCCATCCTGGGTTCCTTCCTGGTATATATATCCCTGTTCTGCCGCTGTTCTCTAACGCATAAAAACCCCCAAAACATTCTACTCACCTTCCCCCACATCCATGTCACATGGCGTCCTCTTCTGTGGCAGGCGCATAGACCGGCAGCTGACGTCGGTGTGCCTGCTATGGTGATGTACAACGTCACTGCCATGCGCTGCCTACCGACATCAACTGCTGCCTTCTGATTGGCCAATGGCATGTATTGCAGCGCAAGGAGCCGGAGGGTCTCTACACTGCAGTACATTTCAACTGAATGTGCATTCTCCTACACACATCCAGCTGAAACAGCTGCTGGCGTCAGCGACCGCGATCAGTGATCGGTATGCTCCTGGACATAGTGGTATGGCTGTCTAGGCTTTTTTGTTGAGATCCGATGTGCAATTCATGAGAAATCTCGTGTAGACGTCATATGTAAATGAGGCAGGAATAGCATTGGGGGTGTGCCAGTGCACTTGGATTATTTCTTGCAGGAGCACTGACACGCCTCCAGTGCACTTCCAGCCTGATTTGCATATAGATTTTTCATGACTAGCACATCAGAGCTCTGCAAAAAAAAATATATTTTCATATAAGGAATAAGCAACTATACAGCCGTACCACTACATCCATATGTGAAAATGTGCTGACAGGTTCCCTTTAAAGTCTATTCCTGTATGAAGGGAGGTATTAAACTGATTGAAAACTTCCTCCATTGCTAGAAGTGTCGCGTCTCCCTGAAATTAATTATGTAAAGCAGGCAAAGTATGATGTAGCGACTGACAGACTGCAGTGTCTGCCCAGTTCTGTCCTACGACCTTCACTCAATGTCAGGAGCACATATATAAATGTCCACAGATCTTCTTCTCCGTCACCCCGCGGCTCTGATCTTATTTATTTCTACTTGTCAAAGTGAGAATAGTTTTCACTGTCTGCGTATTTCACCCTCTCACCAGACACATCTGATGGTTCTGATATAATCTGTGACAACACATTGTATATTTATACACAGATAAATAATAGTAGTATTTACATATTAAATAGTATAAGAAATATTTGCATGATTTTTAAATGTCTTTTAAAACGTTCCTGTCCTTTCACAAAAAAAAATGTGCAGCCTTAACTCCCTAAAATAAGCTAAAACTGCCTGTAAGAAGAAAGAAAGTTCCAGCACCTGTAGAGCTGGCAGAATACTGATGAAGGTCTGCCTTCTCATGAATGGTGAATTACACAGCATGAGAATAAAGACAGTTTCTCTTAGGCCACGGCCCCACTATCAGTATTCGGTCAGTATTTTGTCAGTATTTTTTCTCAGGAGTGGGAGCCAAAACCAGGAGTGGGTGATAAATGAAGAATTGGTGACTTGTTTCTATCATACCTTTTCTCTGATTGTTCCTCACTTGGTTTTGGCTCCCACTCCTGAGAAAAAAATACTGACCGAATACTGATCAAATACTGCTAGTGGGGCCATGGCCTTACAGGGATGTCAGAGGAAAGTTCCAGCACCTATAGAGCAGGCAGAATATTGATGAAGATCTGCCTACTCATAAATGGTTACATATAAATGGATATATGAATCCAGAAATTGTCTTTATTCTCATGCTGTGTAATTCACCATTTATGAGTAGGCAGATCTTCATCAATATTCTGCCAGCTCTATAGGTGCTGGAACTTTCTTTCCTCTTACATCCCGGTATATATTTCAAATGGCTTGAAAGCCGTTTGTCCTGTAGACAGACCAAATCTGCCCAATCCGTCACATTGTCTTTGATGCTAGAAACGGATTATACTTGACCACAGGCAGCGGACAGAAAGTTACAGAGAAAGCACCCAGGTTCTGCATGCAAACTTCCCATAACCTTAGCACCAGGTCCTTTCATGTACTGAGACTTGCACATTCCCACAATTTGGAATAGCCGCCCTAGCACATAAACACAATGACCTCATTGTACTTCACAACCTGCCTGCTTTTTGCAGGATTGCCCTGTGAACCAGACATCAAAAAGGTCAGGAGTAATGCAAATGGGACTAATAATAGGCGTGTGTGGGTGCTTTTTGTGTATCGCTGATCCTTGGACTTAAAATATCTAAGAAATGGGAATTCAAATGTTTGGAATGTGCTTCATTAATGTAATGTATACCAGCCACGTGTACGGCATTCATTACTATAGTGCTGTACTTGGTCATTACTTTAGTACTTGCCAAAATATTCAGGACTTTTTTACCCATCTGAGATAATGACTTTTGTGTTTTCATTGGCTGTAAGCCATAATCATCAACATTAACAGAAATAAACACTTGAAATAGATCACTCTGTGTGTAATGACTCTATATAATAAGAGTTTCACTTTTTGTAATGAAGAACTGAAATAAATCAACTTTTTGATGATATTCTAATTTAGTGAGATGCACCTGTATATGTTTAAGGCTGAGTTTAGATGTTGCGGATTTTATGTACAGATTTCTAATCTAAAATACACAGAGTAAAATCCACACATATTTTCCGTACTTATTCATTCATTCAGTTTTATGTGTTTTTTTGTTGTGGAAATGCGACAAAACAGCCGCAGTCGTGTCTTCTAACATACAGATTTAGGGTCCCTATTATAATTAATTAAGTAAAATTTGCACCAAATATGACAAGTATGAACCCAGCCTTTGTAGATAATTAGCAAAAAAAAAGTTTCAATTCTGGGACATTTTTTTCTTCTTTTTTTTTTAAGAATTTTGTTTTATGCCATTCCTCTATTATTTCTGCTGGAAATGCATAAATAACCTGACTTTGTATTACTATTCTCCAAGTGCCTACAGGATGAAGCAGAGTCTAGTGTGCTGCTGGTGAGTGACCAGCCAAAATGTGAGCTGTACTTAGTCTGACACTCTATTCAGCACAGTTTTAGTAGATACCGTACTTGTATTCTTCATTAAAATCAGTTCTGGGGCATCTTTTTTTTTTCCAGAGCTTTGTTTCATGTCGTTCCTCTGTTATTCCTCTTGGAATTTATGAATAAACCGACTAGGTGTTACCATTTTTCTTGCCGTTAGGGTGTGTCTGACACTGTCAACATGCATTAGGCACTCTCAGACTATGTAGTAATATAGACGAAGGAAGTGTAACACATAGTTATGTTATTTGTACATTTCCAGGAGGGATAACAGAGGAATGGAACAATGAAAAATTCTAAAGAAAGATGCTCCAGAATTGGTATTTCCTTTTAGTGCCTATCTAGTCTTACTGGATATTACGCTCCAGTCATCTCCTTACATGGGGATGCCGAGCAGTCTGTCTGTCTGTCAGTTGTTTAACAAGAGCTGGATTTCTTCGATGTCGGAGTCATTTGTTTTGGCCTTCTTGAGGATGTGTCAATCTACTTCAATAAACACTAAGAAGAAATCTCTGGTGTACTGACGCTCTAATGAAAAATCACTAAAACTGGAAACTTTACCAATGATGACGACAGAATAAAGTGACCTTAGTGATACTTCTGCTCGCTCATTGCTTCCTTTTGTACTCAGGATACAGACACTGTTCCCGGGAGTTGTTTTTATAATTTTTTTTTCTTGTTTTCCTACATGGTGAACTAAGAATGGAAATGGTTTTGATTTTCCGCAACCGTTTCCATTCTGTTCAAGAACATTTCCAATGAGTCAAAAATGGGGTTGCCTGGTTAGGAAAGGAAGGAAAAACATCCTCTAAATTGTCACAACTGCGTAACAAATATGGACCCCAGAACAGGTATGCCAAAGGGTAAGGATCCTACGTGTGGAAACATAAAAGTTTGTATTTTTCTTTTACAAACTCTTCCTTGTTTGTAACAACTAAGGAAAAGTGTAAGGATATTTCTCTCTATTTATCTGGTTGCTCGGCTTCTTTTTCTGTCTGTGACTACAGTTTAGCTATAGCGTATACAGGAGTCTGTGGGAGTCTGAGACACACCCCCGGCTCATCATTGGTTCAGGTTCCTGCTCAGCTCCTCCCCCTTCAACTCTACCTCCTCTGATTGGCTCTTGTGTTCAAACACAAGCCCACCAGGAGCCAATCAGAAAGTGCATTGAGAGTTGATATCTATTACTTGCAAATCACAAAACCTCCAATGAGAAGAACATTATCTGGAAATGAGCAGAATCGGGACAGTCAATACTTGGCCTTGACCACACAAGCTCTGCATTGAGCCTGTGAACTGTAATAGATGATCGGCTGTTTGTTGAAATAAGCATAAAAGATTGTAGCTGAATCTCAAGCAAAAGCAAATTATATATTATTTTTGACTCCAACCACATGTGCGAGCTACAAGTTCATACTGAAGGTGGAATCTACTCTCCAGTTGATCCACCTTGTTCAATCCCTTGCAAAGGGGTTATATGACATAAGAAAAAAAAGAAAATTATTTTTTTTCTGAAACAGCACCACTCTAGTCCACTGGTGGTGTCTGGTATTGCAGCTCAGCACTAATCACTTGAATGTTGCACAACCCACAAACAAGGGGAGCTGTCTATATAAAAAAAAGACCTGATTTCTTGTCCCATATGCCACTAGGCTAATAACTGATTTTATGATCCCTCCTCTACACCATCAGTGGGTCCCTAGTGGGATCAATAAAAAAATGTAAAAGTATCAAAATAAATCTAAAAAAAAATTTGAATTGCCAGAATCGCACTCTTTTTGCTCATGTTGCCTCACCAGGGTCACCAACTTGATTTTTTTTTACATTTTTTCTGAACAGCTTATAAAAGAAAATTACTGACAGACAATATTTTTTACGGATACATTGGAAAACTATAAAAAATCATTATACTTGTAAGTCCATCTCTGCAGCCCATAATTCTGATATGAAGACATCAGCTGCAATCACATTAAACAGTAGAATGATTATAATTACAGTCCAAATAATCTGTTGAAGTTTCTCCAGCCTCAAAAAATATCATGGACGCCTTAAAAAAAATTTTATTGACAAGGCAAAAAAAAGTGTCTTGTTTCTACAGACTGTCCAGGAATTTCTGGACAGTTGGCAGCCCTGTGCCTCACGAAACAAAAACAGAATAGAAAGAGATCAGAAAGTTATATGAATCCTAAACTGCTAATGATAAAATCTACAACTCATACCACAAAAAAGAACAAGCCATCTATAGACTGAAAAGTAAAAAAAATTATAGATCTTGGAAGCTAAAGAAGAGGAATCGAGAGAAAAAAGATTCCCTGTTAATCCAGTTTTAACAAAATTGAACCCTGATGACCCAGTGTGATAGCAACCAGTCCCTAGTGAGCTAGTGTTATATGAACCAGTCCCTGGTGACCCAGTGTGAGAGAATACAGCCCTTGATGTCCCAGTAATCTAGTATCCAGCCCCTGGCCATCAGGTGTGATATCAAGTCCATGTTTTTAACTGTTGGTAGCTATATCCTAAATTTTGCAACCTATATACATGGTTACTGTGAAGTGACCGACGGCAGGAGCTGTGGATGAGCTGCTGCTCTATCACTCCCTGGCATTTTACAGAGAAGTCATGTCCCAGTCCCAATGTGCTGTATCACTCT
This sequence comes from Phyllobates terribilis, assembly GCF_046119375.1. NCBI lineage: Eukaryota > Metazoa > Chordata > Amphibia > Anura > Dendrobatidae > Phyllobates > Phyllobates terribilis. The sequence continues at coordinate 396,526,573 of NW_027362765.1, read as the reverse complement.
CACTTGTAGGCCTCCGCTTTCTCCAGGCCTCCATCGTCCGGGGCCGCAGCACATAACTCAGGATACACCCAGTTCGTTTCAACACACAGAAGTTTACTGGACAGTTGAAGTTCTTAAGATTATTACACGTAGTATCAGGCACAACACTTCTTAGTTCTTGTTTCCTTAATACAGCACATTTTCAGCATTACTATCTGTCCCTCCTGGACTAACCCTATGTTTACTGGCTCTGTCAGCCCCAGGGATTTCCTGTCCACTTCCCCAGTGCACCTGGGATCCTCTACCTGCCATTGTACCCTGTATGGCAGAGGATAAGGTACTTTTTGTAGTACCTGTATTGAACTTTGACGTTGCAGGAATGTGCGCAAGGGATCCCATTATAGTCAACGGGACCATAGACTATAATGGTGCGCTCCGCTGTGCATCATTTTCGGGTGTGTACACCTACTGGAGATGGACACTCAGACGTAGTCTATGGCTCCGTGAAAGTACCATAAGCAATGTGAAAGTACCCTAAGCCTAAGGTCAGTCTGTATGCTATTCACTTCTTTTTGCAGCAGCAGCAGCTAATATTGATTTACAAGACCATTTATAGTCTACTATGTTAAAGAATTGCAATATTTCTGTAAAAAAACGGCTGCTATTCTGTTGCTCTTTTCTCTTTTGTGCACTTGAATGGGTGAGTCTCATCCGATTTGTGGAAGAAGCTAGTGTATACTGAGATAATTTTTTTTACATGCAGATTTGGTCAGTGAACAAAAAAACGCTCATCTTTAATTCCCCATTGAATAATCTTGATCCTAGTGCTGTTCTTTTCTTTGCGGATATCCATTAGACCGAAAGTACGTTTGTGTGAACAAGCCCTTAGAGTGAGGCAAGTCACGTGCATGACTGTCTGAACTCCGAGCTAATAAAATATACTGCTAAAACAAATCAGAATGGCAGAATTGCTGTTTTATGGTTATGTTGCTTCCCAAAAAAATTAAATAAAATAAAAAACTTCAAGAGTCATAGGGACCCCGAAATGTAGCAAATGAAAATGAATTTTTCGGACTGACTGACCTTCATTGCTTAAAATAATGATGGCCACTCGTTTTTCTTTGCTTAGCTGCTTTTTTCTTGCCAAAATACAAATTCTAACAGTCTATTTAGTAGGACTATCAGCTGTGTATCCACCAGACTTCTGCACAACACAACTGATGGTCCCAACCCCATTTATAAGGCAAGAAATCCCACTTATTAAACCTGACAGGGCACACCTGTGAAGTGAAAACCATTTCCGGTGACTACCACTTGAAGCTCATCAAGAGAATGCCAAGAGTGTGCAAAGCAGTCATCAGAGCAAAAGGTGGCTACTTTGAAGAACCTAGAATATAAGACATATTTTCAGTTGTTTCACACTTTTTTGTTAAGTATATAATTCCACATGTGTTAATTCATAGTTTTTGATGCCTTCAGTGTGAATGTACAATTTTCATAGTCATGAAAATACATAAAAATCTTTAAATGAGAAGGTGTGTCCAAACTTTTGGTCTGTACTGTATGTATATATATATATATATATATATATATATATATATATATATATATATATACTGCTCAAAAAAATAAAGGGAACACTTAAACAACAGAATATAACTCCAAGTAGATCGAACTTCTGTGAAATCAAACTGTCCACTTAGGAAGCAACACTGATTGACAATCAATTTCACATGCTGTTGTGCAAATGGAATAGACAATAGATGGAAATTATTGGCAATTATCAAGACACCCTCAATAAAGGAGTGGTTCTGCAGGTGGGGACCACAGACCACATCTCAGCACCAATGCTTTCTGGCTGATGTTTTGGTCACTTTTGAATGTTGGTTGTGCTTTCACACTCGTGGTAGCATGAGACGGGCTCTACAACCCACAGAAGTTGCTCAGGTAGTGCAGCTCATCCAGGATGGCACATCAATGCGAGCTGTGGCAAGAAGGTTTGCTGTGTCTGTCAGCGAAGTGTGCAGAGGCTGGAGGCGCTACCAGGAGACAGGCCAGTACACCAGGAGACGTGGAGGGGGCCGTAGGAGGGCAACAACCCAGCAGCAGGACCGCTACCTCCGCCTTTGTGCAAGGAGGAACAGGAGGAGCACTGCCAGAGCCCTGCAAAATGACCTCCAGCAGGCCACAAGTGTGCATGTGTCATTTCTTTGGAAGGCCGCACAGCCCTCCATGTGCTCGCCAGAGGTAGCCTGACGGCCATTAGGTACCGAGATGAGATCCTCAGACCCCTTGTGAGATCATATGCTGGTGCGGTTGGCCCTGGGTTCCTCCTAATGCAGGACAATGCCAGACATCATGTGGCTGGAGTGTGTCAGCAGTTCCTGCAAGATGAAGGCATTGAAGCTATGGACTGGCCCGCCCGTTCTCCAGACCTGAATCCGATTGAGCACATCTGGGACATCATGTCTCGCTCCATCCACCAACGTCACGTTGCACCACAGACTGTCCAGAAGTTGGCGGATGCTTTAGTCCAGGTCTGGGAGGAGATCCCACAGGAGACCATCCACAACCTCATCAGGAGCATGCCCAGGCGTTGTAGGGTGGTCATACAGGCACGTGGAGGCCACGTACTACTGAGCATCATTTTGACTTGTTTTAAGGACATTACATCAAAGTTGGATCAGCCTGTAGTGTGTTTTTCCACTTTATTTTTGGGGGTGACTCCAAATCCAGGCCTCCATTGGTTAATAAATTTGATTTCCATTGATGATTTTTGTGGGATTTTGTTGTCAGCACATTCAACTTTGTACAGAACAAAGTATTCAATGAGAATATTTCATTCATTCAGATCTAGGATGTGTTATTTGAGTGTTCCCTTTATTTTTTTGAGCAGTGTATATATATCTTGGTATCATCATGTCCATAAAAGTCAGATTAGTAAAAATCTAAAATTATTCAGCCCTTATGGTAAACAGCGTAAAGCAAAAAAAAAAAAAAAAAGAAATGCCAGAATTGCCTTTTTTGGTGTCTGCACGGCACTTGCACTAAAAAATGTGATAAAATGATCAAAATGTTGTATTTACCACAAAATGGCATGTGTAAAGATGACAGTTCGGCACACAAAAAAACAAGACCTCAAACAGTTTTATCTTAAAAAAAAATAAAGTTACGGATTTCAGAAAAAGGCGACACAAACCCAATGTTTATTTTACAAAGTTCTACATTTTTTTTAACCGCTAAAGTGTTTGTGTAGTATATATACACATATATATATATATATATATATATATATATATATATATGTATTCTATAAATATATAAAAACTTATGACATTTGCTATTGTTCTAATTATACTAATTTGAAGAATCATGTGTCATAAACTATAATTTATCCGGCAAAATAATAAAGCCCGTTGTCAATGGAGCAATAAAAAAAGGTTATGACTCTTGGAAAAAGGAGAGGAAAAAATGTAAGTTCAGAAGGGAATATTGTCCGCGGTAGGAAGGGTAAAGTTCTTGGGGGCCTAATGCAAAACTTCTAGCAAAACTCGCACCTACCATGTACCATTTATAATACGGGCGTCTTTTATGTGGGAGTGTAAGGTCCTAGGTATGACAGAGAACGGCGCTGCTCTCTCCATTACAGTGTATGGGAATTACGGTAAGAGTGCACATCAGAATCAGAGTAGAATTTGTCTTGAGAAAGCCAATAATTTATGTCAGCATCATTTTGGTTTTTTTTTCCTACAAGCTTTAATTACGATAAAGTGATCTCATCCCGTATCCAGCAATGACCTGTGACTAATCCTGAGCAGCCTGCGCCGGTCCGTGCAGGTGTCCTCTGCTCCATCGCAGCTTTGTCAGCAAGTTTGGTAGCATTACAATGTCAGCGCTCATCCTCCTCTTCCTCCTCCGTTCCTTGCTGTCTACAGCACATTCCTGCAGTCTGTCATATCATATCCATGCTCTGATTTGTTATTATTTTTATTATTCCTATTAGTCATAATGATCTTAAGGAAAATCTCTATAAGGCTACACGAGTTGTAAAAGTATGCGTGTGTGTGACTATATATACAGTGAAAGAAATAATTATTTGATCCCTTGCTGTTTTTGTAAGTTTGCCCACGGACAAAGACATGAACAGTCTATAATTTTAAGCGTAGGTTAATTTTAACATTGAGAGATAGAATATCCAAAAAAAATCAAGAAAATCACATTGTATAAATTAGATATTTTTTTTTGTATTTTGCAGTGAGAAATAAGTATTTGATCCCTCTGGCAAGTATGACTCGCCCCCTTGGCCGTGGTGTACTCGGTGTCGGGCCTTTCGTCGGTTAGGGAAATGTCACAGTGGCTGTGACCCGGTTGGTGACCCAGTGCGGTCATTAAAAGGGGAATTATTTACAGGCGAATTAATAAAGTTTTTATATAAATAGTTTGTGACGCCACCTGTGGTATGCGGCTAAGGGAGCCGCCGCTACGGAGCAGATCCTCTGGAGCTGGTGTTACTGCAGCAGGGATGGTGTGGCTCTCCACAGGTAGAGCTTAGCTCCTGGGCAGTGTAGATGGTATAGGTTGTGCTGGGCGTTGTAGTGCAGGGAGTGATGGCGCAGCAAGAATCACAGAGACAAGGAAGTGCAGTCCTCAGGGTCTTTACCCAAGGTTATTGTAGTCCAAGTTACAAGCGTCCAAGTAACTTCCCTCGTCGTGCTGCGCTTACTCAGGGAGGGGTTCAGTCCACCCTCAGGTATCTCCGGAGTACTTAGCAGGACCCCCTTCTGTGTCCTCTCTCTGGCCGTTTCCCTGCACCTCATACCAAGTGTCCCAATCCAGTACCTGCGGGCCTTGTCGGGCGACGTCTGTTCCGTCCCTTGGGTTCTCTATAGCTACCTTCTTGGTGAGACTGATATGGACTGTTGGCTGCAGGACTTAAAATACTGCAGCCTCCGGTTTCTAGTTGAGTCATAAAGTTCTCTGCTAGTTGAGGGACCGGTACCCTTTGTGTGGCCTGACCCCTCCACCTCCTGGTAGATTCGGGCGTACTGGTGGCCTCCAGCACTGCCCGTACCCCTGCGGTCCCTTCTTCCGTTCTTGGAGCCCTTTCTGCTCCCTCTCCTCTTTCCTCAGTCCTGGGCCTCTCCTCAGGCCCTCTGCCTGAGCAGAGCTCATGCAGAGCCCTGCTCCACTCCTCTCCTGTAGACTGTTCTCTCTCTCTCCTCAGACTGAACTCACTGAACTAAGATGGCTTCCCTATTTATACCTTCCTCTCATGTGCTCCCCTAAGCTACTTCCTCCACCCACACCCACTACATGGTTACCCCTCACTAGGTTCCCCTCCACCCCAGCCAAGGGAAGGGGCTCAGCAAGAACCAGAGACATCTTGCCCCCCCCTGCTGGCCTGGACTGGTGTGTTGGATGCAGGTGTTAAGGTCCTGAGCTGTACTCCTTCCTTACCTGAGAGAAGGGGATACCACACCTCTGGTTGAGATGCAGTACCTCTGTGGCGACCGAACCCTCAGGGGCGCCACACAAGCAACACTTAATACTTGGTGGCAAAACCCTTGTTGGCAAGCACAGCAGTTAGAGTTTTTTTGTAGTTGATGATGAGGGTTGCGCACATGTCAGGAGGAATTTTGGTCCACTTCTCTTTGCAGATCATCTCTAAATCATTCAGATTTTGAGGCTATCGCTTGGCAATTCGGAGCTTCAACTCCCTCCATAAGTTTTCTATGGGATTAAGGTCTGGAGACTGGTTAGGCCACTCCATGACCTTAATGTGCTTCTTTTTGAGCCACTCCTTTGTTGCCTTGGCTGTATGTTTTGGGTCATTGTCTTGCTGGAAGACCCAGCCATGACCCTTTTTAATGTCCTGGCAGAGGGAAGGAGGTTGTCACTAAGGATTTTACGGTACATGGCTCCATCCATTCTCCCATTGATGCGCTGAAGTAGTCCTGTGCCCTTAGCAGAGAAACACGCCCAAAACATAATGTTTCCACCTCCATGCTTGACAGTGGGGACGGTGTTCTTTGGGTCATAGGTAGCTTGTAACGGGTCTGGGAGGCGGAACCTCTGGGCTACTATACAAGGGAGCGGTCCTTGTAAGGGAGCGGGTGGCGACCAGGCAGGCAGTCACAGCAGGTGACCGGGACAGTCTCTGGGTGTACGGGCAGGAGGTCACGGCAAGTGATCAGGGCAGTCTCTGGAAGAACGGGCTGGAGGTCACGGCAAGTGACCGGGGCAGTCTCTGGAAGAACGGGCTGGAGGTCACGGCAAGTGATCAGGGCAGTCTCTGGGTAAAGGGTAGGTACGACCTGTGATGGCTGAACCTCCAGGTAGGCTAGCAAGGCAGATGGAGGATGTGTGCTCCCAGGTGAGCAAGCGAGAGTCTCTGGAATAGCAGGTGGTCACAGCACGTGACGGCGGAGCCTCCAGGTAGGCAAGCAGGCAGGTAGCGGAGAAGCGCTCCCAGGTGAGCGGGCAAGAGTCTGGAATAGCTGGTGGTCACAGCACGTGACAGCGGAGCCTCCGGGCTGGCAAGCAGGCAGGTAGCGGAGAAGCGCTCCCAGGTGAGCGGGCAAGAGTCTGGAATAGCTGGTGGTCACAGCACGTGACAGCGGAGCCTCCGGGCAGGCAAGCAGGCAGGTAGCGGAGAAGCGCTCCCAGGTGAGCGGGCAAGCTGGTCCATAGACAGACTGACCGGAGTTGTAAGGCAGACCGTCGGACCTCAGGCAAGCAGGCAGGTAGCTGATGTGCGCTCCCAGGTGAGCGGGCAAGTTGGTCCTTAGACAGACTGACCGGAGTTGTAAGGCAGACCGTCGGACCTCAGGCAGGCAGGCAGGTAACAGGAAATCAGGCAGGATTAGGACAGCAAGCTGGCAGGAATCTGGCAGGTAACTGGCAGGTAACTGGCAAGGGACCTGAGGGCTGAAGCAGAGTAGAACGGTGCAACAACATTGCTCGGGCACCTCCATTTTGGAGGAGGTGCCTTATATATGGTAAAGTCCTCCGGCCATTGGCCGGGGACTCCTTAGGACGGCGCGCGCGGCCCCTTTAAGAAGGAGGGAGGGCGCGCGCGCGCGCCCTAAGCACAGTGGCCGGGAAGGAGCGCGCGCTGCCAGCAGAGCGGGAGAGGGACGCCGGGCACGGAGCAGAGCGGTGAAGGGAACAGCGTCCCTGCCTAGCAGAGGGCAGGGACGCCGGCACTACAGTACCCCCCCCTTTAGGCCCCCCCTTTTTTAGGCCAGATAGAAATTTAGCTAGGATGAGAGGGGCATGGATGTTCTCCCGGGGCTCCCACGTTCTCTCCTCAGGACCAAACCCCTTCCAATCTACCAGAAAAAAGGTCTTTCCTCTTACCCTTTTGGTGGCAAGAATGTTCTCTACCTCAAACTCGTCCTCAGCAGAAACCGGAGCAGGAGGCGTACCTGTAGACTTGGAAAAAGAGTTAAGCACCACGGGTTTGAGGAGAGATACATGGAAGGAGTTAGGGATCCGTAAGTTGGCCGGGAGTTTCAATTTATAGGCCACCGGGTTGATCTGACTGATGACCTCCAGAGGGCCGATGAACCGAGGTCCTAACTTGTAAGAAGGTATCTTGAGTCTAACATATTTAGATGAGAGCCAGACTTTATCTCCTGGACGAAATTGTGGAGGATCCAGGCGTTTTTTGTCAGCGTGTCTTTTCATACGCTCGGATGACAGAAGGAGTGCGGACCGGGTACTCTCCCATATGGAGGAAAATTTGCTAACGAGAGATTCCGCAGCCGGGTTGTCCACAGAGGTGGAGACAGGAAAAGGAATCCGAGGATGGTGACCAAAGACTACAAAAAACGGGGATTTGGAGGAGGATTCGCTCTCGTGATTATTATAAGAGAACTCGGCCCATGGTAGGAGATCCACCCAGTCAGAATGGTGGGCATTAACGAAGTGCCGGAGGTAACTGGTCAGGTTCTGATTGATCCGCTCCACTTGACCATTGGACTGTGGGTGGTAAGCGGAAGAGAAGTCCAGGGTAACGTCTAGTAGTTTACAAGTGGCTCTCCAGAAACGAGAGGTGAACTGTACCCCACGATCCGACACGATGTGGAGGGGCAGGCCATGAAGACGGAAGATGTGGCGGATAAAGTCTTTAGCCAGCTCGGGTGCAGACGGAAGGCCTGGCAGGGGAATAAAGTGAGCCATCTTGAAAAAGCGGTCAGCGACCACCCAAATGACCGTACAACCGGCAGAGACGGGGAGATCAGTTATAAAGTCCATTGCTATATGCTGCCAGGGGGCAGCAGGTACAGGAAGCGGAAGGAGGCGTCCGGCTGGCAGATGTCTCGGGACTTTGTTGCGGGCGCAGGACACACAGGCAGAAACAAAGTCTATTATGTCCTTGTGCAGGGTAGGCCACCAATAGTGCCGGGCAATAAGCTGGAGGGTCTTTTTCTGACCGGCGTGGCCAGCTAGTTTAGACGAATGGCCCCAGTGTAGGATCTTCTCCCGATCAGGTACTGAAACAAACGTCTTACCGGGAGGGAGACGATTTAGACTCACGGGAGCCACCTGCATTACTCTGGCGGGATCGATGATATGTTTAGGTTCTTCCTCGAGATCGGACACCAGAAAGGATCGGGACAAGGCGTCTGCTTTGACGTTTTTGTCAGCCGGGCGAAAATGAAGAACAAAATCAAAGCGAGCAAAAAACAAGGACCACCGGGCTTGGCGTGGGTTAAGTCTCTGGGCATGCTGGAGGTAAGCCAAGTTCTTGTGGTCAGTGTAAATTATTACCGGATGAAGAGCCCCCTCGAGTAGGTAACGCCACTCCTCCAACGCCAGCTTGATGGCCAATAACTCTCGGTCTCCTATGGAATAGTTGCGCTCAGAAGAGGAGAAGAGTTTGGAGAAGAAGCCACAAGTTACCATTCTCCCGGAAGATGATTTTTGAGTAAGTACCGCTCCGGCTCCAGAGGAGGAGGCGTCAACTTCCAGGAAGAACTGCTTGTTGCCGTCCGGGCGATGCAGCACCGGGGCGGAAGAGAAGGCCTGTTTTAGGGAAAGAAAGGCCTCCTCTGCTTCGGGCGGCCACTCTTTGGGATTAGTACCCTTACGGGTGAGCGCAGAAATTGGGGCAGTCCGGGAAGAGAAGTGCGGGATGAAGAGGCGGTAATAGTTGGCGAAGGCCAGGAACCGTTGAATAGCCTTCAACCCCTCTGGTCGGGGCCATTTCTCGATGGCAGACAGTTTCTCAGGATCCATTTGTAGGCCGGTCTGAGAGATAATGTAGCCCAGAAACGGAAGCGAGGTCTGCTCAAAGAGGCACTTCTCATATTTAGCGTAGAGATGGTTCTGCCTGAGCCTGAGCAGGACCTGACGAACATCCCTCCGGTGAGTCTGGAGATCCGGAGAGAAGACCAAGATGTCGTCCAGGTACACCACTACGCAGGAGTAGAGAAGGTCCCGGAAGATGTCATTGACCAACTCTTGAAAGACGGCAGGAGCGTTACAGAGGCCAAAGGGCATTACCAGATATTCATAGTGGCCATCCCGGGTGTTGAATGCCGTTTTCCATTCATCCCCCTGACGGATACGAACCAGGTTGTACGCCCCACGGAGGTCCAGTTTGGTGAAGATTCTAGCCCCCCTCAGACGATCAAATAACTCCGGAATGAGCGGAAGGGGGTACTTATTCTTCACCGTGATCTGGTTAAGGCCTCTATAGTCTATACAGGGACGGAGAGAGCCGTCCTTCTTTTTGACGAAAAAGAAGCCTGCTCCCGCCGGGGAGGTAGATTTCCAGATGAATCCCCTGGCCAGATTCTCCTCAATATATTCGGACATCGACCGGGTCTCAGCAGCGGATAATGGATAAATACGCCCACGGGGAGGAGAAGTACCAGGTAACAGGTCGATAGGGCAGTCGTATGGTCTATGAGGGGGTAGTGTCTCTGCCTCCTTTTTATTAAAGACATCAGCATAAGACCAATAAGGAATCGGAAGTCCAGGTAGATTAGCTGGGGTAGGAGAAGGACGGACGGGATGAACAGGAACCAGACAGGTCTTATGGCAGCCCTGTCCCCAGCGAAGGACTTCTCCGGTCTGCCAGTCAAGAACGGGTGCATGTTTCTGGAGCCAAGGTAGGCCTAGCAAGAGGGCGTGAGAGAGTCCAGGCAGAACATGGAAGGAGATACTTTCAGAATGCAGCATTCCCACCTGCAGAGTAATGGATTCGGTGATGAGTTGGATGGGGCGTGGTAAGAGCCCCCCATCCACGGCAGCAACAGACAAGGGTACAGCCAGAGGTTTGGTGGGGATGCGGTATTTCTCTACCAGGGACTGTGAAATAAGATTCCCGGCTGCTCCAGAGTCCAGTTGGGCTAGTTCGAAATAACGGTTCTCCCCGTAGACGATTGAAACTGATAACAGCAGGGATGGAGAGGATTTATTCTTGTCTAGGTGGACCTCTCTGAGCGAACCTAGACACAGGCGTTTCCCGACCTCTCCGGGCAGGCACGGATCCGGTGCTCCTTACTGCCACAGTAGAAGCAGGTCCCCTCGGCACGGCGTAAGTCCTGACGGGTCTTGACCATCTTGGTCTGGTCGACCTGCATAGGCTCAGGAGGGTGTACCTGGTTAGAGACAGAAGGAGTGACGGGTTTCTGAAAAGTAGGAGCTAGACGTGGTAACCTCCTCTCACGGGTGACCTCTCTGGCACGCTCCTGGAACCGTAGGTCAATCCGGGTGGCAAGAGTTATTAAGTCATCGAGAGTGGTAGGAATGTCCCGACCGGCAAGTTCATCTTTAATACGGCCGGACAGACCCTCCCAGAAGACGGAAACCAGAGCGTCGTTATCCCAGGCCAGCTCCGAGGCAAGGGTACGGAACCGTATGGCATATTGGCCCACGGTGAGATTTTCCTGACGGAGGCGTAGCAACGATGATGCGGATGAGGTCTTCCGTCCGGGTTCGTCGAAGACTTTCCGGAAAGCCGTGAGAAAAGCAGGCAAGTTGGACACCAGGGGGTCTCCTCTCTCCCATAGAGGATTTAGCCAGGCCAGGGCCTCCCCGGTGAGATGGGACATGATGAATGCAATTTTGGCTCGGTCGGAGATAAACTGGTGGGACAATAGTTCAAAGTGCAGGGTGCACTGATTTATGAAGCCCCGAGCCTGGGCTGAGTCGCCTCCGAAGCGAGGAGGTGCAGAAAGCCGAGGTCCGGGGTAGGATATCATGGTGTTAGTGGACAGCGGAGCTGCCGGATTGCGAGACATGGCACTGGCGGAGGTTGTTGGTGGAGCAGTCAGAGTGTCCAGGCGAGTATTGACATTCCGCAGGTGACCCAGGATGGACTCCTGTTGGGACCTCTGACGGGACAGTTCATGACACAGGTCCGAGAGCGAGGGAGCTTGGGTGCCACCGGGTTCCATGGCCCGAGCAAACTGTAACGGGTCTGGGAGGCGGAACCTCTGGGCTACTATACAAGGGAGCTGTCCTTGTAAGGGAGCGGGTGGCGACCAGGCAGGCAGTCACAGCAGGTGACCGGGACAGTCTCTGGGTGTACGGGCAGGAGGTCACGGCAAGTGATCAGGGCAGTCTCTGGAAGAACGGGCTGGAGGTCACGGCAAGTGACCGGGGCAGTCTCTGGAAGAACGGGCTGGAGGTCACGGCAAGTGATCAGGGCAGTCTCTGGGTAAAGGGTAGGTACGACCTGTGATGGCTGAACCTCCAGGTAGGCTAGCAAGGCAGATGGAGGATGTGTGCTCCCAGGTGAGCAAGCGAGAGTCCCTGGAATAGCAGGTGGTCACAGCACGTGACGGCGGAGCCTCCAGGTAGGCAAGCAGGCAGGTAGCGGAGAAGCGCTCCCAGGTGAGCGGGCAAGAGTCTGGAATAGCTGGTGGTCACAGCACGTGACAGCGGAGCCTCCAGGCTGGCAAGCAGGCAGGTAGCGGAGAAGCGCTCCCAGGTGAGCGGGCAAGAGTCTGGAATAGCTGGTGGTCACAGCACGTGACAGCGGAGCCTCCGGGCAGGCAAGCAGGCAGGTAGCGGAGAAGCGCTCCCAGGTGAGCGGGCAAGCTGGTCCATAGACAGACTGACCGGAGTTGTAAGGCAGACCGTCGGACCTCAGGCAAGCAGGCAGGTAGCTGATGTGCGCTCCCAGGTGAGCGGGCAAGTTGGTCCTTAGACAGACTGACCGGAGTTGTAAGGCAGACCGTCGGACCTCAGGCAGGCAGGCAGGTAACAGGAAATCAGGCAGGATTAGGACAGCAAGCTGGCAGGAATCTGGCAGGTAACTGGCAGGTAACTGGCAAGGGACCTGAGGGCTGAAGCAGAGTAGAACGGTGCAACAACATTGCTCGGGCACCTCCATTTTGGAGGAGGTGCCTTATATATGGTAAAGTCCTCCGGCCATTGGCCGGGGACTCCTTAGGACGGCGCGCGCGGCCCCATTAAGAGGGAGGGAGGGCGCGCGCGCGTGCCCTAAGCACAGTGGCCGGGAAGGAGCGTGCGCTGCCAGCAGAGCGGGAGAGGGACGCCGGGCACGGAGCAGAGCGGTGAGGGGAACAGCGTCCCTGCCTAGCAGAGGGCAGGGACGCCGGCACTACATAGCTTTTCTCTTCCTCCGAACACGGCGAGTTGAATTAAGGCCAAAGAGCTAAATTTGTGTCTCCTCTGACCACAGCACCTTCTCCCAATAACTCACAGAATCATCCAGGTGTTCATTGACAAACTACAGATGGGCCTGCACATGTTCCTTCTTGAGCAGGGGGACCTTGCGGGCACTGCAGGATTTTAAACCTTTAAGGCGTAATTTGTTACCAATGGTTTTCTTGGTGACTGTGGTCCCAGCTGCCTTGAGATCATTAACCCCACGAGGTGAGATTTTGCATGGTGCCCCAGATCGATATCGATTGACAGTCATTTTATATTTCTTCCATTTTCTTACTATTGCACCAACAGTTGTCTCCTTCTGACCCAGTGTCTTACTTATGGTTTTGTAGCCCCTTCCAGCTTTGTGCAGGTCTATGATCTTGTCCCTGACATCCTTAGAAAGCTCTTTGGTCTTGCCCATGTTGTAGCGGTTAGAGTCTGACTGATTAATTGAGTCTGTGGACAGGAGTCTTTTATACAGGTGACTATGTAAGACAGCTGTCTTTAATGCAGGTAACGAGTTGATTAGGAGCGTCTAACTGGTCTGAAGGAGCCAGAACTCATAATGGTTTGTAGGGGATCAAATACTTATTTCTCATTGCAAAATGCAAAAAAAATTCTCATTTATACAATGTGATTTTCTTGATTTTTTTTGGATATTTTATCTCTCAATGTTAAAATTAACCTACCCTTAAAATTATAGACTGTTCATGTCTTTGTCAGAGGGCAAATTTACAAAAACAGCAAGGGATCAAATACTTATTTCCTTCATTGTATATACATTTTATAGTGAAATGGGGCAAATGTATAAAACAGAACCAGCCTTTGTTACCCACAGCAACCAAACACAGCGCAGCTTTCATTTTTCAAAGGCATTATTAGAAATGAAAGCCGTGCTTTGATTGGTTGCTATGGACATCAAAACCGCAAAAAATATTGTTTTTGTTACACCGTATTAATAAATGCCCCTCTTAAATTTAGACTATGGCTGCCAGGTCCACTGCATAAACTACAATCCAGCCAAGCAGGAGGCCTGTCCCAAAGGTCTGCTGTCACGTAATGCCAAATGGCATACCTACAAACATGGTAGAATGGGGATGTTTAAATCCCCCCCGCCCTCCATCACCCCCAACACCCCCAACACCGCCTCAGAATAAACCCGTCCCCTTTTGGTTTGAATTTGTTAGGCATGTGTATGAAAATTTAACAGAAAGTTGGCACGTGTGCCATTGAAATACACAGTCCTCCATAGTATGTCTAGTATAGATCCTATAGAGCATTTCATCATTAAATGCACAAATTCCATAACTTTAATATTGAGGGTCTGTACTTAGGATAGGTCATGGTCCGACTACTGCTTCTGATCCTCAGACTGAAGGGTCTGCTTTCCAGTTTATCCAGAAACGGCGCCGTACATGTACGCTACAAACATCGATATTAGGCTTCTTTCCTACACATTTTTAGATTTCGAAAATTGTTAAAAATTCCATTTTGACAAGTTTTTGTTTGGTAGCATTTTTAATTTTGCTACATTTTGATTGTGGATTTTATTTTTATGGCATTTTGAAGTCCTTAAAAAGCAACCTATTGGATAAAATGCTTCACCCTTAGAATGCTGTTTTAAAGGAAAAATGATGTAGCCTGATTTATGTTACTTTAATCAAGAAAGATTTATGTTGCTTTAATCAAGAAAATCCATACCTTAAGCTTGTTTCTTAAATAAACGCACAAAAACCCCCACAAGATTAAACCCTAAGAATACTGTTTAGAATAAAAAAAGAAATAAATAAGCTATATCCGAGTAAGCTATTTAAAGAGCCATACCTGATCATGCTGCTTATTTTTTTTATTATTTTTATTCTGGACCTTCTTTAGCGAGTTGCTTAAAAAATGCCAAAACATCAAAAACTTTATGTATATAGTGTTTTATTTAATTCACTGTGGACTTTAACTTAACATATGTCTCCCAAAGCATTTTTTACCTAAAAAGGTGATTAAAAGCTATAAGATTTTTTTTTTGCAAAAGGCAATGTGTAAATCATGCCCAAAATTCCCCTTTAAAAGTCATGGTAAAGTTCTGCTTTACTGAATATGTAAATTTCTCCTGGAAATCCACTTTAGATTTCTGCACTTATAAAGATTCTTGAGTTTTTTTCATCGCGTTTTCGAGTGCTCTTTTCATTGTTTTTTTGATATTGCGGGTTTTTTTTGTCTCTTTTTGGTTTGTCCTGTTTTAAGTAAAACTGTTTTGTTTTTGATACTTCCTGTTATATGGCTTTGACAAAACTTTGTTGATACAGTCATATCTAGTTTATATGCGTTTTTTATTTCCGCATATCCATTTTTTACCTGTGGATTTTCTGTATCTAATACAATTCTATGGGAAAAAAACAAACACAAATCTCAGCGTAACAGCAAGAGAAATTGACATGTTGTGGATTTGAAAAATGCACCGCAGGTCAGTTAACGCTGATTAAAAAAAAAGCACAGTGGGCAGGAGATTTCTCTAAATCCCATCCACTCTGTTGGAGCTGTAAGATGCTGCATTTTTGTCACAGCAAAAATACACAGCAGCAAAAACTCATCGTGGGCACAAAGCCTTAATTTTTATTGCAGAAAAAGAACAAGTGACACATGACTTATTGAGGCAGATCCGGCACGGAAAATGTGTAGGATGGCCATTGATGGATTAGTCCCATTGAATGTGGCTAATCCACTTATGGCTCTACGACACATCAAACTGCTAATCTGCGGCAGTACTCCAAGGGTCCACCTCGGATTTCTGATACGGTTTCTCGTGCACATCCCCGCCCCGGATTTATTTGGCATAAGTAGACGTTGTAAAAGAGGTGGTTGGAATATTTTTTGTGACCCTCTAAAAATTAGAAAACCAGGAACCATCTTGTAATGAGTGATTATGAAATACATGAGCGGGCTGACCCTGCCAGAGGTGCAGAGGAGTGGGCTGACCCTGCCAGAGGTGCAGAGGAGTGGGCTGACCCTGCCAGAGGTGCAGAGGAGCGGGCTGACCCTGCCAGAGGTGCAGAGAAGCGGGCTGACCCTACCAGAGGTGCAGAGGAGCGGGCTGACCCTGCCAGAGGTGCAGTGTAGCGGGCTGACTCTGCCAGAGGTGCAAAGGAGCGGGCTGACCCTGCCAGAGGTGCCGAGGAGCGGACTGACCCTGCCAGAGGTGCAGAGGAGCGGGCTGACTCTGCCAGAGCTGCAGAGGAGCGGGCTGACCCTGCCAGAGGTGCCGAGGAGCGGACTGACCCTGCCATAGGTGCCGAGGAGCGGGCTGACCCTGCCAAAGGTTCCGAGGAGCGGGCTGACCCTGCCATAGGTGCCGAGGAGCGGACTGACCCTGCCATAGGTGCCGAGGAGCGGGCTGACCCTGCCAGAGGTTCCGAAGAGCGGGCTGACCCTGCCAGAGGTGCAGAGGAGCGGACTGACCCTGCCATAGGTGCCGAGGAGCGGGCTGACCCTGCCAGAGGTGCCGAGGAGCGGGCTGACCCTGCCAGAGGTGCAGAGGAGCGGACTGACCCTGCCATAGGTGCCGAGGAGCGGACTGACCCTGCCAGAGGTTCCGAGGAGCGGGCTGACTCTGCCAGAGGTGCCGAGGAGCGGGCTGACCCTGCCAGAGGTGCAGAGGAGCGGACTGACCCTGCCATAGGTGCCGAGGAGCGGACTGACCCTGCCAGAGGTGCAGAGGAGCGGGCTGACCCTGCCAGAGGTGCTTTTTTCTGGTCAGCTACAGGCTCTGGATACTTAAGTGTGGATACCGCTATTGCAATTATTTTTTCCTCCTTATTGTTTTACCCTTTGTGACTATTTGAGTGATTCCTCCTGTTCTATATATACAGTAAATATTTGCATTTTGCAGCATTTTATAGGTCATCATAGCTTTAAAACACATCTTATCTTGCATTGTGTAGTATACATAAGAATTTTTCTTATTCTTAATAATGATGTGTGCCATAATTAAATGGCTTACAGCCTTCTCAATAAAATCTATTGGTGCCATGCTCCGAACCACACGTATGAGATTTATGACTATGCGGGAGCTCCTGACTGTTTCTTTGCCCAAACCATTTCCCAAGTCTCTTTATGAACATGTGCTTTATTTATAAAGCATGGAAGAAGATGCTGGTAATTTGCCATAATGAAGAGAGTCTTATACTGGGATATGAATTAAAATTTAATGGTTTGCAACTTGAAAAGAAAGACATTGTACACTTTGTATGGCACTGTGCCACTTACAGAACCACACAGCCCTTTCAATAAGCTGATCAGGTGTGGTACCAGGAGTGGCGATATCCTAGTGATAGGAAAACCCCTTTAAATCTATCTTTCCCGGAATTTGGAGCATTGATGTTATGTTCTGCTACCAGAGCTAAGGAAAGAGAGGAAATCTGTCCCTACGATAGAACTCAGCTGAATCCCTACGATGTAACAGGGAACCTGATCCTGCGATCAGACCTGCTAAAGTCCTAAGCTAGTCTGTACGGAGACCTATAGATGTGGGGAAGGAATCCCTACAAGTACTAAGGACTGGGAGGAAAATGGGACATCTCCTAACAGAAATAGTAGCAGACAGACAAACAAACAAAATATATAGAACACTGAGGTCCGAAGACCAAGCAAACTAACAGAGTTAGATACAGAGCACAGGCTAGCTAGAAAGTAGTTATACAATGAAGTCCAGCAAAGCCAGAAGGGCGGAGCAGGATTAAATAGGCCAACGAGGTCATGTGACCAGCAAAGGAAAAAACCTAAGAGCAAGGTTCTAACAGTACCCCCCCTTCTAAGAGGATCCTCTGGATCCCCTAGGACCAGGCTTATCAGGAAATCTCCTGTGAAACGCTCTGATAAGTCTGGACGCGGAAACATCATCTGACCTCACCCAAGAGTTATCCTCGGGTCCGAAACCTTTCCAGGCCACCAGATACTGCAAACTACCTCTATACCGTCTAGAGTTAAGGATGCGAGAAATTTCATATTCCCCGTCCTCCACCACCGGAGGAACAGAGGCAGAGGCGTCACCATCCGACACAACAGCTTTTTTTAACAGAGAGACATGAAATACCGGATTAATTCTCCAGGAGGTAGGAACCTCCAACCTAACAGCAGATTGGTTGACAACCTGAAGCACCTTAAAGGGCCCTACAAACTTGGGACCCAATTTCTTAGAAGGAATCCTCAACCGCAGATTCCTAGAGGACAACCAAACCATGTCACCAACAGCGAACAAAACCTCCTGTCGTTTCCTATCAAAGTAGTCTTTAGATTTTCTGTTGGCCTCCTGAAGATTACCACGCACATCCGTCCAAACTCTCTCCAAATCACCGGAAAAATTCTCCTCCTCAGGCACGGCAGATCCCAACTTGGAGAACGACCCAAACGACGGATGTCTCCCAGAACAACAAAAAAAAGGCGAACAACCAGCAGAAGAAGATGTATGATTGTTCAGAGCAAATTCAGCAAGTGGCAGAAACTCAGACCACCCCTCTTGATTGTCTGCCACAAAACAACGCAAGAACTGCTCAACATCCTGGTTTTTCCTTTCTGTCTGGCCATTAGATTCAGGATGATATCCGGACGAGAACAACAGATGAACGCCCAACCTGTCACAAAAGGCACGCCAAAAACGAGCCACGAACTGAGGACCCCTATCAGAAACAATGTCAGTAGGAACGCCATGAAGTCTGACAATTTCCTTGACAAAGGCCTTAGCGAGAGTTTTAGCGCAGGGCAGTTTGACGAAGGGAACCAAGTGACACATCTTGCTAAAACGGTCCACGACCACCCAGATGACAGTAAAACCCTCAGAGGGGGGAAGGTCAGTTATAAAGTCCATAGCCAAATGTGTCCAAGGAGCACTGGGAACCTCCAAAGGACAAAGCAACCCCGCAGCAGGAGTATGTGAGGACTTAGATCTAGCACATATAGTACATTGACGCACCCACTTAATGACTTCCTTCTGCCATCCAGGCCACCAAAAACTGCGACCCACCAGTCTCTTGGTCTCAGAGATTCCGGGATGACCTGCCAACCGAGATTCGTGACACTCAACAAACAAATCTCTCCTAAAGGTCCCAGGCACAAACAACCTCCCATGGGGAGTGTTAGATGGGGCATTCTCCTGTGCTTTAAGAATCTCATCTTCCAAAACGGAGTCCAAAGCAGCTATCACAACACCTTCTTGTAAAATGTTCTCCTCTTTCTCAGCACCGACTATGGGAGAAAAACTGCGAGACAAGGCATCCGCCTTAACATTCTTAGTACCAGGGATGTAAGTAACGGAGAAATTAAACCGCGAGAAAAACAGTGCCCACCTAGCCTGACGGGCATTCAGGCGCTTGGCAGCATCAAGATATATCAGATTTTTATGATCCGTAAGAACCTGAACGGGAAATTCCGCACCTTCCAAGAAGTGGCGCCAGTGTTCAAATGCGAGTTTAATAGCCAATAATTCCCGATTACCAATATCGGAATTCAGTTCAGTCTCCGAAAAATTTTTTGAAAAAAAGGCACAGGGATGTAATCCATCCCCGTTATCCTGAGACAATACTGCGCCAACCCCCACCGAAGAAGCATCAACCTCAACCAAAAACGGCTTAGTCACATCAGGCTGCATAAGGATGGGAGCAGAGGTGAACCTCTCCTTGAGATACACAAAAGCTTCAATGGCCTCAGAAGACCACTGAACCGCATCAGCACCTTTCCTGGTGAGATCGGTAAGAGGTTTGACAATACTAGAAAAATTTTTTATGAATTTTCTGTAATAATTGGCGAAACCTAAAAACCTCTGTATCGATTTCAAACCAATAGGCCTAGGCCATTCCTGTACAGCTTGAACTTTAACCGGGTCCATCTCAAAACCTTCGCTGGAGATAATGTAACCCAAAAACTAATTCTCTGTACAGCAGACTCACATTTCTCCAGCTTAGCAAAAAGCGAATTGTCCATTAACAATTGTAATACCTCACGTACGCTCCGCCAATGAGACTCCAGATCCGGCGAATAAATCAAAATGTCATCCAAATACACAACCACATTTTTGCCGATCAAAGGTCTAAGGATGTCATTAATAAGATTCTGAAAAAATGCAGGAGCATTAGTAAGACCAAAAGGCATAACCAGATTCTCAAAATGACCCACAGGAGTGTTAAAAGCAGTCTTCCATTCGTCACCCTCCTTCATGCGCAACAGATTGTATGCCCCCTTAAGGTCAATTTTAGAGAACCACTTGGCCCCCATTAACTGGTTAAACAGATCAGGAATCAATGGCAGTGGGTAAGGATTGCGTACAGTAATTTTGTTAATCTCACGAAAATCCAGACAAGGACGTAAACCGCCGTCCTTTTTTTTTACAAAAAAAAATCCAACCGCCACAGGAGACTTAGAGGGCCTAATGTGACCGGCGGCCAAACTTGTCTGTATAGATTCATCCAAAGCCTTCCTCTCAGGAATAGTAAGGTTAAATAAACGACTTTTAGGAAGAGTCGCTCCAGGGACAAATTCAATAGAACAATCATAGTCTCTATGGGGAGGCAAAACCTGCGATTCCTTCTCAGAAAAAACTCTCCAAAAATCCTGAATAGGAACAGGCAATTCTCCCCTATCCAAAGCTGCAATACGCCCGTTACAACACTTGTCATAACATTTATGGCTCCAGGATTTAATTTCATTGGTAGACCAATCCAGTACAGGATTGTGAAATTTTAACCAGGGCAATCCCAATATTACTGGAGAAGGCAAGTTATTCAAAACTACCAAATCCAATTTCTCATGGTGAACACCATTAATAGTGAGAGGAAATTCACAGACCTTGAGAGTAATATTCTTCAAAGGGGAACCATCCACAGAAACCACAGCAATGGGGGATGATAAAGGTTCGGGTTTTAAATTGAGTCTTTCCAAGAATCCCCCATCAATTACATTCAGAGTAGATCCACAATCAACAAACACCCAAAATTCCATTAATTTTTCCTGAGCAATCGTGGAAGCAGCTAAAAATACACCCTTGGAATTTAAACAGGCAATACGGGCATGACTGACCTTTTTTTTTTCTTTCTTCATACGAAGCTCACAGCCTTTAATCAAATGACCAGATTTTCCGCAATAGAAACACAAGCCTTCAGAAAATCGACGGTCTTTTTCTTGAGAGCGAGGTGCCACCGATCCAATCTCCATCGATTCACCACTGTTAGTACACACATTCTCATAACCAGAAACTGACATAGCAGAGGATTTGCTCTCATTAACCCTTGCACGCAGTCTCCTATCCACCCGTATAGCTAATTGCATAGCCTGTTGCAAATCTTCAGGTGTAGGATAAGCAATTAGCAGGTCTTTAACCCTTTCATTGAGCCCAGCAAGAAATAGACTTTTCAGAGCAGAATCGTTCCACCCTATTTGAGTAGACCAACGACGGAAATGAGTACAATATTTTTCCACATTACCTGATCCCTGTCTCAAATGTCTTAACTCAGTCTCAGCTGATGCGACATGGTCAGGATCATCATATAATAGTCCCAAAGCAGAAAAAAAACTATCCACTGATCTGAAGCATGTATCACTAGGTTGCAAAGAAAAGGCCCACTCCTGAGGCTCTTTGCGCAAAAGTGACATTATGAACCCTATGCGCTGGGATTCATCCCCAGAGGACTTGGGTCTCAAACGAAAATACAATAAGCAAGCATTTTTAAATGAAAAAAATTCTCGGTGTTCACCAAAAAATAAATCCGGCAAACATACCTTAGGCTCCAAAAAATGTGCTCCAGGACAGTTATTCACGTGCTGACGGAGCTCGGCCACCTCCAGAGAGAGTCCCTGCAGGCGATGAGCCAAATCCTGAACCGACACCATGATGGAACAGAAAAATCTTTCCTTAGAGAATTTGCAGGCTGGACTTACTGTTATGCTCTGCTACCAGAGCTAAGGAAAGAGAGGAAATCTGTCCCTACGATAGAACTCAGCTGAATCCCTACGATGTAACAGGGAACCTGATCCTGCGATCAGACCTGCTAAAGTCCTAAGCTAGTCTGTACGGAGACCTATAGATGTGGGGAAGGAATCCCTACAAGTACTAAGGACTGGGAGGAAAATGGGACATCTCCTAACAGAAATAGTAGCAGACAGACGAACAAACAAAATATATAGAACACTGAGGTCCGAAGACCAAGCAAACTAACAGAGTTAGATACAGAGCACAGGCTAGCTAGAAAGTAGTTATACAATGAAGTCCAGCAAAGCCAGAAGGGCGGAGCAGGATTAAATAGGCCAACAAGGTCATGTGACCAGCAAAGGAAAAAACCTAAGAGCAAGGTTCTAACAATTGATCATTTAATTAATCAGCACATAATTAAAAAATTACATGATGGTAAAAGGTGGAGTTTCAGTACAAGGTGTAAAGAATATTCTTCAGGTTCCAATGCTCTCCTGCTTTACTAAAGAAGTTGTTTGTCCTGATAACCCAACTGGTATTATTGGGGTATGTCTTTTAAGCTAGAATTAATTTTATGTTGTAAACTGGGAGAAGAGCTCCTCACCATCCAATAGGATGTTGTTGTTTTTTTAATTTTTCGTATCACTTCTTATAAAATAACTCAAACAAATCTTATATGTAAATTTCCCCTTCAGAGCGGAGGAGGACTTGAACTCTATAGCGCCACCTACAAGTCATTATCAACCCTTTAACGAGTCTTGCAGTATGACTTGGGATAAAAGACTCGTTAAAGGGTCAATAATGACTTGTAGGATTGCTGCTTCCAACAGGTGGTGCTATAGAGTTCAAGTCCTCTTCCTCTCTGAAGAGGCAATTTGCATATTAGATTTCCCAGAGGAGCATTGCGCAGCGAATAAGCCTCCTTGCGTTGGCATGCCAGCGTCGGTATGTCACTCTCCACAAGGAGAAATGTTACCCATTAGACCTAAAACAAATCTTGACATTTTCATACTGGCCACTAGGTTTAATACTAGGCTCACACTTCCTTTACTTCTTCAAATAGACATTAGCAATAGACTGATTCAGACCCTATTTGTTACAGAGAAATATGAATTGTGCATGCTCTAATCTGGGCAAAGGTCATTGCGAATAAAGAGAGGACATCACACCTGTGTTATCTACTGTATATAGAAGTGTTATCAGTTATTGTACAGGAGGATGAGGAGGTGAGCTGTGACATCACCTATTGTGAATGGTGGATCCTGTGTTATCTACTGTATATAGAGGTGTTATCAGTCATTGTAAGGGAGGGGGAGGAGGTGAGCTGTGACATCACCTATAGTGAATGGTGGATCCTGTGTTATCTACTGTATATAGAGGTGTTCTCAGTCATTGTACATGGAGAGGAAGAGGTGGGCTGTGACATCACCCATTGTGAATCCTGTGTTATATACTGTATATAGAGGTGTTATCAGTCATTGTATAGGAGGAGGAGGAGGTGAGCTGTGACATCACCTATTGTGAATGGTGGATCTCGTGTTATCTACTCTATATAGAGGTGTTATCAGTCATTGTGCAGGAGGAGGAGGTGAGCTGTGACATCACCTATTGTGAATGGTGGATCTCATGTTATCTACTCTATATAGAGGTGTTATCAGTCATTGTGCACGAGGAGGAGGAGGTGAGCTGTGACATCACCTATTGTGAATGGTGGATAGATAATGTACACAGCTCATCCTCACAGTTCTGAACTTTCAAGAAGACATCAAGAAGTTCTCAGAAGGACCAAATTTTGACAGAAATCAAGGGACTGCGTGACAGTGGAGAGGGGCTTTGACTGTGCTCCCAAACTTAAAAACTACTTGTGGATTTCCGACACACAATTCTGATCAGAAGATCTCAGAAGCTTAAAGTGTAACTGCACTTTTACAAAACGTTTGACTTGTCAGAATCATATCAAATGTTTTGATTGCAAAAGCTGGGTGCTGAAGCTCACTTTGTTTTCTAAAATGAAGAAGTGCTCAGCCAAAACTAAAGAAGAATTCCAGAAACTTTTTTTCGACGTCATCTTGAGTGTTAGAGAAGAGCAGTTGTCGTCCACTTGTTTCTTCTCCTTTTGTATTAACGATCTTGAGTCTACGCATCTGAACCCTTAACCTACCCAAGCTTCTGACAAGTTTCTATTAGGCTACGTTCCCACGCTGATTTTTTTTACCCTGCGTATTTTCGAAAAAATTCAAGTAACCTATTTGACTTAATGGGTGCAACATCAAAAACTCACCAAAAGCTCATCGTGAGAATGTAGCCTTACGTGTCAAAAGTTTTAATGAATTCATCAATGAGTAGTTTCTCTCTATTCTTCCATTGCCCATGGACACCCTCGGTTATACTGATGCTATTGCTTTTTAACCGGAATTACTCTTGGCTCATGGCTTACATAGAAGACAATGGCGCTCACAACAAAGATCAATCTGTGTCTCCCATTATAGTGGTGTCACAGGTGTGTCAGATGTGACAGACAGTCATCCTGCAGTTAGTTGCAGGAGATCTCTTCATTTGGCATTACAGACATCTTCTAAGATCTGTCTCACTCTAGGACCCAGCGGCTATCTTCCTCCGGCTAATTGATCCCCAGGTCTGGGTGTTTAAATACTTCCTGTTTGCTATAGGGAGGTGCCGGTGATATTCATATGACCCCCTATGAAGGTTTGGAGCTGTTGCAGTTTGCTTATTTCCTTTCTTGTACTAAGAAGCCGTGTGTTTAATCTCTCTGAAGTCGGCTCAAGCTAAGGTACTTCCCCCGTGTCTGTCTCCCCTTGCTGTCTTTATTTGTTAATGGGGACTGACTAGGGCTCATCCTCATCTTCCCTAGCCAGGGCCTAGTTCTAGGGTGATACAGGGTTTTAGGTTCCTGATCTGCGATTGGGACGGTAGGGAAGGCAGGGTGATATCAGATCAGCCTAGGAGGTCTCTACCCCCTCTTTCCTTAGTGTCTGGGCTCCCTTCCCCTCATCCCTTCGTGTTGCACTTTGTCTTTCCTACTCTGTGCGTGACATTTGGCCACATTTGCCACTCAGGACAGAGAAGCCTGGTATTTATTTCTCCCTCCGTACCCTTTCCACAACCATCAACCATCTCTTCGACCAAAGTAGTAAATCTGAGCTAAAGACCCTTTTATAAGAGTAGCCATCTAATCTGCCTCTTTGGTATATATACCCTTGACATAGCGATATTGTGAAATATTTTGTCATGGTCCCACAGTCAATAAATGGTTAAACCGGGTCATTGTGGGGTAACTTTTGTACATGAAATCTGCTTCTTTATTTAGCAGTGTGACACAGCATTCGGAGTCGATTTTGCATCTGCTCAGCAGCCCCGTCGGACGTCAAAAGCAGATCTGGCGTCACAGGTTGTGCGAAAATGAAAATGTGTCAGCGTCTGATTACATGCGAAAGTCAACGTTAGAAGTATGTTAGCTGATTACGTATGAGTCTGTCCCCGATGAATAGCAGCAATTAGCACAACTCCAAGGACTTGATTGGGCATTGTGCTCTATGTAGCAATGAACACATGCAGTTTACTTCGGAACACTTGGGGCGAAGTATTTGTCATCTTACGTGGGTTCTGGAATTTGGTAAAAAGGCGTCATCATCATCGCTGTAAATTGTCAACAGGTGCTATCATTGCTCATCCTACGTATCACACAGGGCTAATTATGGCCTTGAATAAGAGTTGTTTCAGGTTTTAATATGGAAATAAATGATTAGTGTTTTATGACGCACTGTGCTCAGACAGCGACAAAGCCACTTATACTTTTCTCTACATATCTATATATAAGGTTGAGGGTCTGTGAGCGATATCAGCTATTTATTTATTTATTTTACTCACTTATATAGCGCCATTAATTCCGCAGTGCTTTACAGACATTATGGGCACTGTCCCCATTGGGGCTCACAATCTACATTCCCTATCAGTATGTCTTTGGAATGTATTTGAATGTGTTTGGAAGCTATGTAGTGTTAAGTTATCAATACTTAATATTAGGACTTGCAAAGTTTTCTATATAATTTTAAGGGGACACGTCATCAGATTTCACAGTAGACACGATATTCATATAATCCTAGAATGTTAGAGTTGGAAGGGGCCTCCAGGGTCATAGAGTCCAACCCTCTTCTCAATGCAGGATTCACTAAACCATCTCAGACAGATGTCTGTCCAGCCTCTGTGTGAAGACTTCCATTGAAGGAGAACTCACCACCTCTCGTGGCCGCCTGTTCCACTCATTGATCACCTTCACTGTCAAAAAGTTTTTCTAATATCTAATCTGCATCTTCTCCCTTTCAGTTTCATTCCATTGCTTCTCGTGTTTCCATGTGCAAATGAGAATAAGGATGATCCCTCTACAATGTGACAGCCCTTCAGATATTTGTAGACAGCTATTAAGTCTCCTTTCAGTTTTCTTTTTTGCAAGCTAAACATTGCCAGATCCTCTAACCGTTCCTCGTAGGACATAGTTTGCAGTCTGCTCACCATCCTGGTAGCTCTTCTCAGAACTTGCTCCAGTTTTTAGATGTCTTTTTTTTAATGTTGTGCCCATCTGTTGATTAAGAAATAGATCTTGTAGACCTGCTGAAATTGGTTTACTTTGGAAATTCATGTCAAAATGGCTGTAAAATCCTTTTTGAAAGCTTTCTCTCTCTCTCCTTTTATGAGCAACATTTTGTACTCCCGCCTAAACCTTTAAAACTGCTATAATCTATCTTAGTTTAAACAAGATGGTCTGCTATCCCACCAGCTCACTGAATGATCAGATTACATCTGCCCATTGTAGTCAATAGAGGGAATGAGTGAGAAGCAGAGTGAGAAAACAGGCACAAACAGAAAGCTTTCCAGTAAGTGTTTTATCTCACACCTGAGCTGGATTCACAGTTATGCTCCTCAATACATATAATGTCCTCCACCCTGTTGCTTCTTCTGAACATGTACTACGTAGAAACAGAAGAGCAGGAATCCCTCATGTCTGTGTGTGCTGTGTGTGGGAGACATCATAGCACTTAGTCTCAACCCACTAGCTCAGAGACAACTGAAAATTAGAGATAGAGCTTGCAGAGGGGAAAAATACAGGATACAGGTCATACAATGGCCAGATATGGTGTTATTCCTTATGTACTCACATATGGCAGCTTATTCTGAAAAGTCACCTTTAATGACAGGTTTGTTTTAACTCCAGGATTCACATTCTTTTTGACACTTGGTGTGCTCAATGAAAGACATGAATGATACAACTATTAGACCGCATTTAATTAGTAACCAATGCAAATGCTTCCAAATGGTTCACAGAATTTTTCTTTTAACAATGAGTACATATTGTGTAGTATTTGCATACATTTTCTAATACTGTGGCCGTAGGACATTTCTTGGTTAGGAGCATACTGTATTTATACAGATTGGTGGATTTACTGGTATTGTCTAGTTGAGGAATATATGATCGTCCCCAAACAATACATTGAGCTAGAACATACATTCCGAATGTGAAATGAGATGGAACGTGGCAGCTGCTGTCATGAATCCTTCATACTCGACACCGTACGCTGGCAGGATTGGCGCGTATCTGATGAAAATGACACATAGTCTGCGGGCTCCAGGATTTCTTTACAGTTCGGAGTGTGCGAGGTTCAAGGGTTTTTTGCCATGGGCTTGTGAATGCAGGTGAAGGACGTGCTAAGAGTTCTCCTAGCCTGGCCATGTGTCAGATCCAGAAGCTTTATTCTGAAGATGAAGGGTGATATACTGTCTGTTACAAAATCAGAAAGTCCTTGAGAATATAGGATAGACATATATAAATTATACATTGAGTTGATTCCTCTGGTGCAGCTCTTCATCAATGCCATGAGTGAAGAACGAAGAGAAACCCAAAATATGTATTTCTTTTGCATTTTTAGTATTGACCTCCTTGATGTACCATATAGTGATGAAATAATACTGACCAATTAATAAATTACAGATGGTAGCTATTTTTGCTTAATTTTAGGTATCAAATGTGTGACCCTGGGTGCAATCTCCAAGTACACTTTTGCTCCTTGGGCAATGACTGGTACCTCTAAGGCCAACACCCATATACTTTTGTGTGAACTTAATAATTGGTCGAGAACAAACTAAATGAGCCTTGGGCTGAAAATGGTATGTTTACCCACTAAAGCCCCTCCTGCTCTACCGCCAGCTTCCTGATGCCCAGGATTCAGTAGTGGCATCCTGGCTACAACCGGTGGTCCCTGTAGCCGATTACTGGCGTCAGTGGTCTTGTGCCATCAACATTGGCATCATTGCGAAGACCAATGATTAGCTGCAGCGGTCACATGTTGTACAAGGACGTCATCACTGCAGCCTGTAAATAAATATTGGTGGAGAGGCAGCGCTGGAGCTCCAGGGACTCACAACAAATAAGTAATGATTATTTTGTTCTAACAAGTTAGACTTGTCCTAAGCAGAGAGACTCTTATAGAAACCTAAAGTTTAGAATACAGTAAGACTTGTTTAGGGTGGGAATTCACCGTAATGCGTTCATACATTTACCCTTAGCTTTCCCAAGACTTTGTGACCTTCTTTGCTGAGATAAGAAGCCCTAAGGAATTTTGCATATGAAAGGGCACTTTCTTATGGCTTTTACATTCTCCAGTTTACTGCGCTGGACATTTATCCCATAACTGTCATTTCTTATAACAGACCCATATAAAATGGCTGTCTTCCAAACAACCTTATTGTTTTCTTCCAAATCACACATTGGGAACCTCTAGCTTCTTAAAGTGGATCTATCACTAATAAATAAAGCAAGAAAAGGGGGGATTGTAGTCCCCACCTTGCCAAATGCACAGGTCTCAAGAATATAGCATATAATGTGGACCTGAAACTTTGTATTATACAAGACAAACTGCATATACAGTCATGGCCGAAAGTGTTGGCACCCTTTAAAATTGTTACAGAAAATAAAGTATTTCTCCCAGAAAATTATTGCAGTTACATATGTTTTGTTGTACACATGTTTATTTCCTTTGTGTGTAATGGAACAACACAACAAAAAAACTGAGAAAAAAAGGCAAATTAGACATAATTTCACAAAACCCCCAAAATGGGCCGGACAAAATTGTTGGCACCTTTCCAAAATTGTGAGTAAACAACTTTGATGCTCGTTCAAATTCACCTGTTGCAAGTAACAGATGTGGGCAATATGAAAATCACACCTGAAACCAGAAAAAAAGGAGAGAAGTTGACTCACTCTTTTGCATTGTGTGTCTGTGTGTGTCACACTAAGAATAGAGAACAGAAAGAGGAGAAGAGAACGGTCTGAGGACTTGAGAACCAAAACTGTTGAACAGTATCAGCAATCTGAGTTCTTGATGTTCCTTTTTCCACGGTGCGCAACATAATCAAGAAGTTTACATAAAAATGATGAGGCTGGTGTAATTACTTTGTAAATCTGTGTCAGAATGGCTGTAATATTACTTGTGAAAGTTTAAACTAGCCTGATTGACAGCTCCTCAGTGTTCCTCCTCCCTACTGCTGCTGCATATCTGCATACCTAGCTGAATTGGCAGCTCTTCAGTGTCCCCCCCATTACTGCTGAATTAATATCTGACCAGTTAGCATGATTGAAAGCTCCTCAATGCCCCTCCTTTATGCTGCTCAAGCTCCACCCAACTAGCCTGATTGACAGCTCCTCAGTGTCCCTCCTCCCTACTGCTGCAAAATATCTGCATACCTAGCTGAATTGACAGCTCTTCAGTGCCCCCCCCCTTACTGCTGAATTAATATCTGCCAACTGAGCATGATTGAAAGCTCCTCAATGCCCCTCCTTTATGCTGCTGAAGCTCCGCATAATTAGCCTTATTGACACTCTGCTACTGAAGCTCTGCCCACCTAGACTGATTGACAGCTCTTCAATGCCCCGCTCCCTGCTGCTGAATTAATATCTGCCCAGCAAGCCTGATCGACAGCTCCTCAGTGTCCCTCCTCCCAGCTGCTGCTGAATCTCCATCTACATAGCCTGATTGATAGCTCCTCCGTGTTCCCCCCTTCCCTGATGCTGTTCATCAGGCTGGGTGAAGAGTGAATACAATTGAACTCAGAATCTCTTTCTTTAGCTGGACTCATAAAATTCTAATTTTAGTATCAGTATTACACAGTCATTCTGATTATGGATTTTCAATGTAAGTACACCAGCTTCATTAGGTTTCAGAATCTATTTTATAATGTATGCAGTTAACATTGTAAAATCTGTTGACAGATCCACTTTACCCAGTCCCATATGCGTCACGGGTCAAACGCTGTATCATTGATATTTCCAGAGCGTTATCTTCCAGGCAGACCTTTAAAATATGATCTTTCATCAACTTTTATAGAAGCCATGCTAAAAATATAGCATAAACACAAGGCGCTTTTTGTACGTTTGGGTCTCCAGGACACGTTCCTTAAATATCCTTACTCTTTGGCCTCTTGCTTATTACTAGAAGATGTCTTTATCCCCTATTTCCTACACAACAGGTCTTGCACAGTGTGCAGCACACAAATGCCTCGTTTATTGAGGTCGCTCTTAATGTCAAGCAATGCCGACAAGACACTGGCCTGTTCTCTTGCTTATTATGTAAATGGAGTCACAAAAAAAAACAGTTCAGCTAAGGAAAGCGATTCTATCTTGAGCACTTCTTTTTCTTTTACAGAAGTGTTTGGCTGAGCGGGAATATATCCAGATGGAAAGAATGTGCTTTGTAAGAGGCAGTGAATGGTACAGATTGTTAATTTGTACAAGGCCATGCAACAGGGAATCCCGGCTTACACTTCTATGACATAATTCCACCGGAAAGCAACGTATTGCTTCCTCTTTTTTTTCATTTAAAAATGGGGGGAAAAAAAGGAGAGAATTGGCTTCCTTTCTGGAAAGGTTTCCAGAGTTTAATATTCATGGCATGAACTTAGACTGTCTTACTGTCCAGCTTGTGTGAAAGAATTCTGTATGGCAGGAGCATAATTATAGGGGGTGTAGAGGTTGCAGATGCACCTGGAGCTTAAAGGGGGTCACAGTTAAATCCATTTTTTATTTGGGAGCCCAGAAGCTTTAAATGCTCACTGTTGTTTCAACAAACTTTGAATAACAAATAGTACAAGTTCTCCTGAACTCATAATTCACTCCTCTTGGTCAAAATAAAATGAACTGCTTTCTCACTGAAGGATCAGATTATAACTCCCCGTTGAAATGTATGGAGAAATGAGGAGAGCATAGTGCAAGAAAGAGGCACAGACACACACAATCTGGTGCTACTGTTTTCTAATAAGTGTTTAATATATTCCAGAGCTGGATTCACACCTATACTGCTTAATACTGCTGTATAATGTCCACCAACCTGTTGCTGCTTCTGAACATGTGCTATATAAAGAGAAGAGAACAGGAATCCCTAATGTCTGTGTTATGGCTCGGTTTGGGGAAGCTTTCCGGTGACCTGTTGCTGTGTGGTCGGTTCCTCTGTCTGCTGAGCTATATCCCTGTCTTCCCTGTCCAAATGCTGATGGTTTCTATTGTCTTTGCTTTGCCTTCTTGATTTGCTCCTCTGCTGGTGTTTATCATTTTCCAATTTTGGTCTGCCCTATCACATTCTGGGTTGTTTTTTTTTATGTTCACCCTTCACTACACTTCCTTGCTGGCTATACCTCATGGTGGATGTGTTTTCAGGACTTCCAGCCCTTCAGTTTAGGGGTTTACCTTGTTTGGTAAACTCAAGCTGTATTCCTGTAGTGTCTGTTTGCTTTCCCTCCCAGCTCCTTTTCCTTTTTACAACTGTTAGATTTCTGGGAGGTCACTTGTTTCTTTTATTTTGGTTCTCCTTAGTTTTCCCTCTTTACCCAATATAAACATATTTTAGTTTCTCACCCTGGGTTTTGTATCTTCACACTTTCCTCTTCCCTTGTTTACAGTGTATTGCAGCCTCCCCTCTGGTTCCTCAGGAGGTACGAGAAACCCCTCGATGGCCTTTTAGGGAGTTAGGGCCGAGGTGGCGTGTTGAGTTGTTCGGCTAGGTCCTTTTTAGTCTGCACAGAGACCAGTTGGCAGAAGGCGCGACGTCTCCCTGTGGTTGAACTTACCTTTTTCCTTTACCTGTTTATGATTGTGTACACGTTAATAACAGTCTGTGTGTGCTGTGTATGGGAGACACCACAGCAGCTCCACACACTAGCTCAGAGACAACTGAAAACTAGAGATATTGCCTGCAGAGAAGGAATCTGATGAAAATGCAGGATGCAAGTCATGTAATGGCAGAAATGTGTTATTCACAAACACAACCATGACTTCTTATTCTGGTCAGTCACAAAAGGTATGCTTAAAATTATAGCTCTGATTCATGGAAAGTATCTTATAAATTCAATATGAAAAATAAGAGGATATGTAAAACTATAATATATTAATGGAGCCTTCCCCTTAAAATACAAACTTACCCATAGCTATATGTCCTATACGGTAAGTTGCCTTGATTAGTAAACTTGCCCCTTTGTGTTTTGATTGTTCATTGTTTATAACATATCTGCTTGTTACTGTTAAATAAAAAAGTTCTTGTTTACATCCAAAGGCTAAAACCCTCATGTCATTTCGGACTGACACAATGGAAAACTAATTTGCAAGCATTAGTAGTGCTCAGATACAATGGTACTGAATGCCTGGGCTCATTTTCTTTGCACTCATAGCATTTACATTGCCTTTTCCTTTTTTACAGTTGCAAAACAGAAGAAGACATGGAGCAGAAAGGTCCTCTTCATCCTAGGCGTTCTTTTTATCTTGGGAATAGCTGCTTTAATTGTAGTAGCAGTCGTGCAGAACAGACCTCTTCCAAAGAATCTCAAGGTAAAGCAATTCAAGTCATTATCGTTTCCCATAATATGAGTTATAGTAATGCCTAAAAATATGATGGAGATTTACAAAGGCTTGTTTTTTGTGTGACAAACTGTTGTTACTTTTTTATTGATACCATTTTGGAGGACATAGAATCTTGTGATTTTTTTTCTTTTTATTGCATTTTTTGGAATAGGAATTATGGCATTTAGATTTTTTGTCTTTTAAGTAATTTACTATATGGGTTAATTATTTTATTCAATTTTTTTATTTCCTCATTTGTAGATTGGGAAAAAGGGCATGATTCACACCTTAGTTAAAAAAATAAAAATAAAATAATAAGTAACACATATATATAATGTGTGTATGTGTATACAGTGGTGGCCAAAAGTATTGGCACCCCTGCAATTCTGTCAGATAATACTCAGTTTCTTCCTGAAAATGATTGCAATCACAAATTCTTTGGTATTATTATCTTCATTTAATTTGTCTTCAATGAAAAAACACAAAAAGAATTGTCCTAAAGCCAAATTGGATATAATTCCACACCAAACCTAAAAAACGGGGTGGACAAAAGTATTGGCACTGTTTGAAAAATCATGTGATGCTTCTCTAATTCGTGTAATTAACAGCACCTGTAACTTACCTGTGGCACCTAACAGGTGTTGGCAATAACTAAATCACACTTGCAGCCAGTTAACATGGATTAAAGTTGACTCAACCTCTGTCCTGTGTCCTTGTGTCTACCACATTGAGCATGGAGAAAAGAAAGAAGACCAAAGAACTGTCTGAGGACTTGAGAAACCAAATTGTGAGGAAGCATGAGCAATCTCAAGGCTACAAGTCCATCTCCAAAGACCTGAATGTTCCTGTGTCTTCCGTGCGCAGTGTCATCAAGAAGTTTAAAGCCCATGGCACTGTGGCTAACCTCCCTAGATGTGGACGGAAAAGAAAAATTGACGAGAGATTTCAACGTAAGATTGTGCGGATGGTGGATAAAGAACCTCGACTAGCATCCAAACAAGTTCAAGCTGCCCTGCAGTCCGAGGGTACAACAGTGTCAACCCGTACTATCTGTCGGCATCTGAATGAAAAGGGACTGTATGGTAGGATACCCAGGAAGACCCCACTTCTTACCCCAAGACATAAAAAAGCCAGGCTGGAGTTTGCCAAAACTTACCTGAGAAAGCCTAAAACGTTTTGGAAGAATGTTCTCTGGTCAGATGAGACAAAAGCAGAGCTTTTTGGGAAAAAGCATCAACATAGAGTGTACAGGAAAAAAAAAGAGGCTTTCAAAGAAAAGAACACAGTCCCTACAGTCAAACATGGCGGAGGTTCCCTGATGTTTTGGGGTTGCTTTGCTGCCTCTCGCACTGGACTGCTTGACCGTGTGCATGGCATTATGAAGTCTGAAGACTACCAACAAATTTTGCAGCATAATGTAGGGCCCAGTGTGAGAAAGCTGGGTCTCCCTCAGAGGTCATGGGTCTTCCAGCAGGACAATGACCCAAAACACACTTCCAAAAGCACTATAAAATGTTTTGAGAGAAAGCACTGGAGACTTCTAAGGTGGCCAGCAATGAGTCCAGACCTGAATCCCATAGAACACCTGTGGAGAGATCTCAAAATGGTAGTTTGGAGAAGGCACCCTTCAAATATCAGGGACCTGGAGCAGTTTGCCAAAGAAGAATGGTCTACAATTCCAGCAGAGCATTGTAAGAAACTCATTGATGGTTACCGGAAGCGGTTGTTCGCAGTTATTTTGGATAAAGCTTGTGCAACCAAGTATTAGGCTGAGGGTGCCAATACTTTTGTCTGGCCCATTTTTGGAGTTTTGTGTGAAATGATCAATGATTTGATTTTTGCTTCATTCTCTTTTGTGTTTTTTCCTTGCAAGTAAATTAAATGAAGATAATAATACCAAAGAATTTGTGATTGCAATCATTTTCAGGAAGAAACTGAGTATTATCTGACAGAATTGCAGGGGTGCCAATACTTTTGCCCACCACTGTGTATATATATATATATATATATATATATATATATATATATAGTACAGAGCAAAACTTTGGACACATCTTCTCATTTAAAGATTTTTCTGTATTTTCATGACTTTGAAAATTGTACATTCACACTGAAGACATCAAAACTATGAATTAACACATGTGGAATTATATATTTAACAAAAAAGTGTGAAACAACTGAAAATATGTCTTATATTCTAGGTTCTTCAAAGTAGCCACCTTTTGCTGTGATGACTGCTTTACAATTTTCAGAGTCATGAAAATACAGAAAAATCTTTAAATGAGAAGGTGTGTCCAAACTTTTGGTCTGTACTGTATGTACTGCTGAAAAAAATAAAGGGAACACTAAAATACCACATCCTAAGAGATATCACTGAATGAAATATTCCGCTTGCAAATCTTTATTCATTATATAGTGGAATGTGTTGAGAACAATAAAACATAAAAATGATCAATGTAAAATTAATATCCCATGGAGGTCTGGATTTGGAATGATAATCGAAATCAAAGTGGAAAATCAAATTAGA
Organism: Phyllobates terribilis; assembly: GCF_046119375.1. Lineage (NCBI taxonomy): Eukaryota > Metazoa > Chordata > Amphibia > Anura > Dendrobatidae > Phyllobates > Phyllobates terribilis. The sequence continues at coordinate 396,491,590 of NW_027362765.1, read as the reverse complement.
GGCTGATCCTACTTCAGTGGAAATTCCTCAAGACTAGGAAATGATGCTCAGTAGTACGTGGCCTCCACGTGCCTGTATGACCTCCCTACGACGCCTGGGCATGCTCCTGATGAGGTTACGGATGGTCTCCTGTGGGATCTCCTCCCAGACCTGGACTAAAGCATCCGCCAACTCCTGGACAGTCTGTGGTGCAACGTGACGTTGGTGGATGGAGCGAGACATGATGTCCCAGATGTGCTCAATCGGATTCAGGTCTGGGGAACGGGCGGGCCAGTCCATAGCTTCAATGCCTTCATCTTGCAGGAACTGCTGACACACTCCAGCCACATGAGGTCTGGCATTGTCCTGCATTAGGAGGAACCCAGGGCCAACCGCACCAGCATATGGTCTCACAAGGGGTCTGAGGATCTCATCTGTATACCTAATGGCAGTCAGGCTACCTCTGGCGAGCACATGGAGGGCTGTGCGGCCCTCCAAATAAATGCCATCCCACACCATTACTGACCCACTGCCAAACTGGTCATGCTGAAGAATGTTGCAGGCAGCAGATCACTCTCCACGGCGTCTCCAGACTCTGTCACGTCTGTCACATGTGCTCACTGTGAACCTGCTTTCATCTGTGAAGAACACAGGGCCCCAATGTGGAATCTGCCAATCCTGGTGTTCTCTGGCAAAAGCGAATCGCCCTGCACAGTGTTGGACTGTAAGCACAACACCCACTTGTGGATGTCGGACCCTCATACCACCCTCATGGAGTCTGTTTCTGACAGTTTGAACAGACACATGTTAGTGGCCTGCTGGAGGTCATTTTGCAGGGCTCTGGCACTGCTCCTCCTGATCCTCCTTGCTCAAAGGAGGAGGTAGTGGTCCTGCTGCTGGGTTGTTGTCCTCCTACAACCCCCTCCACATCTCCTGGTTTACTGGCCTGTCTCCTAGTATCTGCTCCATGCCTTGTGCTGACAGACACAGCTACCCTTCTTGCCACAGCTTTCATTGATGTGCCATCCTGGATGAACTGCACTACCTGAGCAACTTCTGTGGGTTGTACTGTAGACACTGCCTCATGCTACTGTACCTCTAGGGGTGAGAGCAATGACAGAATGCAAAAGTGACCAAAACAGCCAAAAAGGATGAGAAGAGAGAAACGGTCTGTGGTCACCACCGCTCCTTTATAGGGGATGTCTGCCGATCATTTCTACCAGTTGTCTGTTCCATTTGCACAACAGCAGGAGAAATTGATTCACAATTTCACAGAAAAGTGATTGACTTGGAGTTACATTATGTAGTTTAAGTGTTCCATTTATTTTTTTGAGCAGTGTATATATTACTTTAACTTAGTACTTAGAGACCATCCTTTGATCACATGTGCTGTCTGGTATTGCAGTATTTAGTAGAACTGCTGTTTTTCTATGGTGCGAGGGAAGGGAAATCATGCGCGCCAGAACAGTCCTTAACAGGAACCACCAGTGGCCAATTTTTGCTATTATTTTATTCCCACGCCCCTGAGTATTCTGTGTTTTTTTTTGTTTTTATCCACCATATGGTTACAGACTTTTTATTTGATGCTAATCTTTATGGTTTTTACCAAGAGGCAAGGGTCACAGGGTTACAGAATAGCCAAAAAATAGGCCCCCAGATGTTCCATTGGAAAAGACCATAAACATTTTCACAAAATAAAAAAGTCCAGATCGTTGGAACCATATGGTGGATTTAATAATAAAAAAAAGTCATACTGAGGGAAGCAGCGGGAATAAAATAAAAGAAAAAACTGCCCACTGGTGACAGGTCCATATTAAATGCTGCTGTCAGTCAGAGATTGACAGCGGCATTTAGGTAAGCTAAGCAGCAGCGATCAGATTTAGCCACGGTCGCTGCTGTTTGAGGGAGGTGCCACCTCTAACAGCAGCGATCGCAGATAGCTCAGAATGGAATTGGAAAATCTCCAGCATTACAGGATTCTATGAACGTTATGGGGCTTTTTTTATGGGAATTGCAGTGGTGGTTCTATTGCCTGTCACCAAACCTTTCCCTGAATGGGCATGAAGAATTTTTACCAAACATGTGCAGAATAGGACAATCGAAAGGGCCACTTATTTTGCCGCAACTATAACGAAAAAACAGTGTTTTTCAAAAATCATGGCAAAAATGTTGCGATTTCCCCATTAATATAGGGGGAAAAAAAGCCTCTCGGTTGCAACATGTGAACACAGCCTAACAAGCACCAAACTTTGCTGACTGCTTAGCGTATTGATACACCCACTGACCTTACAGTTGTAAATTTATTTATACATTTCCTGGAGGAACAATAGAAAAACAATACAACATATGGTTCTAAGAAAAGATGATAAAAAAAACAAATATTTACTAAAACAGACATGACGGGAGACATGAGAGGTTCCTTTTGAAGTTATAAAATGTACCCAAATGTCAGGATCAGGAGTTTTATATTTTATTTATTTATTTTTGGAGGGGGAACTTTTCATATCATAAAGACGCCGCTAGGATTGTTTTCTACATAAATATGTCAATGTTGTACATATGAGAATTGTGGGGTCAGGGAAACTTTCCTTAAAGAAAGCTTCATCCTAGATATGTGTAACCCATAATTAAGATGGCAGCGCATACTCCATAATATGCCTTATCTCCCCTTGTCAGGTTTATTTTCATTGTGCAGCTTTTATCCAAGAGAGAACCTCATTAGTGTCAGCTTCAGACTGTAACGTACCATTTACTGAGTCTGGGAGAGATTCCAGGACTAAAACTGCTGACAAATGTGCAAGATTATATACAGCATTACACAATTAGGCGGCTCTTACATGTTACAATGTGCCATCCTATATTTATCCTATATAGGCGTACATGTTCTGATGCCAGAGCAAAACTGCAAGGTTGTGTCTATTGACATAGGTATCGGCGTGTGATGCTGCTTATCTTCTCGGCAGTTCGGGATCCGGTCTGACAAAATGCATAAAATGATTTAAAGGGATATTCTGGATGAAACAAGTTATTGTTTTAGGCACTATGTGCTAGATCTGTAGGAGTCTGACTTCTGGGACCTTCGCCGATCGCCAGACTGGGATCCATTTGTTCTCCATTTCAGCAGAGCAGGGGTCACACATGCAAATTAATGCTTTATTCAAAATCTTTGTAACTGATGGAGACGGACTATGGGTAAGTATTTACCCCTTTATGTTAATTTCTTGCTGTATTCTTGGAAGATTTTATACACCTCAGTCTGTTAAAGTTTAGATTACAGCAGACTTCCCAAAATACATTACTTTTGTCAGGGGTGAATCTCGCAAATATTAGAATAATACTTCCTAACAATGCAGAAAATTATACTCCAAAATAATAGCACACAAAACAAAATAACGTTGCCATACGTTTCCCAGATAAATTCTTCATGCAGTGCCCAGATAGTGCCACGGAATATTCAGATAAATAGCGTCATATAGTGCACGGATATACAATGTCGTTAGATAGTGACACACAAGATAAATAATTTGACAGACACATACATACAGTACATCCCGGATAAATCCATTATACGGTGCTCAGATAGCGCCATGAAATATAAAGATGGTGTCAGGAAGTGCACAGATGAGAAATGTCATGAAGTGCACAGATAAAAAAGATACAACGCCCAAATAAATACTTCATTTAGTGCCATGAAATATAAAGATGGTGTCATAAAGTGCACAGATAAATAGTACTTACAGCACATTATCAGATAAATATGTCATACAGTGCCCAGATAAATACAGTAAAGACCAAAAGTTTGGACACACCTTCTCATTTAAAGATTTTTCTGTATTTTCATGACTATGAAAATTGTACATTCACACTGAAGGCATCAAAACTATGAATTAACACATGTGGAATTATATACTTAACAAAAAAGTGTGAAACAACTGAAAATATGTCTTATATTCTAGGTTCTTCAAAGTAGCCACCTTTTGCTTTGATGACTGCTTTGCACACTCTTGGCATTCTCTTGATGAGCTTCAAGAGGTAGTCACCGGAAATGGTCTTCCAACAATCTTGAAGGAGTTCCCAGAGATGCTTAGCACTTGTTGGCCCTTTTGCCTTCACTCTGCAGTCCAGCTCACCCCAAACCATCTCGATTGGGTTCAGGTCTGGTGACTGTGGAGGCCAGGTCATCTGGCGTAGCACCCCATCACTCTCCTTCTTGGTCAAATAGCCCTTACACCTCCTGGAGGTGTGTTTGGAGTCATTGTCCTGTTGAAAAATAAATGATGGTCCAACTAAACGCAAACCGGATGGAATAGCATGCCGCTGCAAGATGCTGTGGTAGCCATGCTGGTTCAGTATGCCTTCAATTTTGAATAAATCCCCAACAGTGTCACCAGCAAAGCACCCCCACACCATCACACCTCCTCCTCCATGCTTCACGGTGGGAACCAGGCATGTAGAGTCCATCCGTTCACCTTTTCTGCGTCGCACAAAGACACGGTGGTTGGAACCAAAGATCTCAAATTTGGACTCATCAGACCAAAGCACAGATTTCCACTGGTCTAATGTCCATTCCTTGTGTTCTTTAGCCCAAACAAGTCTCTTCTGCTTGTTGCCTGTCCTTAGCAGTGGTTTCCTAGCAGCTATTTTACCATGAAGGCCTGCTGCACAAAGTCTCCTCTTAACAGTTGTTGTAGAGATGTGTCTGCTGCTAGAACTTTTTGCAGCTGCACTTGGGGACACTTTCAAAGTTTGCCCAATTTTTGGCATTGACTGACCTTCATTTCTTAAAGTAATGATGGCCACTCGTTTTTCTTTACTTAGCTTTTCTTGCCATAATACAAATTCTAACAGTCTATTCAGTAGGACTATCAGCTGTGTATCCACCTGACTTCTGCACAACACAACTGATGGTCCCAACCCCATTTATAAGGCAAGAAATCCCACTTATTAAACCTGACAGGGCACACCTGTGAAGTGAAAACCATTTCCGGTGACTACCTCTTGAAGCTCATCAAGAGAATGCCAAGAGTGTGCAAAGCAGTCATCAAAGCAAAAGGTGGCTACTTTGAAGAACCTAGAATATAAGACATATTTTCAGTTGTTTCACACTTTTTTGTTAAGTATATAATTCTACATGTGTTAATTCATAGTTTTGATGCCTTCAGTGTAATGTACAATTTTCATAGTCATGAAAATACAGAAAAATCTTTAAATGAGAAGGTGTGTCCAAACTTTTGGTCTGTACTGTACTTCATATAGTGCCCAGACACTTCCATGGAATATAGAGATTGTGTCATAAAGTGCACAGATAAATAATACATACAATACAGTTACAGATAACTTTCTTCCTAAAGTGTCCAGACAGTGCCATGAAATATATAGACAATATCATAAAGTGCATAGGTGTATATATTGTGGAGATAAATGGCTCATGTGACAATACAGTGCCATACACTTACCATATAACACCAATACATCTCCAAAAATGTCTTAGGCTATGTTCACATGTCCAATAATCATCATTTAGAACGGATCCAGTAGCAATCCATTGACAAAAAAGTTGTGCAGACAAAACTTTTTTGTCTGCTTGAAAACTTTTTTAACTGGATTCATGTTTTTTAACATTGAAATCTATGAAAAACGGATTTGTTAAGTAGCCATCCGTTTTTTTCTCTTAACTGGATCCGTTTTTTTTACATTGAAGTCTATGGAAAATGGATCCATTAAGTAGCCATCTGTTTTTCTCCCATTTGAAAAGGATCCATTTTTTGCTTACTGGATCAATTTCAAGTGAATGATTACTTGAAAGTTCACATGTTGAGTAGTATATGTTGAATATTGATTTTTACACCTCCAGTAAGAAAAGAAAAACAGACTTCAATGTAAAAAAAAAAAACGGATCCAGTCGAGAGAAAGAACGGATGGCTACTTAACGGATCCATTTTTCTTCAGTGTTAAAAAAAACACGGCTAGAAGTCGTGTAGATGTTTGGCACGCGCTTTACCCGCCATGTGAGGTGTATTTATAAAGGCATCTAGATTCAAGCAGGTGGCTTCCATTCAGTTTATTATCAATTCTCCCACATTTACGGGAAGTCAGAGAACTAAAGGACAAACATAACGCCACGACCTGACGTTTATCTGATTTGTTTTGTCAGGTTCAGAACAATATCCTGTAAGGAATCAATCGCTCATATAAACATTGACATTTCCGAAACTGGGGAGACCTTAGAAGAAAATTGTGCTGCAGCATTCTCCTCTATAGGAAGGTGGATTATTCCTGTTACACTATAACTGGATTCTGAAATATTATAGATGCAGCTAATATAATTAAACTACAGATATATTTTCTACACACCAGCAAAATATCCTGGTTTAAATATACAAAAAAACTTTAAGAAACTTTGTAAATACTTTTAGTCTCTTACGGATCCCAAGTTCTAATGCAATTTGCCAGCTCGGTGCTCAGATCTGATGTGTATATTTGTGCACTACCCTGTGGGATATGCTCTTTCATAACTGTAAAGCTGGCCATATACATTAGACTTATGTCGGCCAAACCCACCGATATCGACGGGTTCGGACAACACTCTGATGTGTATGGGGGCGCCATTTAATGATGGTCAGGAGTTATGTCGATCAAGCATATCCAATTTCGGACTGCCAAGCACACATTGTTCTCCCAGAGATAACCCGCCTGCCGACATGTGAGTCGGTGGCTTTCTTATGGGGAACACCGGAGCGTTCGGCCAAATGAGCGCTCATGTGTAAGGGAGAGTCGGCCGATATCGCTGTCAGCTGAACAATCTTTTGTCCGACAGCCATCTAATGTGTATGGCCGACCTTACTCTATGTTGTTCAGGGGATTAAATGGGATGTTTCTTTTAGAAAACCCATTCTAAGTTATTATGGGGAAATCTTCCATTCAGGATCCTTATCTCTTGGAGGGTAGCGGTTATAGAGAGTATTCCTCACTCTGGAGGACCTGCCTTGTCCTTCATTTATTCAGATTTAATGGAAATTGTGTAATACTTAATTTCTCCTGTAGAGTTGCTGCAGAAAAAAAAATGTCCACCTACTGCCAAGTTCCCCACAGATTACAGAAGGGAACGTTTTATTATCATCTTTTTGGCGAGGAACTTTTGTCACAAGTAGAGATTGTCCAAATGGCCCTAACACATTGACACCCCTCCACCAATGCATTTTTGTACCTTTGCTTTCTGTATAAAGTCACTTTCATTGTGGAATAGGAACTAGATTTTAGGAACGTATAATTGAAAGGGCTGACAAACCCAAACTCCATGGTCCTATGGGGGTTGTCACTATGGATGAAATCACTGGTCTCATGACCGCTTATTAATATGCTGTATCAATGACTCTCACCACAGGAATCATCTATGAATATTTTCCAAAGTATTTATACACATGTTATAGAATTATTGTGTTGATCCTTTTTGAATCATTAGTCATATATGATGGTCTAAATTAGCAGTGTGAATGGTGGGCACATGTAATGCAAGGTGTGGGAAAGACTAAGTGCAACACGAAGTGAAGAGGAGGAGGAAGTCCAAACACTAGGGAAAGGGGGCGTGGAGACCCCTAGGCAGATCTAAAATAACCCTGTCTAACCTACCGTCTCTATATAGGTTCCTATCGCCGAGCAGGACCCTAAACCCTGGATGACCCTAGAGCTTGGCCCTAGATAGGGAGGGTGAGGGGTGAGCACTGGTCTGGCCCCACTACAAACTAAAGACAACAAGGTAGACAAACAAAGGGAATAAACTTAGCTTGAGCAGACACCAGAGGTGTAATGCCAACTCTCCTCCAAGGGCACCAGAGAAGACACTAGCCAACTGCTAGTGCTCCAAGCCTGTACAGAAGTATCATCGGCGATTTCCCTGGAGCAAACTGAGTGTTTTTAACTCCCAGGCAAGAGTGTGTAAATCAGCAGCAGGAGGGAGGTCACCGAGGGGTCCTAAAGCAGAAGGATTAACAAGGTGTCTGCAATGCCAAGAGCAGTTACCTTCTACAGCCAGATCCAGAGCGACTGTCTATTACACCTGACACACCCGTGACAGCACAAAGCTGTATAAACAGTAAGCAGTGTTAGTAACAAATGGTTAACTGATGGTTTGTTTTTTCTTCTCAGTATGGCATTGTGCTGGATGCGGGCTCCTCACACACCAACCTGTATATTTATCAGTGGCCTGCGGAGAAGGAAAATGACACTGGAGTTGTTGAACAGGTGTACGAATGTAAAGTTGATGGTTAGTATCTATCTCATGTGATTACGAAGATCATTGCACTATGGAGGGAATGTATCTTTAGACATTTTTTTTAAATAATTTTTTATGATATTTTCGAAGTTTCGATGTCATTATCAATGTAAAGAAAGTGCAGAAATGTGAACAACCGGGACAATATTGCTCTTCTATAATTTCTTCAATTGGAAATCAGCGGTATTCTTATATATAACACATAATGCCAAATTCTTAAATCTTGCATATCTATCAAATATATTTAAACTAGATCTGTATTCTGACAAAACCTAAGACAAAAATAAAATGAACATATACCCTGCTGTAAGTATATAATGAAATGCAATAGTGCGTATAAATAACATAATTTATAACAAAGAGAAAATGGAGCCTTCAATAGCTTAGAACGATTATTCAAATTTTATTGCATATAAAGATTAAAATCAGTAACAAAAAACACCCATATAACATTTATACACAAAAATGTGATCAACACTTTCCTCAAGCTGTGAGTAGCCAGTGGCGCCAATTACAATGTGGTATCATGAATAGTGACTATGCCACAAGGGCAAATGGGTTGTTGTATAATATATAAATAACATAGGCTACTTAATAAACACTGTTTTTGATCAAAAAAAAGTGTAAAAGCCATCCCACCAGCGTCAAGGTGTACCCAAATTGGGACGTTCCTAACCTCTAGTATTAAAACCTTACCATGCGTCAAAGTGATGTCAATGTGAGTAAGGGCCGAGCAGGACCGGGTCCCGAATGTATACCCAGCAAATGAAAGCTATATAAGCGGAATGTCCAGCTCAAAGAAAGGGAAGCCACATCCTTACCTGCATTAAGTGCAGAAACCTGAAACTTAACTGAAAAAAATGAACTGGAGTATAAGTTGGTATGCATGCTCCAGTTCTGCTCGGCCCTTACTCACATTGACTTACAGCAGGGCATATGTTAATTTTATTTCTGTCTTGGGCTTTGTCTGCTTAATAGCCAGTGTGAACATGCTCCTATTTTGCATGCATACCAACTTATACTCCAGTTCATTTTCTTTGGTTAAGTTATAGATCTGTATTCTGTAGAGATCACTTCTCAGCAGTAACTTCCTGTTCTGTAGAGATCACTTCTCAGCAGTAACTTCCTGTTCTGTAGAGATCACCTCTCAGCAGTCACTTCCTGTTCTGTAGAGATCACTTCTCAGCAGTCACTTCCTGTTCTGTAGAGATCACTTCTCAGCAGTCACTTCCTGTTCTGTAGAAGTCACTTCTCAGCAGACACTTCCTGTTCTGTAGAGATCACTTCTCAGCAGACACTTCCTGTTCTGTAGAGATCACTTCTCAGCTGACACTTCCTGTTCTGTAGAGATCACTTCTCAGCAGATACTTCCTGTTCTATAGAGATCACTTTTCAGCTGTCACTTCCTGTTTTGTAGAGGTCACGTCTTAGAAGTCACTTCCTGTTCTGTAGAGATCACTTCTCAGCAGTCACTTCCTGTCCTGTAGCGATCACTTCTTAGTAGTCACTTCCTGTCCTGTAGAGATCACTTCTCAGCAGTCACTTCCTGTTCTGTAGAGATCACTTCTCAGCAGTCACTTCCTGTTCTGTAGAGATCACTTCTCAGGAGACACTTGCTGTTTTGTACTGATCACTTCTCAGGAGACACTTCCTGTCCTGTAGAGATCACTTCTCAGTAGTCACTTCCTGTCATGTAGAGATCACTTCTCAGTAGTCACTTCCTGTCCTGTAGAGATCACTTCTCAGTAGTCACTTCCTGTCCTGTAAAGATCACTTCTCAGCAGTCACTTCCTGTCCTGTAAAGATCACTTCTCAGCAGTCACTTCCTGTTCTGTAGAGATCAATTCTCAGCAGATACTTCCTGTTCTGTAGAGATCACTTCTCACCAGTCACTTCCTTTCCTGTAGAGATCACTTCTCAGTAGTCACTTCCTGTCCTGTAGAGATCACTTCTCAGTAGTCACTTCCTGTCCTGTAGAGATCACTTCTCAGCAGTCACTTCCTTTTCTGTAGAGATCACTTCTCACCAGTCACTTCCTGTTCTGTAGAGATCACTTCTCAGGAGACACTTGCTGTTTTGTTGTGATCACTTCTCAGGAGACACTTCCTGTCCTGTAGAGATCACTTCTCAGTAGTCACTTCCTGTCCTGTAGAGATCACTTCTCAGTAGTCACTTCCTGTCCTGTAGAGATCAATTCTCAGTAGTCACTTCCTGTCCTGTAGAGATCACTTCTCAGCAGTCACTTCCTGTTCTGTAGAGATCACTTCTCACCAGTCACTTCCTGTTCTGTAGAGATCACTTCTCAGCAGATACTTCCTGTTCTGTAAAGATCACTTCTCACCAGTCACTTCCTGTCCTGTAGAGATCACTTCTCAGTAGTCACTTCCTGTCCTGTAGAGATCACTCCTCAGCAGTCACTTCCTGTTCTGTAGAAATCACTTCTCAGGAGACACTTCCTGTCCTGTAGAGATCACTTCTCAGCAGTCACTTCCTGTTCTGTAGAGATAACTTCTCAGTAGTCACTTCCTGTTCTGTAGAGATCACTCCTCAGCAGTCACTTCCTGTTCTGTAGAGATCACTTCTCAGCAGTCACTTCCTGTTCTGTAGAGATCACTTCTCAGTAGTCACTTCCTGTCCTGTAGAGATCACTCCTCAGCAGTCACTTCCTGTTCTGTAGAGATCACTTCTCACCAGTCACTTCCTGTCCTGTAGAGATCACTTCTCAGTAGTCACTTCCTGTCCTGTAGAGATCACTTCTCAGTAGTCACTTCCTGTTCTGTAGAGATCACTTCTCACCAGTCACTTCCTGTCCTGTAGAGATCACTTCTCACCAGTCACTTCCTGTCCTGTAGAGATCACTTCTCAGTAGTCACTTCCTGTCCTGTAGAGATCACTTCTCAGTAGTCACTTCCTGTCCTGTAGAGATCACTTCTCACCAGTCACTTCCTGTCCTGTAGAGATCACTTCTCAGTAGTCACTTCCTGTCCTGTAGAAATCACTTCTCAGTAGTCACTTCCTGTCCTGTAGAGATCACTTCTCAGTAGTCACTTCCTGTCCTGTAGAGATCACTTCTCACCAGTCACTTCCTGTCCTGTAGAGATCACTTCTCAGTAGTCACTTCCTGTCCTGTAGAAATCACTTCTCAGTAGTCACTTCCTGTCCTGTAGAGATCACTTCTCACCAGTCACTTCCTGTCCTGTAGAGATCACTTCTCAGTAGTCACTTCCTGTCCTGTAGAGATCACTTCTCAGTAGTCACTTCCTGTTCTGTAGAGATCACTTCTCAGTAGTCACTTCCTGTCCTGTAGAGATCACTCCTCAGCGGTCACTTCTTGTTCTGTAGAGATCACTTCTCTGCAGTCAATTCATGTTCTGTAGAGATCAAATTTAACAATCACTTCCTGTTCCATAATGATCACAGGGCAATAGGCTCATAATCGTCAGAGTCAGGAATACAATAAAAGTATAATAAATAAAAACACAGGCTATTCACACTAGGTGATGTCCCTGATCACCACCTCCACTTCTCTGCACAGTGACATCTGCACAGGTGACAGAGCATGCCCACATCAGCTATTAACCAGTTTCCCAATTATCCTTGTACAATGATTTAAAAACTCCGAGAATTTTTTCAACCAAGTCCCACCCTTGAGAACCATATGGTTTGCATGGCGGTGTCTGATACTCTTTCAAACTTTAGTGGGTTGAGCTATTCTTAACTTTTGCTACTAATTGTGGTCAATATAGACTCCCGTTGTCCCAATAAGCGGGGGGTGCGACCCCCAAAATATCAAACATTAAAAGAAGTTAGAAAAGTACTTTTCATGTGACTGATTAAGACATGTGAATATCTATAAAAGGTAATAGTCCTTCACTCCGAACCTCGCCGCCTCAGCCTATCAATGCCCATATACTATTCATCGGAATGTCTGACATGTAATCCTACATTTCGCCTGCAGTGGCCACTGCTGGGCAATGTGTACGGCTTACTAAAGTGTTCCAGCTTTTATCAGAAGCGATCAATTGATCATTGGCTTTGTCTTCATGAGACATAAACCCTTTTTCCTGCATATCCACATTTGACATTTTTCCTAATATTGGTTTTGTATGCGACAACAGAAATATAAGCACCTGCATAAATCAGATGATTGTGAGATGAGTCCTTCAAAGTCCCATCTTAGAAGAACGCGGGACGTCTAAACTGTGGTTCCTTCTGTTTGTTTCACTATTGCTCTCTTTATCCCCACTCATCCATCTTTATGACTAAGATAAACTAAAGAAATAGGATATTCTGTTGCGGGTTTCCAAAAATAGACATCCGTGAGTGATTAATGAGACTGAATTCCTGTGCGCAGCCCTATTTCTTCTAATTTAGTCCAAAGCTGTGAACACCAGTTGGATAAAACATAAGTCCTGGACCTCGTCCATTAGTTTCAAATCTGGATGTAAAGGAAAGTGCAGCAGATTTATGAAATGTTTATTTTATTTCTGTCTCACAATGTCAGAGCTGTATGTCTTCCAACAGCAAAACTGGCAAAAAAATCAGAAAAAAAAAAAAGCAGGCGGATACATGATAAATTGTGACATCAGAGCACCGGCAGATTGGTGATTGCTCATGGACAAAGGCACAGTGAAGAATAAATACTCTGCTTGGATGTTACGACGATGTTCATTGCTGCATACATATATTGTATCTAAGTAGAAATTATTTCAGACCCGCAGTTCACATCACAACCACTGGGTGGCCAAATACAGACATATATGGTATAAACATCTCCTGACAGAGTATCACAAAATTATTTATTTATTTTTTTTAAAAAAGCTGATCATCTAAGGGTCGGTTAAGCCAAGTAAAGTAAAGAACAGATCTGTAAGCATAATTATTAAATAGTCTTTCAAAACGCCAATAATCCAGAATATTTGGAAACCAATTTATAAAATATTACTGGATATATATTATTATCATGATTATAAAATTATCAGTTCTGACTTATGCCAATTTGTACTTCATATATTAAAGGGGTTCTCCCAAGATTGAAACTTACTGAACTTGGACGGTTCAACTGCTGGGACCCCCAGTTATCCTGAGAGTGGGGTTCTCTAGAGCCCTATTTGAATGGGCGGAGGTCAAGTATGCGCAGCTCCACTCGATTCACTGTCTATGGGACTGCTGGAGAAAGGGGAATATAGTGCTCAGCTATTCTGGGAGTTCCATAGACAATAAATTGAGTTCCATCATTCAGGTAGGGCTCTGCTCCATTCAGTAGTTGCACCCCGCCCTCCCCAGCAATCTTATGTAAAGGGGTTAACTTTTAATCTTGGGAAAACCCCTATTAAAGTGAATGCCCATATTTTCTGCTGTTAAGGAACAAAAAAAAAGCAACTCCTTTGAATGATAAAATTTTACTTACCTGCAGCCACCACTAGAGGGAGCTTAGAAGTTTATTACATACTGTTTGTGCATTGGACTCAATAATAAAAAAGTATACAGTAGCTCCTAAGCTCCCTCTAGTGGTAGTTACAGGCAGACAGAATTTTTAGCACTTAAATTGCAATAAAGATTTATTAAGACTTTAATTGGCGTAGAATTACACATGGATTAAAGGGTAGAAACCCACTTCAATTTTTTGGGGGGGATTTTTGAGGATTTTATAGGTACAGCGGTCCAGATAAATTGTTTTGGGAGCAATGTTTCACTGTCATCTGTCACTGCTGATATTTAGATCAATATATGTCCCTTTAAAGGGAACCTGTTTTTACATTTGGAAATAGTAGTATGGCTGTATCGGTACCTTTTTTTTTTCAAAGATCTGATGAGTAATCTCGTGCAGAAGCCATATAAAAATTAGACTGGAAGTGCACTGTGGGCGTGTCATTGCAGGCGAACTACTTCTTCCAAGTGCACTGACACACCTCCAGGGCAAGTCCAGTCTTATTTGCATATATTACATATATATATAAGCATACACTAGCTTTCTTACAACTTGTACATCAAGTCTCTAATAAAAAAAGTAGCATTTGTATTGGGGGACAAGCATCCATATGCTGCCACACCACTACTTCCATTTGGAGACACATTCCAACCTGTTCTCTTTAAAGTCCAAGGTAAAAAAAAATTTGGATCAGAAGCTGCAACGGAATAAAATTTGTGTGCGTATATATATATATATATATATATATATATATATATATATATATATATATAAATCATTTTTTTTCTCTTCCAAAAAGGTAATGGTATTTCTAGCTACTACCTGAAGCCTGTGGATGCCGGTCGTTCTCTTCAGTCTTGCATTAATAGAGCCCAAAACATTGTTCCAGAAAGACAACAGAAGGAGACGCCGGTGTATTTAGGGGCCACTGCTGGAATGAGACTTCTCAGGTATGTTATCTCCCCCCGTTTTAAGAAAAGACAGCGAATCTATCAGGAGTGTGCATGCTCAACTACGGCAGTTCTCAGGATCGGGGGCGGTCACGGCGGTGGGATAGGTGGTAACTTGGCACAACCCCTTTAAGTGATGGCATATCCTCGGGATATTCCATTACTTTTTGAGATGTCAAAATCCCATTAACATTGCCTAAACCGCTCAGAGGTGCAACATCATTAGTTACTATGCCCCATTATATAGTGCATAAAACAGAGTAACTCAGGATCAGTAAATGATCTTGCAAGTATTTCTGAAGTTAATTCATCATACTGTAACTTTTTTGGTATTTTAATTTTTGCAAATAACTTTTTATGAACGCAGACTATTGACCATTGATCTTACTCTGCTATAGGCGCACTACCCCGACGGTGGCCAAGGAAGTTCTGACATCAGTGGAAAGTACGTTGCGATCTTCTCCCTTTGATTTTCAAGGTGCCAGAATCATCACCGGACAAGAAGAAGGGGCCTATGGTTGGATCACTATTAACTATCTTCTAGGAAACTTTATTCAAGTTAGTGCGAGCTTCTTTTATTTGTTTTCTTAGCAATTTTGATATTTTAGTTTTAGGAACGCATTGGGTTATGGCTAAGGCCGAAATTTAGGCTCATTTAGTATTGGTATTGCATCTGCGGGTTCTGGCCTGATTGCAAGCTTTGGTCCGAGTGGAAAAAAAAATGGTCACATGACCAGTCCAAGAGTTTTCAGGTTTCTTTTTTTTGGAACGAACAGTATATGGACCAAAAATAATTCCAGTGTTATCCAGTACAAAAATGTATGTTAAACATATATAAATTTTTTTATTTTATTATTATTATTTTTTTTTACAATGGATTCCACTGACAGTGACATCTATACCTTAAACTGTTGCCTAAACCATTAATGGCCAGAGCCTTACAAAATTCAGTGAAAAGGGGATTAATTAACCGTAAAACGTAATCTTTGTTGCAAGGAAAACAGCATGAAAAAATACAAAAACAATATTCTCAAAAGACACGTGTATAAAAAAAATTGTCAAAATGAAAAAAAGGAAAATTGTTAATTACTCCAAAAATGTGAAAAATGTGGCAAAAAAATTGTTCCATTATTGCCACAAAAAGAAGAATTCTAGTTAAAAAAATTGCACAAAAATAAGTAATCAGAAAAAAGATACAACAGTTATTTGCATAACCCAACTACTGTGTATAGTGATTAGAGGTTTCCCAAGATACAATATTGATGATATTTATAATAATCAGTGTTTAATTGATAGAATTCATTACTATAGGTAGAAATTTCCCATTGCTGAACTTAAAAACCTTTGGTATTCTTTGACATATTTTGTGCCAAGTTCTTCAAAATGGCCCATGCAGTTCATGAATTCGTGCAAAATAAAAAATGCTTTTTATTCTTTGCCTTTTTTGTGCCTTGTTCCACTAAAATGTTGCAAAAATTGCTCAAAAAATAATAATTCAGGCATATATAAAATCAATCCAGGAGAGTTCTAGAATATATTTGTGCAAGAAAAATTGTGTCCAGAAAACAAAAAAAAACATGACCACATTGGCGAATATATATATAAAAAAAAAAAGCAAACCCAGATAAATAGAGTTCAAAAAGGTGAACATTAAAAGAAGAATTTGGTGCAAATCAATAACAGGCTAAAAACGCCAAAAACTAGTAATACAAAAAGGCATAAATGCATTAATGAATCGGACCCCAAGTTCATATAGTTTAGTCTAAAATACTGCAATGAGGAAGGCAAAATCTCAGAGGCGAAAGCTGATACCCAGAAGTTGTGGGCACCCGCAGATGTCCATGGTTGTATAATAAAATTACTTTTTATTTGTTAGGAATTGTCACAATCTCAATCTGTCAGAACGTCAGGTGCCCTAGATCTCGGAGGAGCGTCAACACAGATCACGTTCGAGTCCAACGAAAATATTGAATCAGAAGATAATTCTCTGCACTTCCGATTGTACGGAAGGACTTACGACGTCTATACCCACAGCTTTCTATGTTACGGAAAAGACCAAGCCCTCCGCAAGCAGCTGGCTAACAGTATAGCGGTAAGTCCGAGTCCAAAATGCTCTTTATGTATCTGATGGAGCTTAATTACACAATAGAATAGCCTGAATGTGCAGCAATGTGTTACTTCTGCTCCTTCCCATCCTTTGCTAATCGATGGATAGTAGGAAGGAAGGGAGGAAGCATCTGATTGTAGGATCAGACTACATCAAGAGTTTATTTGTAGTCTGTGAACATGGAGATACATACACACGTGGTCAAAATTGTTGGTACCTCTCATTTAATGAAAGAAAAACCCACAATGGTCACAGAAATAACTTGAATCTGACAAAAGTAATAATAAATTAAAAATCTATGAAAATGAACAAATGAAAGTCAGACATTGCTTTTCTGCTTCCACAGAATTAAAAAAAAATTAAATTCATGAAAAAGGCCTGGACAGAAATGATGGTACCCCTGAAAATAATGTGACTAAGGGGACATGTTAAATCAAGTTGTGTCCACTAATTAGCATCACAAGTGTCTACAATCTTGTAACCAGTCAGTGGGTCTGTATATAGGGCTACAGATACTTACTGTGCTGTTTGGTGACATGGTGTGTACCACACTCAACATGGACCAGAGGAAGCAAAGTCCAAAGAGTTGTCTCAGAGAGATAAACCCTAGCTGATGTTTCACTGACTGGCTTAAACTACAGCAGTATGACTGGACATCCAAATGAGATTACCACCGGAAGGAAATACCAGCCGAGGGAGAAGGGGAGGGGGGTATATAAAGCCGCACCCGAAAGGTGATAGGGCAAACAAATGAGTAAATGAAAACACCTGTTACCCTAACAAGACTGCAGAAAGACTTACAGAAACTAAGGACCTGGAGAAAAGCTGTATCTGCTGTGGTTCAGCAGACGGAGAAGCTGACCACAAAGCACAGGCTCAAGAGTTTGAACTCAGATACATGTCAGGTAACCTCAGCTGAACAGTTCCTTGTGGGCATAACCTATTAGTTTTGGATCATTTTCTCTTGCTGCACTAGGTCTCCTGGGCTCAAATCTAACCAAGGACAGCATCTACATGGAGTTTGTATGTTTGAGTGGGTTTCCTCTAGGCACTCTATATTCTGCAAAAGCAGTGATTCTTATATGTGACCCCTTAATTCTTAGGATCGGTGGATGGCCCTGAATTCAGAGTCCCACAGATCATAAAGTCCTAACTAGAGATTGGCAAATCGATTTGCAGGACCCTTGTCCACCCGTCTGGCCAGTATTCCATGGCTGTAGTACGGGGGTCCAGCAATCCGCCTCCTACCTGCTGGCATCTGCAGTTCCTCTTTTGGTGCTTCGTCGTACAAGCCTCATGCCATGATAATGCCGGTTAATCACAAGAGAGAAGCCAGACATGCTGACTGGTAGGAGGTGGTTTACAGGGCTCTGTCCAGTAGCCATGGAATACTGACCTGGTGCTGGACCGGGGTCCTGGGAATCGATTCGCTCATCTCTAGAGCTGACATATCCTAGTAATATCCGATCACTTTATAAGATGGGAATACCCCTTTAATAGACCATAGCTCAAAATGTTGGATTCATTGCTAGGCTTAAGCAGACTAAAATATATCTTGCGTTCATCTGCTTTAGGAACATTCTTACACCCCACAATTGATGCTGAAAAAACATAATTTTCCAACCTAGCTCAGCCATCTTTTTCCTGCCAGCTGCACAATGGCGGCAATTAACAGTTTTTTTTAATTGTTCCCTTTTCCTCCTATTCTGGGTTATTATATCTCTTGCTTCAAATAGTTACAGAGTATTTCAGTTGGGTAATTGTTTCTACAAATTGCTCTGCGATTCTTGTTTCGCTTCTAAAACTTTCTTGCTCCAGCGGTTCTGACTTATTTATAGCAAAATATTAAGCTGCTATCACATGAAGTATGGGGATTTTAGACTTTGGGTGCTTAAATAAAGTCTATTGTGCTTTTCAGTGGATGTAGAGCGCTATTATCCAGCGATTATGGATCGCGCTATGGTAGAGAATTTTTGAAAATTTTTTAGGATTAAATTTAGTTCAGAAGTGTCCAAGTTATAGGAATAACTAGCATTTATAGAAAGAGTCCTGCGGGAGTCCTTACCTTCAGACACCATAGGAGGAAGTGGCTGCCACTCCTTGCTCCTATTCACCAGACATTTTTGGGCAGGACACCTCCCCAGGAATCATGTGGCTTTACTTAGGGGATAGATTTTGGCCTATAGACTGTACCGGGGTGCCGTCCTGTACATTTGCATTGAACTAAAGAGAGTTGGCTGTGTAAAGAGCAATGGCGCATGTGACGCGCCCCCTGGGCCAGTGTTGTTTGGGGGATACCCGGATCCGGATCAGATGGGGGTTGTAGTCTCCGAGTGGCGGTGACCCGGTCCGTGCCCAGGGTGTCAAGCTCAGTGTGTGGCAGTCCTACAGATGTTACTGGATGTTCTTTTGTGTCGACTACGCCACCCGTTGAATTGCGGTCAATACGGCCGCCGCTGCAGCAGGGTCCGCTGAGGCTGGTGATGTGTGTGCAGCTCAGGTAGTATAACCCCCAACGGGAGGGGTATAGCCTCAGGGGGTCAGGTGTAGAGGATGGTGGTTGTGGAGGTGCAGTGAGGATGGTAATGAGACTCAGAGTCGGGCTGTGCAGTTCAGGGTCTTTACTTACTGCTGTTATGCTGGTCACTCCGGCCTTGAGTGACCGCCCGAGCCGTGCTGCGTCCACCAGGTCCTGGACTCGGCCAACTCCCAAGTAATTCTGGAGCGTGATCCTGAGCTCCCTTTCTGACTTGTCCTTCTCTCTGGCCTTCCCCACCAGGGATCCACCTAAGTCCGGCTCCCTCGGGCCTCTTGTTGGTAAACCCTTGTCTCTGGGTTCCCTGACCCTATTCTTGGTTTGCCTTCCAGGTGGATTTAGTGGGTGGTCGTGGCAGATCCTGCCCACGACCTCCGGTCTCTGGCTAAGGATTAGTGCCCTCCACCAGCTTGGGATCCGGTACCCTTGTGCCAACTCTTCACCCTCTGATCTAATCTTGGGTTCTTGGAGTTCTCTCTTCTCCCCCTCTGGGTCCTTCTTTCTCCTCTCTCTCTTTGGGCCTTGGAGCTGCTCTTCTCCTCTGCTCTCTTCCTCTGACTCTACTCTGGCAAAAGACTGACAGACTGACTGACCCTGATCTAAGATGGTTCCCACCTTATATACTCCCTCTATGTGTGAACCCAGGTGACCAGCACCCAATGGGCTCCTAGCTTTACCCAGACTACTCCCCCTATCTGCCCCTACACTACTGGGATGTTCCACCCCCCTCCCACTCCAGCCAGGGACAGACACTGTCGTACCTGCACATTTCTCTAGTGGGAGTACCATTGATCTGTCCCCCGGAAATGGGATGTATGTAGTGCATGCAGCCTACTGAGCTCAGTTCCACACTCCATCCTTACCCGGGAGTGGAATACCACACCTCTGGCTTGAGGTGCAATACCCCTGTAGCAGCCGAATCCTCAGGGTGCTACATTCCCCCCTGGTAAATCACAGCACGTCCTCGGGCTGTTAAAGATAAAAACATCCAAAACATACAATTATTTTTCATAAACATCAACATATAAACATATAAAACATCATATATATCATCAGCAGCAATAAACTCTTCATATAAAAACTTTTCATTATAAACATTCTTGTTCCTCCGGCCACGGTGCAACTTGTGACCGGGTAAAGTGCGACAGTCTCTTAAAGAAAATGGTTTCCTATAAAACCAGTAGGGGGCGCTTTAAGAAGCGCAACTATGTACAAGGGGAATATGGCCGCTCCCAGTCCTCAGCCAGGTATTAGAAACTAGGGACACACGGGCATCAGTTCACACTTTGTCCCAACGGGGAACATATTTTAAATAAGTAACAGTTCTTGGTACCCCGACGGGCAACTTTATACAGTCTCTCTCTACCGTACTTCAGCGACGGCGTCCTCCTGCTCT
The DNA here is from genome assembly GCF_046119375.1 of Phyllobates terribilis. Classification (NCBI taxonomy): domain Eukaryota; kingdom Metazoa; phylum Chordata; class Amphibia; order Anura; family Dendrobatidae; genus Phyllobates; species Phyllobates terribilis. The sequence goes on along the minus strand of NW_027362765.1, from coordinate 396,470,919 downwards.
TTCTTGTTGGTTGGTTCCAGTTTCAGACCCGTCCGGGCCCTCTTGCTCCTCCTCACTCCGCAGCTCCTCCTCCGTCAGGCGATGCACATGGAGGGCGTAGGGTCCTTTGGCACACTTGTGCCGGGTGAACGTGACCTCGTCCCCTACGTACAGGTCACGACCTCTGTGTCCCTCCGGCAGATGGCTTTCTACGTCTCTGCGGGTTACAAAGACGTCGCCGGGGGTATGATGGTCTTTTATGAAGCCCCACCCATGCTGCAGGTTGAATTTAATCACAGTCCCGGTGGTACGGGACCATGAGCTGCACGGGGGTTCCTCCTGGTCCGGCTCTTCTGCCCTGCGCTCTGTTCTTGCAGCCGCTGCTCTCGGATCCGCCTCTCTTTCCGCTCTTGCTCAAAGGCTGCCAACTGCTGGCGGCAGCACTCCACTCGCTCTGCTGCAGCTGCCCGCGTTTCTTGAGTGAACCCCATGAGGTCTCCTCCGGTGGGGTCCCACTCGAATTGTGCTTCCTCTAGCGGGAGCGGGGTTCTCCTGACGGGCTTCGGAGCCGGAATCAGGGGCTCGCACAGGGGCCTTGCTCTTTGGAGTTCCAGTTGGTAGTACTCCTGGGGCCATACAAAGGGCTGCCCATCCGGGCACGTATGCTGGGCGAATAGATCTTCACCCAGGTGCGGCACTCTAGATGTTGAGGGCGCGTTGATGGTAGCGGCGCCCGGGTTGACCAGGCCTTGCGACCAGGCTTGGGGCACCTTAAAGGCAAAGGGCACCGTAAGAACGGCGGCGCCCTGGGTTACTCGGCCCTGCGACCAGGCCGGTGGCTCCGCGGAGGTAGGGGGCGCTGTTGGAATTGCGGCGCCCGGGGGTACTAGACCTTGCGACCAGGCCAATGGTATTTCCTGCTTCGCCGCGCTCAGGGTTGAGGCGCGTGACGTCACAGGGGTCGCGGCCGCGGTTTCCGGTTGAGGCCTAGTCGGCGGCGGTGACGATGCAGCGACGGGCACGGCAGGGGGTACTTCGGGCTCTGCGACGAGGAGCTGGGGCAGGCACGCGGTTTCCCGGCTCGGGGTAGAGACGTCCCCTTTACCTGCCTCCATCCGTTCAGCTCCCTTCTCGGCGCCGTCTCCGGCCTTCAGTCCTCCTGCACCATCCTCAGAGGCGGTCTGTCTCCTCGTCTCGGGTGGCGTGCTCCGCTGACGGGTTTCGGTCTGCTGGGCCATCTCTCGGCTCCACTCCGCCAACGTCTCTCGCTGTACCCGGGCCATCCTCCGTGCGAGGCTCTCCAGCGCAGTCTGTGCACACTCCCGGTCTCGGGGGAGCTGTGCCAGGATCTCCACTAAGCCTAGTGGGGTCGTTGCTTGCAGCAGGCTCCTGACCACTGGGTCGGTGCTGCCTGACTCTCCCTTCATCTCCGGGTAGGCTTTCTCTGGACTCCTCTCCAGACTTCTTGTCTCCGGGTGCGCTCTCTCCAGACTGCTCCAGGCGACACCCATCTTTGCTCTCTTGTTCTGTCTCCGCCCACATTTAGGGTGGTCCCGGGGCAACTTTGTGATTGTCAGTTCCAGGGGCAGTTCTCTTACGCTGATGGACACTTCCAGCATCACAGTCTCTGTTGGTGGGCGCGGTTTCCGCTTTTGGCGCCATTCTTCGACCTGGCCCACGATGGGAGGTGGCCTCTTGCCACCCTCTGGCACGCCCATAATGGCGTCCGCTCTTCCAAGGCGGGAAATCTTTGGAAATGGCGGGAATCGTCTCCCAGTGGCGGGAAACTCCATGGATGGCGGGAAAAAGCTGCAAATGGCGGACAACCGGCGGGAAACGACCTGTGATGGGGTCCGTTGGCGGGGACCCTCCGGAACCGGCGGGAGACTTCTTTTTAAGGTATCGGTGAACTTTTCTTCAGGCACGCAGTACCCGGTTGTTGCGGGCACGTTATCCTGCCGACTACGCCAAAGTTGACGCGCCCCCTGGGCCAGTGTTGTTTGGGGGATACCCGGATCCGGATCAGATGGGGGTTGTAGTCTCCGAGTGGCGGTGACCCGGTCCGTGCCCAGGGTGTCAAGCTCAGTGTGTGGCAGTCCTACAGATGTTACTGGATGTTCTTTTGTGTCGACTACGCCACCCGTTGAATTGCGGTCAATACGGCCGCCGCTGCAGCAGGGTCCGCTGAGGCTGGTGATGTGTGTGCAGCTCAGGTAGTATAACCCCCAACGGGAGGGGTATAGCCTCAGGGGGTCAGGTGTAGAGGATGGTGGTTGTGGAGGTGCAGTGAGGATGGTAATGAGACTCAGAGTCGGGCTGTGCAGTTCAGGGTCTTTACTTACTGCTGTTATGCTGGTCACTCCGGCCTTGAGTGACCGCCCGAGCCGTGCTGCGTCTACCAGGTCCTGGACTCGGCCAACTCCCAAGTAATTCTCGAGCGTGATCCTGAGCTCCCTTTCTGACTTGTCCTTCTCTCTGGCCTTCCCCACCAGGGATCCACCTAAGTCCGGCTCCCTCGGGCCTCTTGTTGGTAAACCCTTGTCTCTGGGTTCCCTGACCCTATTCTTGGTTTGCCTTCCGGGTGGATTTAGTGGGTGGTCGTGGCAGATCCTGCCCACGACCTCCGGTCTCTGGCTAAGGATTAGTGCCCTCCACCAGCTTGGGATCCGGTACCCTTGTGCCAACTCTTCACCCTCTGATCTAATCTTGGGTTCTTGGAGTTCTCTCTTCTCCCCCTCTGGGTCCTTCTTTCTCCTCTCTCTCTTTGGGCCTTGGAGCTGCTCTTCTCCTCTGCTCTCTTCCTCTGACTCTACTCTGGCAAAAGACTGACAGACTGACTGACCCTGATCTAAGATGGTTCCCACCTTATATACTCCCTCTATGTGTGAACCCAGGTGACCAGCACCCAATGGGCTCCTAGCTTTACCCAGACTACTCCCCCTATCTGCCCCTACACTACTGGGATGTTCCACCCCCCTCCCACTCCAGCCAGGGACAGACACTGTCGTACCTGCACATTTCTCTAGTGGGAGTACCATTGATCTGTCCCCCGGAAATGGGATGTATGTAGTGCATGCAGCCTACTGAGCTCAGTTCCACACTCCATCCTTACCCGGGAGTGGAATACCACACCTCTGGCTTGAGGTGCAATACCCCTGTAGCAGCCGAATCCTCAGGGTGCTACACATGTCTCACCTTATAGCTGAATGCCAACTGTGCAAATGTGTCCACCATTTCATACATTTACCTGTTCCTGGTTTTCTACGATCGATTCCACATGCTCGCTGAGTCCCCTACATGTTTTTTTTGCAAATTGCAAATGGGACTTCTTATGGCTTGCTTGCAAAAATTGCTTTCATCTTGACACTTTTTTCCCATAAAGGGCAGACTTGTAGAGTATACAACTAATAATTGTCCTGTGGACTGACTTTCCCACCTGAGTTGTGGATCTCTGCAGCTCCTCCAGAGTGACCATTGACCTCTTGGCTCCTTATTTAATTAGTGTTCTCCTTGTTTGGGATTTAGTTTAGGTGGACGGCCATGTCTTGGTAGGGTTGCAGTTGTTCCATACTCCTTACATTTTTGGATGATGGATTGAACAGTGCTCCGTGAGATATTCAGAGCTTGGGCTATTTTTTATAACCTAACCCTGCTTTACTCTTTTTTACAACTTTATCCCTGACATGTCTGATGTGTTCATTGGTTTTCATGATGCTGTTTGATCCCTAATGTTCTCAAACAAACTTCTGAGGCTTTCACAGAACAGCTGTAATTATAAAAGAGAATAAATTACACCCAGGTGGACTCAATGAACTAATTATGTGACTTCTGGATTCAATTGGTCACTCAGGATTTTATTTAGGGGTATCAGACTATAGGGGCTGAATACAAATGCATATCACAATTTTCAGATTTAGAATTTTATAATAATTAGAAAACACTGTAACACTTCACAAATTCTTGCTACATTGTTTTGGTATATCACATAAAATCCCAATAAAATACCTTTAAGTTTGTGAGTGTAACATGAAAAAATGTGTAAAAGTTCACGGGGTATGAATTCTTTTTAAAGGCACTGTACATAGGTTGTATATGTACAGATTATTTTTATTATATATATTTTTATTGTTACAGAATAAAACATTTTGAAAAGGGAAAAAAAAGGGCATTTTTATTTCCTTTTGGATTTTTTTTTAGACACATTTTATTAAGTTTTCTTTTTCACCATGTATTTATTTGTCTTACATTGTAATACAGTAGTTAATTCTTATTGTATTTTGCAATCGTTTTTAGAGCCTGATACAAGGCCTCCACATTGTATCGCACTGTGTAAATAGGCGCTTATTCACGCTGCAGAAAATATTTCTGATTTTGGACCATGTGTCTCTGACCCTACCTCCATTCATCTCTATTACAGAATCTCCATAATGTCTCCCTGTTGGATCCCTGCTTTAACTCAGGATATACAAGAAATCTCAACACAACTGATCTCTACAATAGTCCCTGCGTATCTGATCGGAGGACGCTGTCGGCACCACCCAGCATCCGAATTTTAGGGACGGGGGATTATAATCTATGCAAGCAGAAAGTCCAGGAAATCTTCAATGTCTCCCATTGTAGCTACTCAAGATGTTCTTTCAATGGCATTTTCCAACCAGTTTTACAAGGGGAATTTGGGGTAAGATTCACTTTATGTCCTGGTAGGCTTAGAGCTTCTCGATGTGTCCTGTAAGTAGCGCTCTTTGGCTCAGTGATGTTTAGCAATTTAAAGAGAATATATTATTAGAAAATGACCTATTGTAGAAGTCGGGTTAAATGGCTTTTATTTTTATTTATTTCTTAATTTTTGGATATTTTTTCATTTTCAACATCACGATCTATTAAAGATGAACGAATCGATTTGATGTTAATTGAATTTTAGGAAATTTGCTGGATCCTACGAATTAGAATAGTTTGTAATTGGATTTGCACAAATTGCAAAAAAAAAAAGGGGACGCCAATATTTTTCACAAAACAGAAGATTGCATGAGCCAAACAGGACCCCAGATGCGGCTGCGGGCTTTACTGTGATGCCTTGTAGATGTTATAACATCAAGTGCCCAGTGTGATAAACTCTAAGCCCTGGTGACCAAAAAATACAAGAAACCAGGCCCTGGTCATCAGGAGAGATAGCGTCAAGTCTCTGGTATCTTAGTGTCAAAACATTAATTCCCAAGTAACCCAGGATGATAAAATCTCATCCCTGGTGTCTCAGTGGACAAGAATATGGACCATATGTACTCAGTGCGATGATGGCATTAATTCATTGGAAAACCAATGTGATTGAGTCCAAAGGACTTGAATCTAGTCCCAGGTGACCCAGTTTTATGACATCCAGTCCTTAGTGACCCAATGTGATAGAAACTAATCCCTGGTGACCCAATGGACTTGAATTTTGTTGCAGGACATCGAGTATGATGGCATCCAGTCTCTGGTGCCCTAGTGTCCTGATGCTTTATCTATTCAATCCCTAGTAACCTAGAGTGTTACTGAGTGACCCATTGAGCTTGAATCTAATCCCTGGTGATCCAGTGTAATAGCAATAGACTGAAATGACCTAGTGTTATAACATCCAAATTCTATCCAGTGTGATATAATCTAATCCCTGGTGAGCTAGTGTTATAATAACCAATCCCTGGTGACTCCATGTGATATGATCCAATCCCTGGTGAGCTAGTGTTATAATAACCAATCCCTGGTGACTCCATGTGATATGATCCAATCCCTCGTGAGCTAGTGTTATAATAATCAATCCCTGGTGACTCCGTGTGATATGATCCAATCCCCGGTGAGCTAGTGTTATACTAGCCAATCCCTGGTGACTCCATGTGATATGATCCAATCCCTGGTGAGCTAGTGTTATACTAGCCAATTCCTGGTGACTCCATGTGATATGATCTAATCCCTGGTGAGCTAGTGTTATACTAGCCAATCCCTGGTGACTCCATGTGATATGATCCAATCCCTGGTGAGCTAGTGTTATAATAACCAATCCCTGGTGACTCCGTGTGATATGATCCAATCCCTGGTGAGCTAGTGTTATAATAACCAATCCCTGGTGACGCCTTGTGATATGATCCAATCCCTCGTGAGCTAGTGTAATAATAACCAATCCCTGGTGACTCCGTGTGATATGTTCCAATCCCTGGTGAGCTAGTGTTATACTACCAATCCCTGGTGACTCCATGTGATATGATCCAATCCCTCGTGAGCTAGTGTTATAATAACCAATCCCTGGTGACTCCATGTGATATGATCCAATCCCTCGTGAGCTAGTGTAATAATAACCAATCCCTGGTGACTCCGTGTGATATGATCCAATCCCTGGTGAGCTAGTGTTATACTAGCCAATCCCTGGTGCCTCCATTTGATATGATCCAATCCCTGGTGAGCTAGTGTTATAATAACCAATCCCTGATGACCTAATTTGATAGACTGTAACCCCTAGTCATCAGGTGTGATAGTATCAAGTACCAATGTTAATTGTCCATTACTGTCGGTGGCACAAGCCCCATTTGACGAGTGACATTATCATTGACCAGGGACATAATATATCTGCGTGTTACATGTAGGGCTCCCTATAATCTCCATGTCCTCTTCCTACAGGCTTTCTCCGCTTTCTACTTTGTTATGGACTTTTTAAAGCTGAGCAAGAAAAAAGTTTCTCTGGACGCGGTGAAGGAGACGGTGGAAAGACACTGCTCTAAGCCTTGGAGTGAGGCAAGTCTCTTACTACTACTTCTTCTTAATAGGATGGTGGGAACATGGTCTTAATTACCGTATCTTTTCTAAAAAAAAATTTCATTTTATATTCATTAAGGTAAAGAACGAGTCGGGAAAAGTCAAGGAAAAATATCTAAGTGAATATTGTTTTTCTGGAGTCTATATACTAACACTTCTTGAATTTGGTTATGGCTTTAACTCGAGCAGCTGGGAGGATATCACAATTTTAGGCAAGGTAATGGTATTTTATGCTGCTAGATGGATAAATAACTCGAGCAAGAATTTTATCTGTATCCATCTATCTATTATCTATCTATCTATCTATCTATCTATCTATCTATCTATCTATGTTTCTATCTCTCTATGTTGAGCAGCGTTTCAGCTTGAGCCAAAACTTTGCCTTTTTCACATGGGCCAATAAGCTTTTTTGCATAATACAACTTTTCCAGTACTGCCTATTTATACTGGTTGTTGGATCACAACTAGTGTTGAGCACAAGTGCTCTCTGCTCGAGTTTGCACCGAGTATCGCAGGTGCTCGGCTGACATGTTCAAGTCCCCGCGGCCGCATGTTTCGTGCTCATACACAGGCAATCCCCACATGTTTTTTGGATGTCTTACAGCTGCAAAACATGCGGGGAGGAGACTCGAACATGTCACTCTAGCACCTGAGATACATGATGCATACCCGAGCACCCGATGCAAACTCGAGCAGAGAGCACTTGCGCTCAACACTAATTACAACCTGTGGGTTGGCACCCCCTGCTACATTGATATGCTTGTGCTGCTTCATCTTTCGTGCTTTATCTATTTAGATACAAAAATAAAAGCAGCACTTTTCATGCAAAAATGGGTGCAAATCCCCCAAATTCATCACCAAAACCTCTTGTACACAAATCTAAAAAATGGGGGCAGCCCTTCAAAGTCAGATGGTGAGAAAATGCAGTTCAATCAGCCCATGCAACATTTCGGCTTTAAATAGCATCTATCTATTATCTATCTATTTATCTATCTATCCCTCTATCTATTTATCTATCTATCTATTATCTATCTATCTATCTATTTATCTATAACTCGATCTTATCCAATATAGTCCAAAAAAAGGCTGTCAAGACTATCAGGTCCAGTGAAAAAAGTGTGGATGTTTATTTAGCCCATAGATGTGATATTTTGGCTCTACATACATTGAGCCTTTTTATCAGTTTTATTATTTATCACTCTTCTTATATTTCTATCTATTAATGTGTCTTATATCTACGTATTTATCTATTTATATTCAGTCCAAAAATGTAGGCAGCACATCAAAAGTTATACTATGCAAAACAAGTGCAAAAGTTTATTGGTTCATGTGAAAAAGGCAATGTTTCGGCACTAGCTAAAGGCTCTTTGTTTTTGAGCCGAAACATTGCCTTTTTCACATGAACCAATAAACTTTTGCACTTGTTTTGCATAGTATAACTTTTGATGTGCTGCCTACATTTTTGGATCCCTCTATCTCATATCTATCTATCTATCTCATATCTATCTATCTATCTATCTATCTATCTATCTATCTATCTATCTATCTATCTATCTATCTATCTATCTATCTCTGTATATATCCATCTATCTATCTATCTAATCTATCTATCTATCTATCTATCTATTCATCTATCTATCTATTCATCTATCTATCTATTCATCTATCTATCTATCTATCTATTCATCTATCTATCTATCTATTCATCTATCTATCTATTCATCTATCTATCCATCTATCTATCTATCTATTCATCTATCTATCTATCTATCTATCTATCTATTCATCTATCTATCTATTCATCTATCTATCTATCTATCTATCTGTCTATCTATCTATCTATCTATCTATCTATCTATCTGTCTATCTATCTATCTGTCTATCTATCTATCTATCTATCTATCTATCTATTCATCTATCTATCTATTCATTTATCTATTCATCTGTCTATCTATCTCTCTATCTATCTCTCTATCTATCTATCAGCCTACCAATCTGTCAATCTACTTTTCTACAGATTTCTTTCTCTTCCACTTCTGCAGATCCACGGCAGTGACGCTGGATGGACACTTGGATATATGCTCAATTTGACCAATATGATCCCATCAGAGCTTCCTCTTTCTCCTCCGCTGTCTCACGGTGGTTATGTTGGACTCATGGTCTTTTTCTCAGTTTTCTTACTATTCATCCTTTTGACTTGTTGGCTAAGTTTCCGAAAGCCAAAGTGTATACAGAAGGGCATCATTTAGGAACCATCTTAAATTGTGGATCGCTAGATGAGATTTAAGAGCTGCTCCGTGGATTTGCCTTGCCGTGGATTCATATGGTGATGACTTTGCAGACCAGGATCAGCCGGGACGAGAAGAGGACATTGAGCCTTTCCATACAAGCTATGCTTGGAGCACACAGCTATAGTTCTTGAATGGAATATTTTATCAACTTCATATTTATGAAGCTTTTAACTAAGATTATTTTTTCATAAGGAAGATGAAGGAAGACTGTGAGTAGACTAGACTAAAAATAATAAAAAAAAAATCTATGAACGTACCAATGGAGTTCACGTTCAGAAAAAAACTGATCTCAGGTGACATCATATAACTAGGTCTATTATTGTATTTTTATAAGCCCTTTTCATTTATAATTGGTTGCATTCCCTTGTCCTTGTCAAGAAAGCCATAGCATTGCTATTGTGTATTCCAACACATTTATATATATATATATATATATATATATATATATATATATATATATATATTTATAAAGCAAAAAAAACTTCAAATGTCACTGTGGTGTGAGTGCTTGACCAGACACTGTGTCATTAAGTGCAAGAAATATTTTTCATGTTGAGCGAGATGATTTTTCTTTTGTAGATATACCCTTAAAGAGGACAGAGGACATATCTCTAGGTCAAAAGTGGCCAGTTATTTCTCTTTCTATTCCCTTCTTTCCTGAGTATTCCCTTTTTTTTTTTTTAATCCTCCATACGGTTCTTGAGATATGGGCGTTTTCTATTTAGTGTTAAATGTTATGGTCTTTGGTACCGAGGGGGCAGTGCTTACAGGGTAATTATGCAGCGCAACCTAAAGACACGCCCCAGAGGATCTGAGAAGCACACCCTCTTGATAAAAGCCATACAAATTGGCATCAAATAAATAAAAAGGCCTATATCTCCGAAACCGTATAAAAAGAAAACCGTATAATCAGGGGAGCAGTGGAAATAAAATAAAAGCAAAACGAGCCACTTGACATTACGACCGTGCACACCTACTGAGATACATGCACCATCCGCACGTGTCCTGTTCGTTAAATTGTACACGTATAAAATCATCACCATTGTCCTAAGTGAGTGACTCTGGACAGCGCTGGACAACTCCTTCAAGAATGTTTCATCAACCGTCTGACTAAGGGATTTCATAACAAATGAGAAAAAAAAAGTGATGGATGCGTGTCTACAAATGGACCTCTGGGTTGGCTGGTATGAGCTACTTTGCATATTTTTTTTCCCATAAAGCATTGCAAAGAAAATAAGTCTCCACACTGAGTGGGGTCTCTTAAATAAGTGCAAGTAACTCCCCTCCTCTCCTCTCCTCTCCCATAGCTGTGTGTCTATTAAACACTCCAGAGTGTTGAAAATGTAAAAAACGTAAATATGTCCAAAATCATGTACAGATTAATTTCCTACTAATATAAATGATTAAATTTTAAATCATTTATATTTAAAGTAGCCGGAGATCACTTTTCTAATATAAGGTTACAAATCCCCTGAATAAACATAGTGTAAAGGGGAAATCTGTGAGTATGATTGTACAACAGAAACCAGTGGTCTGGCTGTGTAGGTCTTAGTACAACAATAAAAATGATACCTGTCTTGTAGTAATCCGATGTTCCAGCACTGAGAAATCAAGCTTTGAAGACATATGCAAATTAGCCAGGAAGTGCACTGGGGGCCGTATAATACACTCAGAGGACATCGCCTTCAATGCACTTCCTGGCTAATTTTCATTAGTCTTCAAAGCTTGATTTCTCAGCACTGGCACATCGGATTACTACAAGACAGGTATCATTTTTATTGTTGTATTAAGACCTATACAGCCGTGACACTTTTTATAGCAGTAAAATCATCCGGACAGGTTCCCTTTAAGGCTACTTACCACGTCCATTGGCCAAACTGAAAATATATTTCTAAACTTACATCCATTAGTCAATTGTAGCACCACTTACTTTATTAAAAGTAGTTAAAGAAACTTCTTAAGTCTTAAGTGTCCACTGGGTGTGTCTGGACTGTGTAAGAGTCTGGCTCAATCTCCGCTAAGCCATTCTATTGATTGACTAACATTACGCCTCAATTTGGCGCTGCTGCGTGAAATCTGGCACTTGCATGTCGGCGCATGTGCAGAGGGTATCGCATTGTGTTGGCGGCGTACACAATTTTGGTTTGCACATGCTCCCGTCTTCTAGACCTAAAAGTGGTTTGGGATTGGTGCATTGTGCACCCAAAATTGATTACTCTACCCTTACAAGAGCAAACATCATTTTTTAGCTCTACATCAATTGACAGAGAACATCAGGCTACAGATTGATTCTGAAGATCGACCCAGACACATTGGGGCTGATTAATCAAGTCTATGTCAGTCTTGATGGAGAACAAGGCACCAAATTCCTTAAGAGGCACACACCACTTAATGAATTTGGTGCGTCTTATGATTGGCATGATCCTCTGTGCGCGGCACAAACATTCTATTCCAGTAGCATTTCTCGAGTGCAAAACGCCGGCATTTTTAATCAATTTGATAGGCCGGCGTGACCCCGTCCTGCCCAGCTCCTTCCCAACTCTGCCTATTTTGACAAAGCAAACGAGTCAAACTGAAAATTTCAAAAATTTTTGCGAAACTCTGCGTTGTGTAAATTTTTTTGCAACTTTTCCAAACTTTTACGCCACTTTTCTGGTATGAAAGCTTTGATGAATCGGTCCTTTAGATGAGATACGCCTAGTGGACACTTGAGCCTTTATTTATATAGGAAGTGCTTTTTTACAAGTGGGCTACTGTAAGGTAGGTGATGCTACATATAATGAGAAAAAAAAAGTTTAAAGCCTGACCGTGTTGTTCAATATCAGGACCATTCACAATATAGCGGTGCTGCTCCAAAGTGAACCGCTGACCCACGGTAAAATATGAAGAAAAATTCCAAGTGTCGAAAACTGGATAAAATCTTCAAAACTTTATTTAAAAACATAGAATTAAAATTCATGATGAAATAACGCTCAGACGCGTTTCAGGCGTGAACTGCCCTTGATCACTGAGTGTACTCAGTCGCGTCGTGTCTGAACGTTATTTCATCTACCACCATGAATTTTAATTCTAAGTTTTGAAATAAAGTTTTGAAGATTTTATCCAGTTGTTGACACTTGGAATTTTTCTTCCTAGATGATGCTACAATTGACTGATAGATAAAAGGTCTATATTTTTTCAGATCACAAGTGGTGGTCGGAGTGTTTAATAAAGGGACATATCTTCTGATAGGTTTCCATTAAAGGGAACCTGGCCGACGCTACGTGCTTCCTGTGAATCAGACACTGGCTGTAGGATTTCAGCCAGGTATGTTTTGACTCTGAAATGTTTCGGAGAAAAACATACTGTAAAATCCACTGTGGACCGAGCCAGACAAGTCGGACAGGCAGCTTCTCCTCGCCCACCTGCTTTGAGTGACAGGTCTTTCCCTATACATGTACGCAGGGAGAGAGACCTGTCACTCAAAAGGAGGTGGGCGGGGAGCAGATGCTGAGGACCTGCCTGTCCGTCTAGCCTCCTGCGTGGCTTGGTCCCCGGCTTTTAAAGTATGTTTTCATCTGAAACATTTCAGAATCAAACATACACGGCTGAATCAATCAATGTATCCGCATTCAGGTTCCATTTAAATAATAAAATCGTGGCGGCCTTTAGCCACCACTAGAGGGAACTTGCTGCATACAATACTTCTAAATCAAAAAAATTACATGCAGTAAGCTTATATGCTCCCTCTAGTGGTGACTATAATTTTAACCCTACTATGTCTATGCATGGGGATTTGGAGCTTTGTATGAGTAAAATGGAACTTCAACTGAAAAATATATTTATGAGATTAATCGGTAGTGGATCCAGGATCTAAAATTGATATGGTGTTAAAAAGTGAGCATCAAAATGATAAATCTTGACAATAAAGGATCACAAAAGTGCTCTCTGATACAACCACTAGGGGGAGCATGAAGACATAATACTTTTGGTTCTATTAGATAGGTCCTAGCCCACATAGAGCACCATTGTCTCCTCTCTACCCTAGTACCTTTGTAGGTTATGGGCCTGTCTGCATAGGAATATCCAAAGAGGGTGTTTCTTTCTGCTCCACGTAGTGGGGATCCACTTTAAGAAGATTGGAAATTAAGGGTTAATTAATGGAGTAAAGTCAATAAAAAGCCAGAGCTTCCAATAATAATATTATAAGGAAACCAGGAATGGTATGATATGACTGGTCAGGCAGTCAGTGACCCCCAAGTGGACCCAGCCGACTGAGATCCCCTTCCACCTACCATACAAGCATGATCTCAGCTCCCACTCTGGGGTCCTGGGGCTCTCTGCCCCCTCGCAGTATATGGTGTATCCATCGGACCTCCAGGTCTGCTTTTCTGGGTCTTATTTTCCATTGTATTGTAGCAAATGACATGTAACCCAGCCTAATTCAGGCCGGCTATAATACAGAGCCGATGGTCTAGTGCAGCCATCATAAATATACTGGTAATTCTGAGCATTGCTTGCAGGTATCACGCAGTGGTTCTGCAGAACCGTGCTGATCACATCTCATGAGTATACAGCCCTATGACGTATACTGCATTATACCCACTAAATACGGTGGTATGGCTGCGCTCCGTACCGTACAAATGTCTGGGAGAGACATGAAAGGGAAATCTGTTCTAAATACAAGAAGAAATGAGTGTTTTATGTACTTTATAAAATGTATGTAGTTCTATATTACATGAAATAAACATATCAGGTTTCTTAGTTTTTATCGCTTTATTATATTTATTTGATGTGTTCATCAACATACCGCCCTTATGATTGATCTCAGCCTGAAGCTATCATTTACCTAAAGGAAATATTTTACCAGGTTTAAGTTTGTCACTTTGAATAGCAACAGATAGTTGCGGAACTACTGTCCGATGGGCCCCGGTTCAAGATTTGGACAGAGCCCCCCCCACCATCCGGGAAAATATATATATATATATATATATATATATATATATACACAGCTCTGGCAAAAATTAAGAGACCAATGCAAAATTTACAGTTTCTCAGATTTTTCTCTTTCTAGGTATATTTTTGAGTAAAATGTACATTGTTGTTTTATTCTATAAACTACTGACAAAATGTCTCCGAAATTCAAAGCTAAAAATTTTGTATTTATTTGCAGCAAATGAGAAATCGTCAAAATAATAAAAAAGAAACTGTGCTTTCAGACCTCAAATTACTCATGTTTTAACTGTGAAATCAATATTTGGTGGACTAACCATGATTTTAATTACAGCTTTCATGCATCTTGCCATGCTTTCCAATAGAAAACTGTTCAGTGGGCTCTTAATTTTTGCCAGAGCTGTATGTGTGTGTGCCCCATCCTGGTATATACACTGCTCAAAAAAATAAAGGGAACACTCAAATAACACATCCTAGATCTGAATGAATGAAATCTTCTCATTGAATACTTTGTTCTGTACAACGTTGAATGTGCTGACAACAAAATCACACAAAAATCATCAATGGAAATCAAATTTATTAACCAATGGAGGCCTGGATTTGGAGTCACCCCCAAAACTAAAGTGGAAAAACACACTACAGGCTGATCCAACTTTGATGTAATGTCCTTAAAACAAGTCAAATTGAGTCTCAGTATTGTGTGTGGCCTCCACGTGCCTGTATGACCTCCCTACAATGCCTGGGCATGCTCCTGATGAGGTTGTGGATGGTCTCCTGTGAGATCTCCTCCCAGACCTGGACTAAAGCATCCGCCAATTCCTGGACAGTCTGTGGTGCAATGTGACGTTGGTGGATGGAGCGAGACATGATGTCCCAGATGTGCTCAATCGGATTCAGGTCTGGGGAACGGACGGGCCAGTCCATAGCTTCAATGCCTTCATCTTGCAGGAACTGCTGACACACTCCAGCCACATGAGGTCTGGCATTGTCCTGCATTAGGAGGAACCCAGTGCCAACCGCACCAGCATATGGTCTCACAAGGGGTCTGAGGATCTCATCTCGGTACCTAATGGCAGTCAGGCTACCTCTGGCGAGCACATGGAGGACTGTGCGGCCCTCCAAAGAAATGCCACCAAACACCATTACTGACCCACTGCCAAACCGGTCATCCTGAAGGATGTTGCAGGCTGCAGATCGCTCTCCACGGCGTCTCCAGACTCTGTCACGTCTGTCACATGTGCTCAGTGTGAACCTGCTTTCATCTGTGAAGAGCACAGGGCACCAGCGGCGACTTTGCCAAACCTGGTGTTCTGTGGCAAATGCCAAGCGTCCTGCACGGTGTTGGGCTGTGAGCACAACCCCCATCTGTAGACGTCGGGCCCTCATGCCACCCTCATGGCGTCGGTTTCTAACCGTTTGTGCAGACACATGCACACTTGTGGCCTGCTGGAGGTCATTTTGCAGGGCTCTGGCAGTGCTCCTCCTGTTCCTCCTTGCACAAGGGCGGAGGTAGCGGTCCTGCTGCTGGGTTGTTGCCCTCCTACGGCCTCCTCCACGTCTCCTGGTGTACTAGCCTGTCTCCTGGTAGCGCCTCCAGCCTCTGGACACTGCGCTGACAGACACAGCAAACCTTCTTGCCACAGCTCGCATTGATGTGCCATCCTGGATGACCTGCACTACCTGAGCAACTTCTGTGGGTTGTAGAGTCCGTCTCATGCTACCACGAGTGTGAAAGCACAACCAACATTCAAAAGTGACCAAAACATCAGCCAGAAAGCATTGGTACTGAGATTTGGTCTGTGGTCCCCACCTGCAGAACCACTCCTTTATTGAGGGTGTCTTGATAATTGCCAATAATTTCCATCTATTGTCTATTCCATTTGCACAACAGCATGTGAAATTGATTGTCAATCAGTGTTGCTTCCTAAGTGGACAGTTTGATTTCACAGAAGTTTGATTTACTTTAAGTTATATTCTGTTGTTTAAGTGTTCCCTTTATTTTTTTGAGCAGTGTATATATCCTCCATCTTGGTATATACGTCCCTTATCCTGGGCCCCATGCTGGTATGTATATCCCTCATCCTGGTATGTGTCCCTTATTCTGCCTGGGCCCCATCCTGTTATATTTGTCCCTCATCCTATCATATATGTTCCCCCATCCTGGTATATACAGTTAGTTCCATATATATTTGGACAGAGACAACATTTTTCTAATTTTGGTTCTAGACATTACCACAATGAATTTTAAACAAAACAATTCAGATGCAGTTGAAGTTCAGACTTTCAGCTTTCATTTGAGGGTTTCCACATTAATATTGGATGAAGGGTTTAGGAGTTTCAGCTCCTTAACATGTGCCACCCTGTTTTTAAAGGGACCAAAAGTAATTGGACAGATTAAATAATTGTAAATAAAATGTTCATTTCTAGTACTTGGTTGAAAACCCTTTGTTGGCAATGACTTCCTGAAGTCTTGAACTCATGGACATCACCAAACGCTGTGTTTCCTCCTTTTTGATACTCTGCCAGGCCTTCACTGCGGTGGTTTTCAGTTGCTGTTTGTTTGTGGGCCTTTCTGTCTGAAGTTTAGTCTTTAACAAGTGAAATGCATGCTCAATTGGGTTGAGATCAGGTGACTGACTTGGCCATTCAAGAATATTCCACTTCTTTGCTTTAATAAACTCCTGGGTTGCTTTGGCTTTATGTTTTGGGTCATTGTCCATCTGTAGTATGAAACAACAACCAATCAGTTTGGCTGCATTTGGCTGGATCTGAGCACACAGTATGGGTCCGAATACATCAGAATTCATTCGGCTGCTTCTGTCCTGTGTCACATCATCAATAAACACTAGTGACCCAGTGCCACTGGCAGCCATGCATGCCCAAGCCATCACACTGCCTCCGCCGTGTTTTACAGATGATGTGGTATGCTTTGGATCATGAGCTGTACCACGCCTTTGCCATACTTTTCTCTTTCCATCATTCTGGTAGAGGTTGATCTTGGTTTCATCTGTCCAAAGAATGTTGTTCCAGAACTGTGCTGGCTTTTTTAGATGTTTTTAGCAAAGTTCAGTCTAGCCTTTTTATTCTTGATGCTTATAAGTGGCTTGCACCGTGCAGTGAACCCTCTGTATTTACTTTCATGCAGTCTTCTCTATATGGTAGATTTGGATATTGATACACCTACCTCCTGGAGAGTGTTGTTCACTTGGTTGGCTGTTGTGAAGGGGTTTCTCTTCATCATGGAGATTATTCTGTGATCATCCACCACTGTTGTCTTCCGTGGGCGCCCAGGTCTTTTTGCATTGATGAGTTCACCAGTGCTTTCTTTCTTCCTCAGGATGTACCAAACTGTAGATTTTGCCTCTCCTAATATTGTAGCAATTTCTCGGATGGGTTTTTTCTGTTTTTGCAGCTTAAGGATGGCTTGTTTCACCTGCATGGAGAGCTCCTTTGACCGCATGTTTACTTCACAGCAAAACCTTCCAAATGCAAGCACCACACCTCAAACCAACTCCAGGCCTTTTATCTGCTTAATTGAGAATGACATAACAAAGGGATTGCCCGCACCTGTCCATGAAATAGCCTTGCAGTCAATTGTCCAATTACTTTTGGTCCCTTTAAAAACAGGGTGGCACATGTTAAGGAGCTGAAACTCCTAAACCCTTCATCCAATTTTAATGTAGATACCCTCAAATGAAAGCTGAAAGTCTGAACTTCAACTACATCTGAATTGTTTTGTTTAAAATTCATTGTGGTAATGTCTAGAACCAAAATTAGAAAAATGTTGTCTCTGTCCAAATATATATGGAGCTAACTGTATATCCCCCATTCTGGTTAATATGTCCCTAATTCTGCCTCTGTTCTTTAATGCATAGAAAAAAAAACAATCCTACTTATCTTCCCTCCGCTCCCCCCAACGCGCGTCGTCCTCTTAAGCCAGCAGCTGACTTCAGCATGCAAGCGACGGGACCATATGACATCACTGCTATGCGCTCCCAGTCACGTGCATGCCGACATCAGCTGTTGGCCTCTGATTGCCCAGCAGCGTGTATTGATGTTTACGGACCTGATTTGTCTGTGTGCTGCAATAAACTTCAACTGTATGTGCATCCAAGGAGTGAGTGAAAAAGTTGAAACCAGTGAGTGAAAAATGCAGAAGTGTCTTGTTTCTATTATACTTTTCCTCTGATTGTTGCACTCCTGATTTTGGCTTACAAATACTGACCAAATACTGAACGTATGAACTTGACGCCAAAAGTTTATTGTGGGAAATTAACATGTAAACAAAAAAGAAACCTTACCTGTTGTAAAAACTAATTCTAACAGATGCATTTTAAAACCAGTATATTCGTTTTTTTAACACATACATTTGCATTCATCTTTTTTTTTGGGATAAAAGTCATAGGGAAGAATATTACGAGACCATGTGACTTTTATTATCGGAAAAAAAAAGAAAAAACGGAGGTAAATGTATGACAATGTGTTAACTTTATTTTTCCATACACTGCAATTTTGTAAAAAACAAATCAGTTTTTCATAGAATGAAAAAGGGCAGCAGACTGTAGTTTGTGCATCCTGTAAAAAAGGATGAAAATGGATATGTGCACAAACGTTTGTCAAATCGTTACCCACCTGACATATGTTTTCCCATTATATTCCAAAAATAAATTCAAATGTATCCATTTAAATACCTTCCTTTGGGCTGGTTGACACATTGCATTTTTGTCTTGCATTTTTGGCACGTAAAAAACGCAGCGTTTTTACAGTTCCAGCAAAGTGAATGAGATTTCTGAAATCTCCTGCGCATTCCGCTTATTTTTTTACTTGCAGATTTCAGCCTTCAACGTGTTTTTTCAGATCTGCCCGCATGTCTATTTATTCAGTGTTTTTACTGCATTTTCAGCCATTCAAAAACGGATCAAAAACAGATGTAAAAAATGTAACAAAAAAAACCGGCATGAAGGTATTCAGGGCCGGCTCCAGGTTTTTCTGGGCCCCGGGCGAAAGAGTCTCAGTGGGCCCTTTTAACACATACACGATTCATGATGCACAGATACGGCGGAGAAATAAATATATATATATATACAGTACAGACCAAAAGTTTGGACACACCTCCTCATTTAAAGATTGTTCTGTATTTTCCTGACTATGAAAATTGTACATTCACACTGAAGGCATCAAAACTATGAATTAACACATGTGGAATTATATACTTAACAAAAAAGTGTGAAACAACTGAAAATATGTCTTATATTCTAGGTTCTTCAAAGTAGCCACCTTTTGCTTTGATGACTGCTTTGCACACTCTTGGCATTCTCTTGATGAGCTTCAAGAGGTAATCACCAGAAATGGTTTTCACTTCACAGGTGTGCCCTGTCAGATTTAATAAGTGGGATTTCTTGCCTTATAAATGGGGTTGGTACCATCAGTTGTGTTGTGCAGACGTCTGGTGGATACACAGCTGATAGTCCTACTGAATAGACTGTTAGAATTTGTATTATGGCAAGAAAAAACAGTTAAGTAAAGAAAAACGAGTGGTCATCATTACTTTAAGAAATGAAGGTCAGTCAGTCCGAAAAATAGGGAAAACTTTGAAAGTGTCCCCAAGTGCAGTTGCAAAAACCATCAAACGCTACAAAGAAACTGGCTCACATGAGGACCGCCCCAGGAAAGGAAGACCAAGAGTCACCTCTGCTTCTGAGGATAAGTTTATCCGAGTCACCAGCCTCAGAAATCGCAGGTTAACAGCAGCTCAGATTAGAGACCAGGTCAATGCCACACAGAGTTCTAGCAGCAGACACATCTCTTCAACAACTGTTAAGAGGAGACTTTGTGCAGCAGGCCTTCATGGTAAAATAGCTGCTAGGAAACCACTGCTAAGGACAGGCAACAAGCAGAAGAGACTTGTTTGGGCTAAAGAACACAAGGAATGGACATTAGACCAGTGGAAATCTGTGCTTTGGTCTGATGAGTCGAAATTTGAGATCTTTGGTTCCAACCACCGTGTCTTTGTGCGATGCAGAAAAGGTGAACGGATGGACTCTACATGCCTGGTTCCCACCATGAAGCATGGAGGAGGAGGTGTGATGGTGTGGGGTTGCTTTGCTGGTGACATTGTTGGGGATTTATTCAAAATTGAAGGCATACTGAACCAGCATGGCTACCACAGCATCTTGCAGCGGCATGCTATTCCATCCGGTTTGCGTTTAGTTGGACCATTATTTATTTTTCAACAGGACAATGACCCCAAACACACCTCCAGGCTGTGTAAGGGCTATTTCACCAAGAAGGAGAGTGATGGGGTGCTACGCCAGATGACCTGGCCTCCACAGTCACCAGACCTGAACCCAATCGAGATGGTTTGGGGTGAGCTGGACCGCAGAGTGAAGGCAAAAGGGCCAACAAGTGCTAAGCATCTCTGGGAACTCCTTCAAGATTGTTGGAAGACCATTTCCGGTGACTACCTCTTGAAGCTCATCAAGAGAATGGCAAGAGTGTGCAAAGCAGTCATTAAAGCAAAAGGTGGCTACTTTGAAGAACCTAGAATATAAGACATATTTTCAGTTGTTTCACACTTTTTTGTTAAGTATATAATTCCACATGTGTTAATTCATAGTTTTGATGCCTTCAGTGTGAATGTACAATTTTTATAGTCAAGAAAATACAGAAAAATCTTTAAATGAGAAGGTGTGTCCAAACTTTTGGTCTGTACTGTATATATATATATATATTTATTTATTTATTACACATGGCCCAGCCTGCCCCCTCATCCTTCACATACGCAGACATATGCGCGCGCACACACGGTACGCAGACATATGCACGCACACACGGTACGCAGACATATGCACGCACACACGGTACGCAGACATATGCACGCACACACGGTACGCAGACATATGCACGCACACACGGTACGCAGACATATGTACACATACAGACATACACATAGATAAAACAGACAAATATATATACACAGTCATATACACTGACATTCACATACATGCACTCACACAGACCCATTACTAATATTTTTAATATGGGGATTGGGTAAGCCTCACTCACCTGTCCCCGGTCCAGTGTCCTGTCCAGCAGCTCCTCGGGTATGGGGCAGTGCAGGGCCCCCGGCGTGTCACAGACTTCATGGCCCTGGAACATCAGAGGGGCCCACTTGCGGTCGGGTCCGGGCCCCTCCCGCCCATATGTGCAGGACCTCCGCTCCGACGGTGTTTGATTGCCGGCACTCCCCCAGACATGGCCGCGCGCTGTGCGGCTGTGTCTGCTAGTAATGATGCGGCAGGAGCGACACACAAGCACAATTAAAGGTGCAGTGCCGTCGACCCTGCCATGTCATTACTAGCAGACACAGCCGGACAGCGCGCGGCCATGTCTGGGGGAAGTGCCGGCAATCAAGCAGCGCCTGCGTCACTGAACAGGTGCCGAGGAAGCGGCCAGGGCCCCGACAGTGAGTGGGCGGGTGGGTGTGTGGGCCCGGCCCCGACAGTGAGTGGGCGGGTGGGTGTGTGGGCCCGGACCTCGACAGTGAGTGGGCGGCTGGGCCCCTCTGATTTTCCAGGGCCCCGGCACTTGCCCGGGTACGCCGGGTGCTGACGCCGGCCCTGAAGGTATTTTACGCAGCATTTTTCCTGCCCACACTCCGGTTTTGCAGCTGAAAAAGTTGCTGCAAATACAAAATGTGTGAACTTAGTCTTACAATACGAACAGATATGTCAAGTACAGCACAAAACATGGTGTGAATCAGTCCTTATTTTAGTAAGACTTGTGATGTCATATAAAACAGGATTATGTAAGAAGGACTGGTGATGTTGCAGAGCAAGAAACCAAATTATCTAATGAGGGTTGGAGAAGTCACAAGTTATCTGGGGGAGAGCACCAGGATATTAATTACCTTTTTAACTCAGATTGGATTTAAGTTGATGATTTCCTTAAAGGGACTCTGTCACCAGGTTTTTGCTGTCTAATCTGAGAGAAGCATAATGTAGGGGCAGAGACCCTGATTCCAGCGATGTATCACTTACTGGGTTGCTTGCTGTAGTTTTGATAAAATCAGTTTTATCAGCAGGAGTTTATCACTAGAAGACTAGTAAACATGCTGCCATGTAGCCCTCCATATACATGAGCTCTGTGTAATCCCACCACTGATTAGCTGCTTTTTGTGCATAGGCAGGAAGCTGCCAATCAGTGGTGTGGGTGGGTTATGCACAGCTCAGCATTCAGAGAACTGCTAGATCTGCAGCAGATAAAGCACTGATTTAATCAAAATGACAGCATGCAGCCCAATATGTGACACATTGCTGGAATCAGGATCTCTGCCCCTAAATTTCTCAGATTCTATAGCAAAAAAACCTGGTGACAGATTCCCTTTAATTCTGCACAATATCCTGCTGCCATCAGATTGATGTCTGTTTTCCGCTCTAATGAATGTTTTTCGGTCTTCTAAGCGGCTACAGAACCAGTTTTTCTGTCTCTAACCCGGAGAAGTTTTAATCATTGCTTGTAAGTAACAGTCTCTAAACATTGTTCTAGTAATTATACGTGTCGCTGCTACTCTCGGATCTGTGAGATCATGAAAGATAGAGAGCGTCTGACACCCAGCTCCATTTTATCATCTCAATTCTTGGTAAACAAACGTTCACTTAAAAGGTACAGTATCTGTAAAGTATGTTGAATATAATTGAAAAACACCCCTCACCTTATGTAAACATGTTTATATATTTTAAAACCCAAGAAAAAAACAAAATGAGCATACACCCTATAGTAAGTAAACATGTAAAAAACATAGAGTACCTAGTTAACTCTATTTTGATAAAAAAAAAAGTCTAAAAGCCATCCCACCACGACAAGGTGTACCCTATCGGGACGGTCCGATCCTGTCTCTAGTATTAAAACTTCACTTTGTGTCAGCCAAACTCAATGTGAATAAGGGCAGAGCAGGAATGGGGCCTACAGTCCAGTCACCTGTCCACGGGAAGCTACATAGACAAAATGCCTAGCTCAGAAACAGACATCCCATTTGGGTACACCTTGTCGTGGTGGGATGGCTTTTATGATCAAAATAGTGTTAACTAAGTACCCTGTGTTATTTATATGTACTATTACTATTTACTTTCTAAAAAGTATTTTCTCATTTTGTTTTTTTCTGGCATATTGTCTGTGAAATGGCCACAGTGTGAACGTGCTCCTATGCATTGCACGTATACCCACTTATGCTCCGGTTCATTTCTTTGGTTTTGCCGTTTATATATTTTGCAGTTTTTCCTTTAGATTACACATACATTTACAGTATATATGGATAGAGTTTACATAAAAGATCTGGTCATCGATATCAGATCTAATCCTATCAGCTGAGAAGTGGATGTTATTGTATCCGGTCTAGGAAAACCTCAGTGAGCTGAGCAGCTGCAACAAGCTCTGGGAATTTGCAACAATGTATCATGACATAGAACCGCAGGGCATTGCCTAGAGCTGAGCGCAGAACTAGAACGACTTTGGTATGATATATTGTAACAATCCTATCAAATGTGACCCGGACTAAGCCCAGACTGGTTTATAGCTCTGTATGGCAGAGAACATGATGTGTCTGTGTCTTCCTGGACTTTATGATGTGTCTGGTGTCTATGTACAAACAAAACCTTCACTTTTCATTTCCAAAATAGATGAATGGAAACTTTTCCCACCATTGTTCTATACTTTCCTAAATGTGACACCCCTCGCAACTTAATCGTCATACCCAGGAGCATGTAACCATGTAGCGTCTTAGACTGGTATAGAGGCAGGGATTATGGATCAAAGCCACATAAGGCTCCTGGTGCGGGGCTCGGCTCGTGGTGACAGGTATCAAAGTGTTTAAAACCAGTTACGACCAGTCCTGCGTTATACTGAGTGCTGTAAATGACTTTGATATTAATCCCGACCTCCAGTTACCTGATGTGTCATACACATTGATAAATGTCTATTGGTGTTCCGGTTCTATAATTTTTCACTTTACACCAAGAATGTACCAGATTTTATTATGGAATTTGCAGATTTGGATCTCCTAACGTCCCTATTTCACTCTATAGTGTTATTATTTTTTTTTAAGTTTTGCAATACCAGACTCAGCCCATGTTCCAGGATGGCGCTGTTTCTGGAAAAAAAAATAATCAGCTCATTTATCACAATTCCATGAACCCTATAATGACAGCAATGTGCAGATGAGCCAGTGTTTGAGGGGCATACAACATATCACAGAAAGAATTGACCAAGAATTATTAGAATTCAATAAGAGAAATGACCCCCCTCTTATTAAATCATATAGTAAAAGACAATAAAACATTACTTAATCATATCATAAAAATACACCCTAATAGGATAACAATGTAATAAACAAATAAGGTAGGGGACAAAGATATCCTTCCCTCTACCCATACAAAAAAAAGGGGGTAACGGGCTGAATGCTTAAAATGTCCCTATAGGGCCCTAAATCTTAATAAAGACCCTACCTAAGTTGCAGAGGTTAGCACCCTACATTTGCGTAAATGACGCCAATGCTCAAAGAGATACACATCTGCTTAAAGTCTATGTTACCGCTTCGACAACTTTTCCCATGTGATATTAGGTTCATCAGGAGGCTCGGAGGTAGTAATGTCCATAGGACAATGTAGGGGCGTCCCTCTATACTGCCTATGGACACTCACTACCTCCGAGCCTCCATATGCACCTTATATCTCATGGAGAAAACGCGTTGAGGTAGTAACATAGACTCTAAGCAGAAATGTATCTCTTTATTTTTATGATGAGTTAATATGTATCAATAACTATCAACTATATTTGGGTTGCTTTGTTTATCCCTATGATATTATGGTTTGTTAATTATCAGTATATATAGTAGCTTCTACTGTGTGTTAGGCTATGTGCCCACCATGCAGAAATGCTGCATAATTTTTCCGCTTCTCCCTGCCAGGAAAAATGCATGCGGATTTTACATGCGTTTTTCCTGCCAGGTAGAAGCGTTTGGAAGCGTTTTTGCATGCGGGTTATCAAGCACTTTCCAAGCGATTTTAGCATCACTTGGAAAAGTGCTTGACAACTTGGTCACACTATATAAATCCATGCAACCGGCATGGATTTATAGTACTGTGACCAAGTTAGTTAAAAAAAAAGAATAAGAATGGTAAAAAATAAAAAATAAAGATTATACTCGCCTTCTGATGGCCCCCGGCCTCCTCAGCAATGCGTCCGATCTGTTGTATGGGTCGCGGTGTTGTTTAAGGACCTGCAGTGACGTCATTGAGTCATGTGACAGGTCACGCGACCGCCGACGTCTGCGGTCGCGTGACCTGTCACATGACTAAATGACGTCATGGCAGGTCCTTTCACACCACCACAACCCATACAACAGATCGGATGCATCGCTGAGGAGGCCGGGGGCCATCAGAAGGCGAGTATAATCTTTATTTTTTATTTTAAATTATTTTTTTAACAGGTACATGCTGTTAATGGACATGCTGTGGATTTTTTTTCGCAATGATAATCCGCAGCGGAAATTTCCGCAGCATGTGCACAGCACATGCGGATTATCATTGGGGACCATGGGGCACGTATTACCAAGCGTTTTTTAAGCGTTTTCGCTGCGGAAATTCCACGGCAAAAACGCTTGAAAAACGCATAGTGGGCACGCAGCCTTAGGGATTTTTTTAGGGATTTACCTCTGCTGCTAAAAGTCTTTTTTAAGATTTAGGGCCAGATAGGGTCATTATAGAGTAGGTGTCAAGACCCTTTATTGTGTGTATCTGTATGGGGGGAAATATACCATTTGTCTCCTACCTTATATGTTTAGTACGTTGTTGTTCCATTTAGATTGTATTTTTATGGTATAATTAAATAAACGTAGTCTGCATACAGCATACTATTATTGTCATGCTTTGCTTATATAGTGTTATCATATTCCGCAGTACTTTACAGACATTATCATCACTGTCCCCATTGGGGCTCACAATATAAACTCCCTATCAGTATGTCTTGGAGTGTGGGAGGAAACCAGAGAACCCGGAGGAAACTCACGCAAACACTTCATGAAATAAAGCTATGTTCACACTGAGTTTTTGATGAGGATTTTGGAAAGAATTTGCTGAATTTTTTTTTTCAAAAACTCTTAGAATACTGTTCATTTCCATATAGTCATGGCCAAAAGTGTTGGCACCCTTGAAATTGTTGCAGAAAATTAAGTACTTCTTCCAGAAAATGATTGTAAACACACATGTTTTGTTATACACATGTTTATTTCCTTTGTGTGTATTGGAACAACACAAAAACAAAACAGAGAAAAAAAGGCAAATTGGACATTTCACACAAAACCCCAAAAATGAGCTGGACAAAATTGTTGGCACCCTTCCAAAATTGTGTGTAAACAACTTTGTTTCAAGCATGTGATGCTCGTTCAAACTCACCTATGGCAAGTAACAGGTGTGGGCAATATGAAAATCTCACCTGAAACCAGATAAAAAGGGGAGAAGTTGACTCACTCTTTGTATTGTGTGTCTGTATGTGCCACACTAAGCATGGAGAATAGAAAGAGGAGAAGAGAACTGTCTGAGGACTTACGAACCGAAATTGTTGAACAATATCAACAATCTCAAGGTTACAAGTCCATCTCTAGAGATCGTGATGTTCCTTTGTTTATGGTGCACAACATAATCAAGAAGTTTACAACCCATGACACTGTAGCTAAACTCCCTGGATGTGGACGGCAGAGAAAAATTGATGGAAGGTTGTGATAGTCCAGATAGTCCGGATGGTAGATAAGCAGCCCCAATCAAGTTCCAAAGAAATTCAAGCTGTCATGTAGGCTCAGGGTGCATCAGTGTCAGTGCAAACTATCCATCGACATTTGAATGAAATGAAATGCTATGGCAGGAGACCCAGGAGGACCCCACTGCTGACACAAAGACTGCAGTTTACCAAAATGTACGCAAGTAAGCCAAAATCCTTCTGGGAAAGCATCTTGTGGACAGATGAGACCAAGATAGAGCTTTTTGTTAAAGCACATCATTCTACTGTTTACTGATAATAGAATGAAGCCTACAAAGAAAACAACACAGTACCTACAGTCAAATATGGTGGAGATATTTTGGGTTGTTTTGCAGTCTCTGGCACTGGTTTCCTTGACTGTGTGCAAGGCATCATGAAATCTGAAGATTAAATCCCATTGAACACCTGTGGAGAGATCTTAAAACTGCTGTTGGGAGAAGACGTCTTCAAATTTGAGACCTAGAGCAGTTTGCAAAAGAAGAGCGATCCAAAATTCCAGTTGAGAGATGTAAGAATCTTGTTGATAGTTATAGGAAGCGATTGATTGCAGTTATTTATTCCAAAGGGTGTGCAACCAAATGTTAAGTTCAGGGTGCCAACAATTTTGCCCGGCCCATTTTTGGGGTTTTGTGTGAAATTATGTCTAATTTGACTTTTTTTCCTCTGTTTTTTTTTTGAGTTTTTCCAATACACACAAAGGAAATAAAAATGTGTATAACAAAATGTGTATTTGCAATAATTTGCTGTGAGAAATACTTCATTTTCTGGAACGATTTCAAGGGTGCCAACATTTTCAGCCATGACTGTATTGTGGCGCCCCTGCGGGTTCAGTCGCCACAGAGGTACTGCATCTCATCCAGAGGTGTGGTATCTCACTCTCAGGTAAGGATAGAGTGCTGCCCAGGACCCTAACACCTGCATCCAACACTACACTACTCCAGACCAGCAGGAGGGGCAAGATGCGTCGCTTTGCTGCTGAGCCCTGTCCTTGGCTGGAGTAGGGGGAACCAAAGTGAGGGGGAACCATATAGTCAGTGTGGGTGGAGGAAGTAAATCAGGGGAGCACTTGTTAGGAATAGTATAAAGTGGGAAGCCATCTTGGGAGTGGAGTCAAGTCCAGTCAGTGAGTCCAGTCTGAGAGGAGAAGTAGAGGGAGCAGGAGCTCTGCAGGGGCTCTGCTTAGGAGGAGGGCCTAGAGCAGGGGTGGGCAATTAATTTTCCCGAGGGGCCACATGAGAGACCGTGACTGTTGGGGAGGGCCGAACCAATAGGCTGAAATTAATTCTGCTCAATATTAATATTAACATGAGCATGAGCCCCACACAGCCTCCCCATGTCCAGCATGAGCCCCACAAAGCCCCCCATGTCCAGCATGAGCCCCACACAGCCCCCCCATGTCCAGCATGAGCCCCACACAGCCCCCCATGTCTAGCATCAGCCCCACACAGCCCTCCCATGTCCAGTATGTGCCCCACAGAGTCCTCCCGTGTCCAGCATGAGCACCACACAGCTCTCCTGTGTCCACCATGAGCCCCACACAGCCCCCTATGTCCAGCATGAGCCCCACACAGCCCTCCCGTGTCCAGCATGAGCCATACACAGCCCCCCATGTCCAGCATGAGCCCCACACAGCCCTCCCAAGTCCAGCATGTGCACCACCCACCCCCCCATGTCCAGTATGAGAGCTCGAGAGCCTCCTCATGTCCAGCATGACAGCCCTTCCAAGTGTCCAGCATGACAGCCCCCCAGTGTCCAGCATTAAAGCCCCCCAGTGTCTAGCATTAAAGCCCCCAGTGTCTAGCATTAAAGCCCCCCATGTCCAGCATGAGAGCCCCCCCTGTGTCCAGCCTGACAGCCCTCCCTAGTGTCCAGCATGAGAGCCCCCCCTGTGTCCAGCATGAGAGCCCCTCTGTGTCCAGCATGACAACCCTCCCTAGTGTCCAGCATGAGAGCCCCCCCTATGTCCAGCATGAGAGCCCCCATGTGTCCAGCATGACAGCCCTCCCTAGTGTCCAGCATGAGAGCCCCCCCTGTGTCCAGCATGAGAGCCCCCCTGCGTCCAGCATGAGAGCCCCCCTGTGTCCAGCATGAGACCCCCCTGTGTCCAGCATGACAGCCCTCCCTGTGTCCAGCATGAGAGTCCCCCCTGTGTCCAGCATGAGACCCCCCTGTGTCCAGCATGAGACCCCCCTGTGTCCAGCATGAGAGTCCCCCCCTGTGTCCAGCATGAGAGCCCCCTGTGTCCAGCATGAGAGCCCCCCCTGTGTCCAGCATGAGACCCCCCTGTGTCCAGCATGACAGCCCTCCCTGTGTCCAGCATGAGAGCCCCCCACTATGTCCAGCATGAGAGCCCCACTATGTACTGCATGAGAGCCCCCCTGTGTCCAGCATGAGAGCCCCCCCTGTGTCCAGCATTAAAGCATCTCTTGTGTCCAGCATTAAAGCCCCCCTGTGTCCAGCATCAAAGCAAAGCCGTCCCTGTGTCCAGCATTAAAGCCCCCCCTGTGTCCAGCATATACTTACTTCACTCCCCGTTTCCCTACGCTCCTGTCTCTGATGCACTGACTCTCCACAGTGTGCAGGCTGATGCCATTGTGTCAGCTGTTTCTAACGCTGATTGGTGGAAGAGGGAAGTGGCGGCCCCTCCTCCACCAATGCATTCACCGCGGATTGAGACCACGGATTGAGACAGCGGTGACGGTGTGCAGGCGGGCAGTGACGGCGAGCGGTGACGGCGTGCGGTGCAGTGCGGCCCGTGGGCCACTGTTATCAGCCCTTCGGCTGTCTCGGTCCGCGGGCCGGACTGGAACAGCCAGAGGGCCAGATGTGGCCCGCGGGCCGCATGTTGCCCAGATCTGGCCTAGAGAGAGGCCCAGGACCGACTGAGGAGGAGAGGAGCAGGAGAAAGGCTCCAGGAACGTGAAAGGGATCCCAGGGGTACGGGCAGTGCTGGAGGCCACCCTTACGCCCGAATCTGCCAGGTGGTGGAGGGATCAAGCCGCAGAGGGGACCGGCCCCTAACTAGTGAGAATTACAAAGTTCAACTGGAAACCGGAGGCTTCTGTACTTTCAGAGTGCAGTTGCCACATCCGCACTCAAGTCGCCAAAAAGGTAACCACATAGGATCCAGGGAACTCCAGGTTGCCCAGAAAGATCCGAGGATACCGGCTTGGGACATTGTTTGGCGAGGCGCAGGGCAAGACGGGTGAGGGCCAGCGCAGAAAGACGGCTGAGAAGAGCATATAGAACGGGGTCCTGTCAGGCACTCTTGAAACACCTGGGAGTTTGCTGAACCCCTGCCTGGTGATCGCAGTGCGACGTGGGAGGTCGCAATCCGGAAAGTGTAACCTGAGGAACTTATCAACTGTGAGTAAACCCTGAAGACTGCACCCCACTGTCTCTGTGAAATTATTGCTGCGCCATCACCCTCTGCACTACACTGCACCATAACTGCAACAGCAACATCTTTAACCTCTACACTGCCCTGGAGCTAAGCTCTACCTGTGGAGAGCTACACCAACTCTGCTGCACTGACAGAGGACCTGCTCCGCAGCGGCGGCTCCATATAGCCGCATACCACAGGTGGCGTCACGAACTGTATATAAAAACTATAAATCCCCTGTAAATATTCCCCTTTTGATTGACCGCCCTGGGTCACGGCCGGGTCACCGCCACTGTGACATCTCCCCTAGCAATGAGCGTCCCGGCACCGAGTACCCCACGGCCCAGTGGGCGCTTCAGTATCCATAGGAAATTCACTTTGCTATTCATATAAGGAGTTTTTTAGTTTTTTTTCTTCCTGAAGAGTTTTCCTAACTTGACAATGTCAATTCAAAAAGTTGCAAAAGACACATTAGGAAAAAAAATTCTTCCAAAACGACTCCAAACTGCTTTAGGAAAAAAGAAATAAACCTCCTCCAACCCCTCCCCCCCCCCCCCCTAAAAGGAGAGTTTCCTGAAGTGGTTCTACTTGAAAAATGTTTGGTTTATGAACACCTGGAAAAACTATGTGTAAACATAGCCTAACATGTCCACCGTTCACATGACGCTATGCCGTTTCCACTGTAGTATCCCACTGGCTGTATTCAGTATCCTAGTTATTCAGGAAGGTTGGACTTGCAGAAAAAGAAGGAATCAAAATTGCTGCCGAATCATCAACAGTTTTAAATACACAGATGATACGACATTGATAGCAATGAAGGACGTATTATAGAGTGTCAAGATGGAAAGGTCGAACATGGGACTTCTACTCAATGCAAAGAAGACAAAGATATTGACTACTCCAGGTATGACGGGACACATTTGCCATGGACGGCGACAAAATAGAAGTTGTAAAGGACTTTGACCTACTCGAATCGATGATAACTCAAAATGCAACGACACCGGAAGTCACTAGGAGAATAGCTATGGGCAAATCAACAATGAAGTCACTGGACAAAGTCTTCAAATCGAGGAACGTTTCACTGACGACAATGACATGGCTCGTACATAGTTTGGTCTTTTTTGTGGTAACATACTGAGGCGAAACCTGAACGACAAAGAAACAAGACAGAAGAAGAATCAACGCCTTTGAAATGTGGTGCTGGAGAAGGATGTTATCAATACCATGGATGGCAAGAAGAACAAACAAATCAATTTTGGAACAAATCAAGCCAGACATGTCACTGGAAGCAAGGATCACCAAGCTACGACTTGTCTACTTTTGCACACGTCATATGAAGACAGCAATCCCTGGAGAAGGACATCATGGTCAGAAGAATAGAAGGAACAAGGTGAAGAGGAAGACCAGAAACCTGATAGTTTCATACTATCAAGATAACTGCAGAGAAGACCCTCGTGGACGTATTTAGACTTGCACAATATCGATCTTCCTACAAAGCGTTCATCCATCAAGTCGCCATGGCTCGAGATTGAGCTGAAGGCTGTTAAATAAAAATAAATCCCACTGGCACCTAACTGATACCCTGACTAACGGCATGGTGGAATTTAATCCCAAAGGCTGCAAAATTGAGGCTTAATTGGGATGTTCATCCCTTTTTTATTTTACCAAGGGCCTGAGTATACACTAAAAATAATAAAAAGCACTTACCAACTGATCCATGCCTGCTCTTCCGTACTGCTACCCACACCCCACCAGTCTACTCTCTTTTTCTACTGATCACTACTGGTGTGAACACTGATTGCAGTGGTCATGGGTCGGCTATGTCAGAAAAAGGAGAGAGGAGATAATCAGAGGACCAGAAAAAGGAGAGAGGAGACCAGGAAAGGACCAGAAAAAGGAGAGCGGAGATCATCAGAGGACCAGTAAAAGGACAGAGGAGAACAGCAGAGGACCAGAAAAAGGAGAGAGGAGAACAGCAGAGGACCAGAAAAAGGAGAGAGATGATCAGGAAAGGACCAGAAAAAGGAGAGTGGAGATCATCAGAGGACCAGAAAAAGGAGAGAGGAGATCATCAGAGGACCAGAAAAAGGAGAGAGAACAGCAGAGGGCCAGAAAAAGGAGACAGGAGATCATCAGAGGACCAGAAAAAGGAGATAAGAAATCATCAGAGGACCAGAAAAAGGAGAGAGGAGATCAGGAAAGGACCAGAAAAAGGAGAGCGGAGATCATCAGAGGACCAGTAAAAGGAGAGAGGAGAACAGCAGAGGACCAGAAAAAGGAGACAGGAGATCATCAGAGGACCAGAAAAAGGAGAGAGGAGATCAGGAAAGGACCAGAAAAAGCAGAGCGGAGATCATCAGAGGACCAGAAAAGGAGAGAGGAGATCATCAGAGGACCAAAAAAAGGAGAGAGGAGAACAGCAGAGGACCAGAAAAAGGAGACAGGAGATCATCAGAGGACCAGAAAAAGGAGAGAGGAAATCATCAGAGGACCAGAAAAAGGAGAGAGGAGATCAGGAAAGGACCAGAAAAAGGAGAGCGGAGATCACCAGAGGACCAGAAAAAGGAGAGAGGAGATCATCAGAGGACCATAAAAAGGAGAGAGGAGAACAGCAGAGGACTAGAAAAAGGAGACAGGAGATCATCAGAGGACCAGAAAAAGGAGAGAAGAAATCATCAGAGGACCAGAAAAAGGAGAGAGGAGATCAGGAAAGGACCAGAAAAAGGAGAGCGGAGATCATCAGAGGACCAGTAAAAGGAGAGAGGAGAACAGCAGAGGACCTGAAAAAGGAGACAGGAGATCATCAGAGGACCAGAAAAAGGAGAGAGGAAATCATCAGAGGACCAGAAAAAAGAGAGAGGAGATCAGGAAAGGACCAGAAAAGGAGAGAGGAGATCATCAGAAGACCAGAAAAAGGAGAGAGGAGATCATCAGAGGACCAGAAAAAGGAGAGAGGAGAACAGCAGAGGACTAGAAAAAGGAGAGAGGAGATCATCAGAGGACCAGAAAAAGGAGAGAAGAAATCATCAGAGGACCAGAAAAAGGAGAGAGGAGATCAGGAAAGGACCAGAAAAAGGAGAGCGGAGATCATCAGAGGACCAGTAAAAGGAGACAGGAGATCATCAGAGGACTAGAAAAAGGAGAGAGGAAATCATCAGAGGACCAGAAAAAGGAGAGAGGAGATCAGGAAAGGACCAGAAAAAGGAGAGCGGAGATCATCAGAGGACCAGAAAAAGGAGAGAGGAGATCATCAGAGGACCAGAAAAAGGAGAGAGGAGAACAGAAGAGGACCAGAAAAAGGAGACAGGAGATCATCAGAGGACCAGAAAAAGGAGAGAGGAAATCATCAGAGGACCAGAAAAAGGAGAGAGGAGATCAGGAAAGGACCAGAAAAAGGAGAGCGGAGATCATCAGAGGACCAGAAAAGGAGAGAGGAGATCATCAGAGGACCAGAAAAAGGAGAGAGGAGAACAGCAGAGGACCAGAAAAAGGAGACAGGAGATCATCAGAGGACCAGAAAAAGGAGAGAGGAAATCATCAGAGGACCAGAAAAAGGAGAGAGGAGATCAGGAAAGGAACAGAAAAAGGAGAGAGGAGATCATCAGAGGACCAGAAAAAGGAGAGAGCAGAACAGCAGAGGACCAGAAAAAGGAGACAGTAGATCATCAGAGGACCAGAAAAAGGAGAAAAAGGAGAGAGGAAATCATTAGAGGACCAGAAAAAGGAGAGAGGAGATCAGGAAAGGACCATAAAAAGTAGAGCGGAGATCATCAGAGGACCAGTAAAAGGAGAGAGGACAGCAGAGGACCAGAAAAAGGAGACAGGAGATCATCAGAGGACCAGAAAAAGGAGAGAGAACAGCAGAGGACCTGAAAAAGGAGACAGGAGATCAACAGAGGACCAGAAAAAGGAGAGAGGAGATCAGGAAAGGACCATAAAAAGTAGAGCGGAGATCATCAGAGGACCAATAAAAGGAGAGAGGACAGCAGAGGACCAGAAAAAGGAGACAGGAGATCATCAGAGGACCAGAAAAAGGAGAGAGAACAGCAGAGGACCTGAAAAAGGAGACAGGAGATCATCAGAGGACCAGATAAAGGAGAGAGGAAATCATCAGAGGACCAGAAAAAGGAGAGAGGAAATTATCAGAGGACCAGAAAAAGGAGAGAGGAGATCAGCAGAGGACCAGGGTAGCTGTACAGAGGAGTGCTGCAGGATAAGTAGCTGACCATATACTTTTTAGAAGACCTCTTGAGCCTTGGTAAAAAGAGATAATAGTCCATTTAATTACAAATCTGTAACATGGCCTCACCAGAAATGTGCCATGATAAATACTGGTGTCCTCTTATGTGACAGAGGGGTCTTTGGGCCAATTTAGGTACAAGTTACTAGGTTCACCCTTATAGCTACTCTATGCCCCTGAAACTGGCATGTGGGCCACGGTGCATTAAAAGGTCAGTATCCGTAGATCGTTAGGTTTCTTCCCCTCTCTCCTTTACACTTTTGCTGATGTGCTCTAATCCTTGTGGTTAGTGAAATTGCAAATGTGTCTTTTTTTTCTCTTTACCTAAGCAAAAATTGTAAGGAAGTGGCCATCTGTGCTGTGCTAATCGAGGCACGGTCATGGATGGCAACACATGAAAACAAACACTATTAACAAGGTGGGGTGCCACTCAAAGGGCATCCTGATCATTCGGCAAGCAATGCATTTATTTTTTTTATTATTAGTCTTTATATTAAACTGTTAATTGCATATCTGCATAAAAACATTGTAAATATTTAAGCAAAATGTTGCAATGTAATAACCACTGTAATAGTTACATAGTTCACCTTGCCCTAAACTGTAGCACATGCCTAAAATTACACGTCTCAGTATCGCCACCCTTTGGTCACAAGTGATATTGCAGTATTGGTTATATTTCTAACTTTTTATTTCAGGGGAAGGACCCTTGTGGTTAATATTCTGCAGCCTCTGAAGGATTTCCCAAAAGCGGATATCACAGTTGAATATTACAAAGAATGTTAAAGAGATTTTATAATTAGAAGATACCAAGACCAAAATACTGTCACATTTCCTCTTTCAGTTGCATCATGTATGTCACAATCATTGTGACATTTTGTCCTTAATCTTGTGTCCTGACATTTGGTGAACTCTTTTTTTAAACATATGTAGATCAGCAAAAATACTGCTGCTAATCAAAGTTAGGCTCCGTTATGGGGCCATGGTGGTCTCTTATGGGAACATGGTGGCTGTCCCTGTGGCTGGCTGCTAATTTGACACTGTGGCAAATGATGTTATGGGGGCACTGTGACGGGCTCTGTTATAAGCACTGTGGCAGGTCTGTTATGAGACACTATGACTGGCTATTAATGGGACACTGTGGCAAATGATGGTTACAGTGGCAGTGTGGCTGACTATCATAAAGGCACAGTGGCAGGCTATGTTACATATGCAGTGTGGCACTGGCTGTTTTATGGGGGCACTTTGGTTGAATATGTTATGGGGGTACTGTAGCAGCCTGTGTTAAGAAGGCAGTGCCTTATGGGGGCACTGTTTGACTATGTTATTGACGCGCTGTGTTAGGCTGTATGACGGAGACACTATAGTAGCCTATGTTATTGGAGCATTGTGCCTGGCTATGTAATGGGGACACTGTGCCTGGTTATGTTATCTATGTTATGGGAGCACTGTGCCTGTTTATGTTATGAGGGCACTGTGCCTGGTTATGTTATGGGAGAACTGCGCCTGGTTATGTTATGGGAGCACTGTGCCTGGTTAAGTTATTCTAAGTTATGGGAGCATTGTGCCTGGTTATGTTATGGGAGCACTGTGCCTGGCTATGTTATGGGAGCACTGTGCCTGGTTATGTTATGGGAGCACTGTGCCTGGTTAAGTTATTCTAAGTTATGGGAGCATTGTGCCTGGTTATGTTATGGGAGCACTGTGCCTGGCTATGTTATGGGAGCACTGTGCCTGGTTATGTTATGGGAGCACTCTGCGTGGTTATGTTATGGGAGCACTGTGCCTGGTTATGTTATGGGAGCACTGTGCCTGGTTATGTTATGGGAGCACTGTGCGTGGTTAAGTTATTCTAAGTTATGGGAGCATTGTGCCTGGTTATGTTATGGGAGCACTGTGCCTGGTTATGTTATGGGGCCACTGTGCATGGTTATGTTATGGGGTCACTGTGCCTGGTTATGTTATGGGAGCACTGTGCCTGGTTATGTTATGGGAGCACTGTGCGTGGTTAAGTTATTCTAAGTTATGGGAGCATTGTGCCTGGTTATGTTATGGGAGCACTGTGCCTGGTTATGTTATGGGAGCACTGTGCGTGGTTAAGTTATTCTAAGCTATGGGAGCATTGTGCCTGGTTATGTTATGGGAGCACTGTGCCTGGTTATGTTACGGGAGCACTGTGCCTGGTTATGTTATGGGAGCACTGTGCCTGGCTATGCTATGGGAGCACTGTGCCTGGTTATGTTATGGGAGCACTGTGCGTGGTTATGTTATGGGAGCACTGTGCGTGGTTATGTTATGGGAGCACTGTGCGTGGTTATGTTATGGGAGCACTGTGCCTGGTTATGTTATGGGAGCACTGTGCGTGGTTATGTTATGGGAGCACTGTGCCTGGCTATGCTATGGGAGCACTGTGCCTGGTTATGTTATGGGAGCACTGTGCCTGGTTATGTTATGGGAGCACTGTGCGTGGTTATGTTATGGGAGCACTGTGCGTGGTTAAGTTATTCTAAGTTATGGGAGCATTGTGCCTGGTTATGTTATGGGGTCACTGTGCCTGGTTATTTTATGGGAGCACTGTGCCTGGTTATGTTATCGGAGCACTGTGCCTAGTTAAGATATTCTAAGTTATGGGAGCACTGTACCTGGTTATATTATGGGAGCACTGTGTCTGGTTATGTTACGGGAGCACTGTACCTGGTTATGTTATGGGGTCACTGTGCCTGGTTATTTTATGGGAGCACTGTGCCTGGTTATGTTATGGGAGCACTGTGCGTGGTTATGTTATGGGAGCACTGTGCCTGGTTAAGTTATTCTAAGTTATGGGAGCATTGTGCCTGGTTATGTTATGGGGTCACTGTGCCTGGTTATTTTATGGGAGCACTGTGCCTGGTTATGTTATCGGAGAACTGTGCCTGGTTAAGTTATTCTAAGTAATGGGAGCACTGTACCTGGTTATATTATGGGAGCACTGTGCCTGGTTAAGTTATTCTAAGTTATGGGAGCATTGTGCCTGGTTATGTTATGGGAGCACTGTGCCTGGTTATGTTATGGGAGCACTGTGCCTGGCTATGCTATGGGAGCACTGTGCCTGGTTATGTTATGGGAGCACTGTGCGTGGTTATGTTATGGGAGCACTGTGCCTGTTTAAGTTATTCTAAGTTATGGGAGCATTGTGCCTGGTTATGTTATGGGGTCACTGTGCCTGGTTGTGTTATGGGAGCACTGTGCCTGGTTATGTTATGGGAGCACTGTGCGTGGTTAAGTTATTCTAAGTTATGGGAGCATTGTGCCTGGTTATGTTATGGGAGCACTGTGCCTGGTTATGTTATGGGAGCACTGTGCCTGGCTATGCTATGGGAGCACTGTGCCTGGTTATGTTATGGGAGCACTGTGCGTGGTTATATTATGGGAGCACTGTGCCTGGTTAAGTTATTCTAAGTTATGGGAGCATTGTGCCTGGTTATGTTATGGGGTCACTGTGCCTGGTTGTGTTATGGGAGCACTGTGCCTGGTTATGTTATGGGAGCACTGTGCGTGGTTAAGTTATTATAAGTTATGGGAGCATTGTGCCTGGTTATGTTATGGGAGCACTGTGCCTGGTTATGTTATGGGAGCACTGTGCCTGGCTATGCTATGGGAGCACTGTGCCTGGTTATGTTATGGGAGCACTGTGCGTGGTTATGTTATGGGAGCACTGTGCCTGGTTAAGTTATTCTAAGTTATGGGAGTATTGTGCCTGGTTATGTTATGGGGTCACTGTGCCTGGTTATGTTATGGGAGCACTGTGCCTGGTTATGTTATGGGAGCACTGTGCGTGGTTAAGTTATTCTAAGCTATGGGAGCATTGTGCCTGGTTATCTTATGGGGTCTCTGTGCCTGGTTATTTTATGGGAGCACTGTGCCTGGTTATGTTATCGGAGCACTGTGCCTGGTTATGTTATGAGGGCACTGTGCCTGGTTAAGTTATTCTAAGTTATGGGAGCACTGTGCCTGGTTATATTATGGGAGCACTGTGTCTGGTTATGTTACGGGAGCACTGTACCTGGTTATGTTATGGGGTCACTGTGCCTGGTTATTTTATGGGAGCACTGTGCCTGGTTATGTTACGGGAGCACTGTGCCTGGCTATGTTACGGGAGCACTGTACCTGGGTATGTTACGGGAGCAGTGTACCTGGCTATGATACGGGAGCACTGTACCTGGTTATGTTATGGGAGCACTGTACCTGGTTATGTTACGGGAGCACTGTACCTGGCTGTTATCTATGTTATGGGAGCACTGTGCCTGGGTAAGTTATTCTAAGTTATGGGAGCATTGTGCCTAGTTATGTTATGGGGCTCTGTGCCTGGCTAAGTTAGCTATGTTATGGGAGCACTGTGCCTGGCTAAGTTATCTATGTTATGGGAGCACTGCGCCTGGCTAAGTTATCTATGTTATGGGAGCACTGTGCCTGGGTAAGTTATTCTAAGTTATGGGAGCATTGTGCCTGGTTCTGTTATGGGGCTCTGTGCATGGCTAAGTTAGCTATGTTACGGGAGCACTGTACCTGGCTATGTTACGGGAGCACTATACCTGGCTATGTTACGGGAGCACTGTGCCTGGCTATGTTACGGGAGCACTGTGCCTGGCTATGTTACGGGAGCACTGTACCTGGCAATGTTACGGGAGCACTGTACCTGGCTATGTTACGGGAGCACTGTACCTGGCTATGTTGCGGGAGCACTGTACCTGGCTATGTTACGGGAGCACTGTACCTGGCTATGTTACGGGAGCACTGTACCTGGCTATGTTACGGGAGCACTGTACCTGGCTATGTTACGGGAGCAGTGTACCTGGCTATGTTACGGGAGCACTGTGCCTGGTTATGTTACGGGAACATTGTGCCTGGCTATGTTACGGGAGCACTGTACCTGGCTATTTTTTTTACGGGAGCACTGTACCTGGCTATGTTACGGGAGCACTGTGCCTGGCTATGTTACGGGAGCACTGTACCTGGCTATGTTACGGGAGCAATGTACCTGGCTATGTTACGGGAGCACTGTGCCTGGCTATGTTACGGGAGCACTGTGCCTGGCTATGTTACGGGAGCAGTGTACTTGGCTATTTTATGGGAGCACTGTACCTGGCTATGTTATGGGAGCACTGTGCCTGGCTATGTTACGGGAGCACTGTACCTGGCTATGCTACGGGAGCACTGTGCCTGGCTATGCTACGGGAGCACTGTACCTGGCTATGTTACGGGAGCACTGTGCCTGGCTATGTTACGGGAGCACTGTGCCTGGCTATGCTACGGGAGCACTGTACCTGGCTATGTTACGGGAGCACTGTACCTGGCTATGCTACGGGAGCACTGTACCTGGCTATGTTATGGGAGCACTGTGCCTGGCTATGTTACAGGAGCACTGTGCCTGGCTATGCTACGGGAGCACTGTACCTGGCTATGTTATGGGAGCACTGTGCCTGGCTATGCTACGGGAGCACTGTACCTGGTTATGTTATGGGAGCACTGTACCTGGCTATGTTACGGGAGCACTGTACCTGGCTATGTTACGGGAGCACTGTACCTGGCTATGTTACCGGAGCACTGTGCCTGGCTAAGTTATCTATGTTATGGGAGCACTGTGCCTGGATAAGTTATTCTAAGTTATGGGAGCATTGTGCCTAGTTATGTTATGGAGCTCTGTGCCTGGTTATGTTATGGGGCTCTGTGCCTGGCTAAGTTAGCTATGTTACGGGAGCACTGTGCCTGGCTATGTTACGGGAGCACTGTGCCTGGCTATGTTACAGAAGCACTGTGCCTGGCTATGTTACGGGAACACTGTGCCTGGCTATGTTACGGGAGCACTGTACCTGGCTATGTTACGGGAGCACTGTACCTGGCTATGTTACGGGAGCACTGTACCTGGCTATGTTACGGGAGCACTGTACCTGGCTATGTTACGGGAACACTGTGCCTGGTTATGTTACGGGAACACTGTGCCTGGCTATGTTACGGGAGCACTGTGCCTGGCTACATTACGGGAGCACTGTGCCTGGCTAAGTTATCTATGTAGCGGGAGCATTGTTCCTGGTTATGTTATGGGACCACTGTGGCAGGGCATGTTACAGAAACATGAGGACTTGCTATGTTATGGGAGAACTTTGGATGGCTCTGTAACACTGAAGAAGGCTGTGTTATGGAGGAAGTGCATGACCTGAAAACCTGTAAGATATATACACATATATATGTATATATATGTATATATACACACACACCCATCCTTTTTCCCATATCCATAGGTATATTACATGAATGATCTAATTTGCAGTTCTTATCTCCTACTCAGAGGGGTTTAATTCTTTTGCAGCTGTTTCCTTCAGCATTGCAGCACTCTCTTCTCAGTGTTATTTACCCATGCATCATTAAGCATTTTCCTAATTCTCACTTACAGCCTGAATACACGATTTATCCATTATATAATTGTTCATGTCGCCAACCGCTTGCACATTGCATCTGTATACGATAAACAAATGGATCAAACTGCTTATTAGGAGAATCAATGGATGTGATTGAAATATCAGGCGTCTTGTAAACTTCCAGAAAATACAAAAAGTAACATAAGAGACAATTCCTCAGTAGGAACTAACCTACTTCTTGTTATGGGCTGCAAGATATGGATGCTCATTCCTAGGTGACAGCCATCATGGCTTCTATCCCAGGTCTGGCAGTAGTTATGGTTCTTCTTTCCATAAATCCCAAAGCAAATTTGCTCTATTATCACTTTATACCTGTCACAGCCCCAGATCATAAAAGGGTCATGACTTATGCAGATTTACACCAAAAGAGGCTGTTTGGGGGTGCTCCAGAGCTGAGCATGGGTGGGACTTAAAAGGGGTTGTCCCAAATGTCCTATTAATACATTTGGATATCGAACTCGAGAGGTTATCTATAGTGGGACAACCCTGAGATTAAGAATTGATCTGTTGGGAGGTATGAAGATGTGCAGTTCAGGAGTCTTGAAAATCTGCACATCATCCCCTATAAAAGTTGTAACTCTAGGGCCTGGGGGCTCTCCCTTTTAAGGTAACATGTCAGCACATTTTTAGATATGAAAGTAGTATAACCATGTAGGAGCTTGCCCCTGTCACGGGTGTATCAAGTGTGACAGACAGTCACTCTGGATCCTGCTGTAGAAGGTCACTGTGCTTGGCATTGCAGACGCCTTCTTGATCTTCTCATCTCTGTAGTGTAGTGATATCCTTCTCCCTTTAGGATCCAGCAGCGACCTCCATTTTCTGCTGCTAATTGACACACCCTTGCTTGGTAGTTAAAAACTCTTAGTGTCTCCAGAGAGTCACTGGTGATAGTTCTATGTTCCTCTGTCCATGCCTGGAGTACTAGTAGTCAGCTAGTTTTTTCTTGGACGTCCCTTGGAGGACGTCCAATCTCTCTGGTGTCTTCTCAAGCTAAGTGTATCCCCTTTGTTTGTTTTCCTTGTTGTCTTTAGTTTTAGTGGGGCCTGACACAGTGTTCACCCCGTCCTCTGCCTACCTAGGGCCTAGCTCTAGGGATATTCAGGAATTAGGTTCCTGCTCGGTGATAGGTGTGGAACCTAAATAGGAACGATAGGGTAGTCAGGGTGATATTAGATCTACCTAGGGGACTCCACTCCTCTTTTCCCTTGTTGTTGGTCTCCCTTCCCCCTCTTCCTGTCGTTGTACACTTGTTCTTTCCCTCACCTTGCGTGACAGTTCCCCGGTAAAAATGATACTTTTTTGTAGAGATCTGATGTGCCAGTCTTGAGAAATCTAGAATAGAAGCCACATAAAAATCAGGCTGCAAGTGCACTGAGTGCGTGGAAGAAGCAGCCCAAGTGCATGGACATGCCAACAATTTACTTTCCAGACAATTTGCATTTGTCTTCTAGGATTGATTTCTTACAACTGGCACATGTGATCTCTTTGTTACTTATCACATTATTGCATCCAATACTCCGGCTGCCAATATATCTGCCAGGTTGGATTCTTTTCTCTTTAGGATTCCTTATGTCTGAACTTACTGTGGGTTTTGACCCAATTTATTCAGCGCTGACCACTAACCTCTATATTCCCACAATCTATCTGTTCCACCCCAGTGACAGAGAGGTGCGATTTTTTAACACCTAGTAGACACATTTTTTTGTAGTTTAGTTCTAGGAGAAAATTACTGTATATAGGAGACTAAGACTTTTCTTCTTAAAGAAATATTGCGAAATTGATGCCAAATAGAAAACTTTTATATAGACTTATTTTATGAATTTTTGCTCCTGTCTATTGCTGCTCATCCTCTATCATATTGTAAGACGACCAAGGATACTGCATGATTTCTGAATGGTTAAATATAAGTTATTGTTTCTGGTTTGTAATCTCTCTCTGATTGGGAACTAATTGTTATCTTTTTGTGTATCCTGATTTCTGTTAGCTGCTGTCATGAAAACCATGTGTAAATCAAAATCAGCAACAGTAATTCCTATATCCTACTGGACTTAAATAGTGGCCATCCACACAAAAGGACCGATCACCGCTCCTGATATGTCAGTTTTAGTAAATAATTATATCCCCATTTGAAATAACAATCCAGAAGCATCGGCCATTTCTCTATTTCTTCTATGAACTTATTGTCATACTAGGTATGGGAAGGACCCAGCATACGACGAAGAGGGGGAAGCCCAACAACTATGGAAAGGGAGAGTGGCAACCCCTAGGCAGATCTAATATCACCCTGCCTACCCTATCGTCCCTATATAGGTTCCGCACCTATCGCCAAGCAGGATACCTTAGCCCTAGCTGTCCCTAGAGCTAGGTCCTAGATAGGGAGGGGAAGGAGTGAGCACTAGTCAGCCCCACTGCAACTAAAGACAAACAAGGGAAACAGACAAGGGGATACACTTAGCTTTGAGAAGACACCAGACTACAATCCACAAAGGAACTCCAAGAAGAATCTAGCCAACTGCTAGAACTCCAGACCTGAAAAGAGGAATTTACACTATCAACAGGGATTCTTTGGAGAAACTGAGGGTATTTAAAGATCCAGCTAGGGTGTGTTAATTAGCAGCAGAAGGTGGAGATCACCAGAGGGTCCTAGGGAGGGAGACCTTCTACAGCCGGATCCAGAATGACTGTCTGTCAAACCTGACACACCCATGACACTTATGAATAAATTGGATGACACCAGTTGGTGGGAAGTGTCCCTATAAATTTTGGCACTGTCCAATCAGTGCTGAATTTATAAGAAAGTGTAGAGACACACCCCACTCACAAGGTTTAATGGTAACACCTAGTTGTCAATTTAAACATTTCTAGGAGGAATAACAGAGGGAATGCTGAAAGCAGAGTTCAAACAAAAAATGCTGAAGAATTTTTATGTTATGAGAAACAAAATACTTTTTAATGGGAGCAAAGTAAATGTACGGAGGATGTCTGGTGCGCGTGCCAGCTTCATACACAGTGGGTTCTAACTGCATTACACAGCTGGCACCTGTCTTCAACAGCAGCAATCAAAACTTGATCCAATCACTTCTGTTTAACCACTTAAATGCTGCTGTCCATTACTGACATTGGCATTTAAGTGGTGCGATCAGGGGTGAAGGGTTGTTTACTCAGCCGTGACCCTCCCACTGCAACATGATTGCATAGGAGATCGTTATATTCACTATATAGTGCAAGCGATCAAATCATCAAGTTCCCTGGAAGGTTAAAAAAAATAGTAAAAAAAAAAAGTATGGTAGTTAAACAAAAAGTTGAAATCATCACCCTTTTTTTCGAAAAATAAAAGTATATTGTCGAGTCAGTAAA
This sequence comes from Phyllobates terribilis, assembly GCF_046119375.1. NCBI lineage: Eukaryota > Metazoa > Chordata > Amphibia > Anura > Dendrobatidae > Phyllobates > Phyllobates terribilis. The sequence continues at coordinate 396,426,696 of NW_027362765.1, read as the reverse complement.
AGTCAGATCTTTCAAAATATAATAGTATTTTACCCCATGGTAAATTCAGAAAAAAAATAGAAATCAAAATGGCAGTAATGCCTTTTTTCTGTTACTGTGTCTCCTAAAAAAAGATAGAATAAAATGTGATCAATCAGAAAATTGTATGTACTCCAAAATGGTACCAATAATGACATCAGCTTGATCTGCAAAGATCAAGCCCTGATTCAGCTCAATCATCACTAAATCAAAAAAAGTTATGGAATTTAGATAAAAGGTGACAAAAAAACAAATATTTTTTAAAAGTCATAATATATTGAAAAAAAAACGAAACATTTGTTATCACTTAGATCGTACTGACCCGGAGAATCAAGTTACCAGATCATTTTTACCATTCAATGAATGCCATAAAAACAAAGAAAAATAACCCCCCAAACAATAACAAAATTATTACAACTGAAACTCGTCACGCAAAACAAAAAGCACTCATATGGTTTGACCGGTGGAAAAAAAAAGTTATGTATTTTGGAAGAAAAGTAGGAAAAAACTAAAGTGCTATAGCAAAACTTGGCTTCTTTGGGAAGGAGTTAAATGTAGAGGTTTGTGGAAGACTTGCCCGCTTTTCCAGTGGTGCAGGGGATCTCCTCTACTTTGGAATGCTAGACAAAAGATTAAAATAAAATTAAAAAAAGAATTTGAAAAATAATAAATTAAGATGAAAAAATATTCAGGCCCTCCTCACGCCAACCCTACATGTTACTACCGTACTACTGTATCTCATATAGTGACAGTGAGTGTCAGACCGTTGAGGTTAGTAGGTGACGTCAGGAATAAATAATGATCTTGAACAAACAACGACTATTGAGAAATATTTGTTCCCTTTTAGTTGGACGAGCGTTGATGTTTGCTAGCGGCAATCTGGTGTGTTCAGCTGCCACCTACTGCTTCCTGGCAGTAACGTCAGTGTCTTACTACTATTTATTATTCAGCCTGAACGCCTGGGACTCGCACTTCCAATGACAGAGGATAACTCATCACGACCTGCTTATTTGCGCATAGTTTCAGTCCTATCTATTACATTCCTATATTATTTGGTCATATTTTATCCATTATGTGTATTTGGATCTGCCTGTTTTTTTTTGCATCACATAAAGTACAAGTCAAAAGTTTGGACATTTGCTCATGCAATGGTTTTCTTTGTTCTTAATGAAATGTGCACATTGCGGATTCACACTGAAGGCAGCAAAAACCTAAAAAGAGCACACATGGGAAACAAGGACTAAGAAAGACATGTGAAGCAAACCAGAATATGTGGTAAACCTTATTCCTCAAATTCCCCCTTTTAATCTGATGACAACTTTACACCCCTTTGGCTTTCTTTCAAGCAGCTTCATCAAGTCAACACCTGAAATGGCTTCCAATGAACTATGCTTCTTCAAGAAAGTGTTTGCAACCATCAAGTGTGTTTTGCAGAGGCATTGTTGGTGCACCGCTCCATACAATGCTAAGCCCTGTTCCACAAATGTCCTAAGCCAGAATATGGCAAGAACCACTAAACTAAGTAAAAAGAAATGACAGTCCTTCATCACTTTAAGACATGTAGTTCAGTCAAACTGAAAGATTGCTAGAACCTTGAAGGTATCTTCAAGAGCAGTCATGAAAACCCTCAGTTGCTATGATGAAGCTCATTCTCATGAGGACTGCCTCCTGGAAATGAAGACCATGATTTAGTTTTGCTGCAGATGATAAGTTCGTTAAAGTTACCAGCATCAGAAACTGTAAATTGACACCACCTCAGAATACAGCCCTCATAATTGATGAACAGACATGAAGTAGCAGGCACAGCTTAACATAACTTGTACAGAGGACAATGTGAAAGCAGATCTTTATGGTCAATTTGCTGCAAAGAAGCCACCAATGCAAAGCAACACAATAACTGGACAGTAGATCAGTGGAAATATTTACTGTGATCTAGCAAGTCATGTTTTTGTGAGAAGTAGACAAGGTGACTGGATGGTTTCTACATGTGTGGTGACCACTATGAAGCATGGAGGGGATGTGTAATGGCAGGGGGTACTTTGCTGGTGACACTGTTGGTGATTTATTTTAAATTCATAACACATATTCCCAGCATGGCTAACATAGTGTAAGCACCTGTCTCATCTTTAGGGCCGAGCTCATCTCCTCTCTCCTATGGCCCTTTGCTCTGCTCCATTTCAGGTCATACAAGTGACCTCATTTTACAAAGCCTTTTAAGGACCACTTGGACACACAGAATTGAGACAGTAATGTGTTCAATCGCTTTTCGTTTGTAGTTTGCACTATTTAGTGTTTTCTGTTGCATTCATCTTTGCAAACTCCTGTGAATTCTACAAACCCTCTGACCTTCTGGCTACCCCTCTGCTTGCTATCTGCTATTTAACCCATCATTTGCGTTAAGCATCACAAACAGATATTTAGAGACTATTCATACTATGCTGCATTCATTTTTACAAATTGTGTTTTCTAAGAACCCTCAGATCTGTTGGTTAATGCTCAGCTTGATACTTACTGGTCAACCCATTGTTTGCTGTAAGCATCACAAACTGTTTTTAGAGTGTGTTCACATTATGTTGCAATCTGCCGTGTTTGTTACCTTCATCTGTGTACTCCTTCAGACTTGAAAATTTTCTCTTCATCTGTCCCTCAATTCTGTGGCTTCTGGAGTTTCCAAGCCCTTACTGTTCCTTGTGCTTTCCAGAATGTTGTGCTTATGCCATGGGCCCCTGTATTCCACCCTAACCTGCATCTTTGTGAATCCACCTCACTAGGTGAACCTAACACACAGGATTCTGCAGAGATATGCCATCCGGTCTGGTTAGCACTTAATGGAACCATCTTTTGTGTTGCAAGAGGACAATGACTCAAAACACATGTACAGGCTATGTAAGAGCTTTGTGACCAAGAGGGAGAGGGATGGAGTGCTGCCTCAGATGATATGGCCTCCATAATCACCCATCCTCAACCCAATTGAAATGGTTTAGGTTGAGTCAGACCATAGAGTAAAGGCAAAGCAGTAAACAAGTTCTCTGTACTACTGGGAATTCCTTCAAGACTGTTGGAAGCCATCCCAGATGACTATCTGATGAAGCAGCTTGAGAGAATGGTAATGGTGTGCAGAGCTGCCACTAGGAATTTCGGGGTCCCATACTGCTAAAATTTTGGGGCCCCCTTGAGATTCCACCCAGCCTCCACCTCAGATCCGCCTACACCCCAGTTCCCACTCCACCTCTCGAACCTTCCACAGTCAAAATAATCCCTCACCCGGCCCCAGATCACAAAAAATGGAGACGCTACAGGTCTCGGAAAATGGAGTTTTTTTAACCAAAATTTGGATTTTTTTTCACCACTTAAATAAAAAAAAAGAACCTATACATGTTTGGTATCTCCGAACTCATAATGACCTGGAGAATAATATTGGCAGGTCAGCTTTAGCATTTAGTGAACGTGGTAAAAACAAAGATTCAACTGTGAAATTGCACTTTTTTTTGCAATTTTACCGCACTTGTTTCTTTTTTCCAGTTTTCCAGTACGATATTTGTAAAACCAATGGTGTCATTCAAAAGTACAACTTTTCCCGCAAAAAATAAGCCCTCACATGGCCATATTCACAGAAAAATAAAAAAGTTATGGCTCTGGGAAGAAGGAGAGCAAAAAACTAAAACGCAAAATGCTCCGGTCATGAAGGGGTTAAAAATCAATAAATTCTAGAATATAAATACACCCCAAAACATAACTCAAACTGTGATAATGTAACAAAAAATATAGTAGTCAAGAGTAAAAAAAAAGGGGGGGATGGGGACACCCTATTTGTCAACAATTCATGTTCCTACCTTCTGGTTGGCACCTTCTGGACATGCAATCGTCGACTGCTCTTGGTTGTCCTCGTCCACAGGGCGCAGCAGCCCCCTCACAGGGCCTCGCAGCCCTCTCGCAGGACCAGGCAGCCCCCTCAATACACACGCTGCCTGCTGCCGCTGATGCCGCCGGCTGTCCCGCCCCCGGGCCCCAGTCCTCAACATGCACTGCGGTCTGACGTGCGTGCAACACGCTGCCCTGCTCTGAAATTAAAGTGAGCATGCAGCGTGCGTACATAACATGTGACCGGCGGCGTCACTGCGTCAGGACCATGATGCACTCGGCACCCGGCGGCGGTTTAAAGGTATAGCGCATATTTCCATCCGCCGGGTGCGGGGGGGTGCATGTATGTTAATGACTAGAACTGTGCGTACCTGAGTCCGGGGGCCCAGTGAGTAGAAGCAGAGAGAGGGAGGGCCCAGGCAGGCTGCCCGCGGGCCTGCCGGCCGGGCTAGCCGTGCCCTCCCTTTTTCCTTATGCTCACTGGGCCCCATACAGTAGTAAGGGCAGTAATACCCTGATGGCGGCCTTAATGGTGTGTATAGCAGTCACCAGAGTAAAAGGAATCTAAGATTTACCACATATTCTAGTTGATTTCACATGTGTTTCTTTACTCCTTGCTTACATTTGTGTTCTTTTGTGGTTTTGCTGCCTTCAGTCTGAATCTATAATGTGCACATTTCAATAAGAAACAATAGAATCATTGCATGAACAGAAGTGTCTCAACTTTTGACGGGTACTGTATACTTAAATTTTGCTATGTTTTTCTCCAACAGGAGTGACAATCTAATATCCCTGTCTCACACACTAGGGACAACTTCATAGAAAGCTAATTAAAGTGAATCTTCTTGCACTGTCTTCCAAACTACAAGCAGAGTCTCACTGCACGATTGCAGCCAGGCATATTTTTCTCTGAAATGCCGTTAAAGGTCCGGCTGGGCATAAATGACTCGCCCACCCTGAGCTGCGGTGGTTACTCGGAGCCGGGTCGGTGTAGGTGTTACGGGGGATGCAGTCGTGGCCTGGACCCGTTCCGTACCCAGGGCTGTCACATTAAAAATAATGGGCTTCTTTTAGGATGAGTGGTATTTCGACACATCTCTTCAACAACTGTTAAGAGGAGACTTTGTGCAGCAGGCCTTCATGGTAAAATAGCTGCTAGGAAACCACTGCTAAGGACAGGCAACAAGCTGAAGAGACTTGTTTGGGCTAAAGAACACAAGGAATGGACATTAGACCAGTGGAAATCTGTGCTTCGGTCTGATGAGTCCAAATTTGAGATCTTTGGTTCCAACCACCGTGTCTTTGTGCGACGCAGAAAAGGTGAACGGATGGACTCTACATGCCTGGTTCCCACCGTGAAGCATGGAGGAGGAGGTGTGATGGTGTGGGGGTGCTTTGCTGGTGACACTGTTGGGGATTTATTCAAAATTGAAGGCATACTGAACCAGCATGGCTACCACAGCATCTTGCAGGGGCATGCTATTCCATCCGGTTTGCGTTTGGTTGGACCATCATTTATTTTTCAACAGGACAATGACCCCAAACACACCTCCAGGAGGTGTAAGGGCTATTTGACCAAGAAGGAGAATGATGGGGTGCTACGCCAGATGACCTGGCCTCCACAGTCACCAGACCTGAACCCAATCGAGATGTTTGGGGTGAGCTGGACCGCAGAGTGAAGGCAAAAGGGTCAACAAGTGCTAAGCATCTCTGGGAACTCCTTCAAGCTTGTTGGAAGACCATTTCCGGTGACTACCTCTTGAAGCTCATCAAGAGAATGCCAAGAGTGTGCAAAGCAGTCATCAAAGCAAAAGGTGGCTACTTTGAAGAACCTAGAATATAAGACATATTTTCAGTTGTTTCACACTTTTTTTGTTAAGTATATAATTCCACATGTGTTAATTCATAGTTTTGATGCCTTCAGTGTGAATGTACAATTTTCATAGTCATGAAAATACAGAAAAATCTTTAAATGAGAAGGTGTGTCCAAACTTTTGGTCTGTACTGTATATATATATATATATATATATATATATATATATATATATATATATATATATAGTATAAATATAAAAAACATCAAAGAGGCCCTGGGGTGGCTGCAGGGCATGGAGATCCCGAGTTGGACCTCCAGTAGAGCCACTCCAGACAGGTTTTGCTTCTGAGGTCTGAGGTAGAAGTGGTTTTGTATAAAACCAATAGGGAGCACCTAAATAGGTGCAAACTATATACAAGAAGTCAGTCTGTCTACTGCTTAGCGTCCGCAGGGACAAATGTCTCTCTGAACTGAATCCGGGTGTAAAAGGGAGCATAACATAAAATAACAGTTTAAACAAAGGGGAGATACATCTCCCGGGGCTGCTTAGAAGTGGTATCCCCACCGGGGAAATGGCTCATCTTTCCCGACGGAGCCTGACCAGTCCTCTGCGGGTAGGTGAGTGTGGGTATCCTCCTTGAACACCCTGTGGACATCCAGGGCGTACCACCCACGCTCCCCATGGTGGCGGGTGTAGGACACCAAATCGCCTGGGTAGAGGCTCCGGCCAGGGTGGCCCTGCTCCAGCCGCGGCTCGACGTCCCGCCAATTGACGAACACGTCCCGGTTGAACTGTGGGCTTCCGATGAAGCCCCATCCTGCCACCTGGTGGAAGCGCACGATAACGCCTTCTTCTCGGGGGCTTGGACGGGTGGCCTCCGCCTGACGGGCCTGTGACTTAGCAGCCTTGGCGCGCACCTCTAGACGCTCACAGCGGACCCGCTTCTCCCGTCGCTCTTTCTCAAACTGGAAGAGTTCTTTGCGACAGGTCTCCTCCCGCCTCCGCGCTTCGGTCTTGGTTTCCCGGTGGAAGCCCATCAGGTCGCCCCCCCCGGTTATCCCAGGCAAACTCTTCTGCCGCCGGGCAAGCGACCGGTGGCGCGGACAGCGGCTGTAATGGGGTTTGCTGCGGGCTCTCTATCTGTGCGGCCCAGTCCGGGTTGGGGCAGGTGTTCACCCAGGTAAGCGCAGGGTTATCTGGACCGGGAGTCGGGAGGCATAGCAGGTCTCCGGCAGTGGCGGTGGCTTGGACCTCAGCCTCTGGAGCCAGAAGCTGCTCCCATACGATGGCGCCCGGGAATAGGGGTGCCGGCAGGATACTTAGGAGGGCTTTGGTGCGTCCCGCGCCCGGGATAGGGGTTTTAGCCTTACCCGCACTTGGGCTGCACGGGGCCTCCTAGGCTTCCTCCGCCTGGGCTGAAGCCTCACTTGTCAGGTGCAACGAGCTCTGGCGGCGGTCCTTGATCCTCTGCAACACTTCCTCTCTCCACTCTGCGTCGGCCAGTCGCTGGGCCTCTGCGACCCTCCGGGTCAGGTCTTGCGATTCACCACGAAGGAACTCGGCCTCCTCCGCGGTCAGGTGGATTCTCTCCATACCGAGGGAGGTAGCAGCAGGTGGGCCAGCGACGGAGGACATCTCCATTGCTGCTTCTGTAGCACCCTGAGGATTCGGCTGCTACAGGGGTATTGCACCTCAACCCAGAGGTGTGATATTCTACTCCCGGGTAAGGATGGAGTGTGGAACTGAGCTAGTAGGCTGCATGCACTACACACATCCCATTTCCGGGGAACAGACCGATGGTACTCCCACTAGAGAAATGTGCAGGTACGACAGTGTCTGTTCCTGGCTGGAGTGGGAGGGGGGTGGAACATCCCAGTAGTGTAGGGGCAGATAGGGGGAGCAGCCTGGGTAAAGCTAAGAGCTCATTGGGTGCTGGTCACCTGAGCTCACACATAGAGGGAGTATTTAAGGTGGGCACCATCTTAGATCAGGGTCAGTCTGTGAGACGTCAGTCAGTCAGCCACAGTCAGTCAGTCAGACAGTCTGTCTGAGAGCCTGAGAAGCAGAGCAGAGGAGAAGAGAGAGAGACCCAGAGGCGCAGAGGGGACCCCAAGAGCCCATAAGAGAGCTAATAGGGTGAAGGGTCGGCAACAGGGTACCGGATCCCAAGCTGGCAGAGGCTACAGCACACCTTAGCCAGGAACCGGAGGTCGTGGGCAGGATCTGCCACGATCACCCACTAAATCCACCCGGAAGGCAGACCAAGAATAGGGTCAGGGAGCCCAGAGGAGGCTTGACCAACAAGAGGCCCGAGGGAGCCGGACTTAGGTGGATCCCTGGTGGGAACGGCCAGAAGAAGGAAGAGACAGAAAGGAGCTCAGGACCACACTCCGGAGTTGCCTGGGAGTTGACCGAGTCCAGGACCTGGTGGACGCAGCACGGCTTGGGTGGTCACTGCTGTACACAGTGACCCGAGCAACACCAGTAAGTAAAACCCTGGAACTGCATTTTATGCCTCTGAGTCTCCTTGCTGCACCTTCACAACCACCATCCTCCACGGCTGACCCCCTGAGGCTATACCCCTCCCGTTGGGGGTTATACTACCTAAGCTGCACTCACATCATCAGCCTCAGTGGACCCTGCTGCAGCGGCGGCCGTATTGACCGCAAATCAACGGGTGGCGTAGTCGACACAAAGAACTCTAATAACATCTGTAGGACTGCCACACACTGAGCTTGACACCCTGGGCACGGACCGGGTCACCGCCACTCGGAGACTACAACCCCCATCTGATCCGGCTCCGGGTATCCCTAACAGCACTGGCCCAGGGGGCGCGTCACTTCCATCTTTGCTGCTGTGTGTGGTCTGTCTCTCCTCCTTCTTTTGGGGTGGCTCCAGGGCGGCTGGCTGATGGGCACTTCTTGGGACATCCCATCCGTCTTGACGGACACTACTATGCGGACTGTCTCTGCTGGAGGGGGCGGTCTGCACTTTTGGCGCCATTGGGGAGCCAGGCCCACGATGGGAGGACTTTGGTTGCTGTTGTTTTTGCACATAATGGCGTCCTTTCTTCTTGGGCGGCGCCACTTTAAGTGTGTAACGACAGTCTTTTTGTGAAAAGGCGCACAGTACCTGTCGATAATGGTTATTAAATTTTCCCCGTTGAGCGGGCAAGCAATCCTGCTGACTACGCCAAGTTGTGACTCGCTCACCCTGAGCTGCGGGGGTTACTCAGAGCCGGGTCGGTGTAGGTGTTACAGGGGATGCAGTCGTGGCCTGGACCCGTTCCGTACCCAGGGCTGTCACATTAAAAATAATGGGCTTCTTTTAGGATGAGTGGTATTTCGACTACGCCACCTGTGGTTTCCGGTGAGGGGCACCAGCGCTGCTTCAGTCCACTGAGTCTGGTGTTATGGGCAGCTAAGATGGGATGGCTCCCCGCAGGCAGAGCAGGCCTCAGGGCAGTGTGAGGAGGAATGGTGGGTGCAGTGCCGCGCAGGAAATAATAGGCTGAGGCGGTGTGTGAAGTCATCCGGGTCTTTACTCACTTTCAGATGAACTTTCAGCCGCAAAGCTTCTCTCTGCTACACACGGCGCACTGCAGCCACCGGGAAGGGGGTTCAGCACTTTCCAGGTAGATCAGGAGCACCTGTCGAGACCCCTCTGGTGTGTGTTCCTCTCCTTGGCAAGTTCTCCCACTAAGTCTTCTCCTGACTGTGCGTGGTACTAACGTGGTGTAAGGCCGGGTCCCACTGGATAAACGCAGTGTAAGAGATACAGGTGGCGACTCCGCTCCGTCCGTATCCCCCTGGGATCCACTAGACCTCCGGGCTTTTCTGACTGAGACGTGAAGTAACAAAGTCAGATATCGGGGGCCGGTCACCCCTCTTGCAGCAAGGATCCCTCTGACTAGGCCAGAGTGAGGTATACAGGTGGCGACTCCGCTCCGTCCGTATCCCCCTGGGATCCTTTTGCCTGTGGAGCCTAACTCCTCTGCTCCCCTCCAAGGCCTTCTTAGGTCAGGACCTTGACCGGGTAGAGACAGTGGTTAACTCTGACCCGCTCCTCGTCTCAAGGCCAGAGAACGAGGACCGTGTATCTCCAGTCAGCTGCAGACTTTTGCTGGACCCTGGCAGAAGACCACAATCAAAGACCTTGAACTTAAGATAGCCGTAGATTAAATATGAATGAATAAGTGTTTCCTAAAAGTGTGTCCTCCACCCTCACTCACTACATGGTTCCCCCCATCTCCTCTATCCCGGGCCGGGGCAGCACCCTGGTGCATTTAGGCCCCCTACAGGACAGGAGTGGTGTAGTGTTGAGTGTTGAAGTGGGGTCCTGAGAGATGCTCCATCCTTACCTGAAAGAGGAGATACCACACCTCATCTGAGGTGCAGTACCCCTGTGGCGACTGAACCCTCAGGGGCACCACATAAACAAATGCAGCATAAATGGTGATTTTTTTATGCTGCTTTTAATCCACATTAATCCACCAAAATACCCCAAAATCTTCTTTATCTATTGTTTTTTTGTTGCATTTTTTTTATGCATTTTCTTCTTTTTTATGGATCTTTTAGCAGCGTTATTTAAATGATTTTTTTTTAGTACAGAAAAGCTTTAATTTTACACTTAAAATGCACCTATGTTTTTTGCATGCAGGTCAGCAACGTATTTAAATGCACAATGGACATGAGTTTTCATGAAATTCATCTGTAGCACCCCGAGGGCTCGGCTGCTACAGGAGTATTGCACCTCGAACCAGAGGTGTGGTATTCCACTCCCGGGTAAGGATGGAGTGTGGAACAGGGCTCAGTTAGCTGCATACACCACACACACCCCATTTCCGGGGGACAGATCAACGGTACTCCCACCAGATAGATGTGCAGGTACGACAGCGTCTGTCCCTGGCTGGAGTGGGGAGGGGGGAGGAATATCCCAGTGGTGTAGGAGCAGAGAGGGGAGGGACTCTGGGTATAGGTAGGAGCCCATTGGGTGCTGGTCACCTGGGCTCGGGTGTCAGAAGGGAGGTATATAAGGTGGGCACCATCTTAGATCGGTGTGCAGTCCGGTTAGTTCAGTTCAGAGAGGAGCTCAGCCAGAGAGGGCTGACAGGGAGCTGTGGCTCAGTCCGGGCCCAGTTCCAGAGGCAGGCCTGAAGTGGAGGTCTGAGGCAGAGAGAGAGAGAAAAGGAAGAAGAAGAAGGAACCGAAACACAAGGAAAGGCCCAGAGACGCAAGCAAAGAGGGAACCCTAAGATCCCACGAGATAACGGGTGAAGGGTTGGCAGAGCAGGGTACCGGATCCCAAACTGGTGGAGGCCAATTATCCTTAGCCAGGAACCGGAGGTCGTGGTCAAGTCTTGGCGCGACCCCTCACCATATCCACCAGGAAGGCACGCCATATAGGGTCAGGGAAACCGGAGAGAGGTTTGACCAACAGAAGGCCCGAGGAAGCTGGACAAAGGTGGGTCCCTGGTGGGGACGGCCAGTAGAGAGGAAGAGAAGGGAGCCCTGGACCACGCTCTGAAATTGCCTGGGAGTTGGCCGAGTCCCGCACCTGGTGGGCGCAGCACGGCTCGGGTGGTCACTCTCGGCCGGGGGTGATCTGAACCAAAATCGTGAGTAAAGATTTGGAAACTGCAACACACGTCTCTGGGGTTCCTTGTCGCACCAGCACCATCAGTACTGGGACACTCGCACCATCACTCCCATCATTATCCACACTAGCTGCCCTGAGGCAATACTCCTCCCGTGGGGAGTCATCCCATACTAAGCTGCACGAACAACATCAGCCTCAGCGGTCTGCAGTGCAGCGGCGGTCCCCACTGACCGCAATCCACGGGTGGCGTAGTCGAACACTATAACAGCTTATACTAAATTCCGCCACTTAGTTTGACACCCTGGGCACGGACCGGGTCACCGCCACGAGGACTACTAACCCCGACAGATCCGGCTCCGGGTATTCCCCGCGTGCGCAACGTTCCCCGAACATGGCCCAGGGGGCGCGTCAACTTTGGCGTAGTCGGCAGGATCTCGTGCCCGCAACCACCGGGTACTGCGTGCCTGAAGGAAAGTTCACATGTACCTCAAAAAGAAGTCTCCCGCCAATTCCGGAGGATTCCCGCCATGGGACGCGATCTCGGGTCGTTTCCCGCCGTTTGCCCGCCATCTGCAGCCTTTGCCCGCCATCCGCGGAGTTTCCCGCCATCGGGGGACGGTTCCCGCCATCTTGGACGGTTCCCCGCCCTGGCAGAGCGGACGCCATTGTGGGCGTGCCAGAGGGTGGCAAGAGGCCACCTCCCATCGTGGGCATGGTCCCAGAGTGGCGCCAAAAGAGGAGACCGCCCCCACCAGCCGAGACTGCAACAATGGAGATGTCCATCAGAGTGGGGGGGCTGCCCCTGAAACTGACTGTCGCTAAGTTGTCCCGGGGCCACTCCCAATGGGGGCGGATAGGGAACAAAACTGAGGGGCTGGGCGCGGCCTGGATCAATCTGGACAGACCGCACCCGGAGATGGAGGAAGCATCAAGCAGTGCCGACACCGTGGTCCGGAGCCTGCTGCAGGCCGCCACCCCAGACAGCCTGGTGGAGATCCTGGCGCAGCTCCCCAGAGATCGGGAGTGTGCACAGGCTGCGCTGGAGGACTTAGCCCGGAAGATGGCCCGAGCGCAGCAGGAAGCGCTGGCCGAATGGAGAAGGGAGATGGCCCGGCAGGCTGGAACCCGCCAGCAGGAGGCGCCACCCGCAACGTGGAGCATGTCTGCCCCTGAGGATGGTGCAGCAGGGACGAAGGCCAGAGACGACGCCGCGGAGGGAGCCGCAAGGAAGGAAGCAGGTAATGGGGACGTCATTACCCCGAGCCCAGTAGCCGTAAGCCTGCCCCAGCTCCCTGTCGCAGAGCCCGAAGTCCTACTCACCCTGCCCGTTGCCGCACCGCCACTGCTCCCAACTAGGCCTCAAGCGGCGGGAACCGCGGTCACGCCCCCTTTCGCGCCACGCCCCTCGACCCTGAGCGCGGCAAAACAGGAAGTGCCACCGGCCTGGTCGCAAGGCCTGGTGAACCCGGGCGCCGCTGCCCCTACAGCGCCCTCTACCTCCACAGTGCCACCCCTGGGCGCGGATCTCTTTGCGCAACATACCAGCCCGGACGGACTGCCCTTCGTGTGGCCACCGGAGTACGTCAACCCCCGACTCCGGAGGGAACGGCCCCTGTGTGAGCCTCTGATCCCGGCTCCGGCGCCCGCCAAAATTGCTCCGCTCCCGTTAGAGGACGCCCAATTTGAATGGGATCCGACCGGTGAGAACCTCATGGGGTTCACCCAGGAGACCCGGGCGGACGCAGCCCGGCTTGAGGGTGCTGCCGTCAACAGCTGGAGGTCTTTGGAAGAGAACGGCGAGAGAGGCGGATCCGCGAGGAACAGCTGCAGGCCCGAAGCGCGGAACAGAAGCGCAGGGCCCGACAAAACCCCCGTACGGCCCACGGCCCCCGCGCCAGCGGGACCGTAATAAAGTTCCAGCTAGAGCATGGCTGGGGCTTTATCCGGGACCACCGAGCTCCCGGCGACGTCTTTGTTACCCGCAGGGATGTCGAGAGCCACCTACCTGAGGGACACCGTGGACGCGATCTCTACCCGGGTGATGTGGTCACCTTCACCCGGCACAAGGGTGCCAAGGGACCGTACGCCCTTCACGTACACCGGCTAACTGAGGAGGAGCTGCAGTACGAGGAAAGCCAAGAGGACCCGGACGGGTCTGAAGACTACCCGGAAGAGCAAGGAGGACACCATTATTAGAGAATGGTAAAGTGGAACTGTATATAGTTACCCGTCGGGGTACAAGAACTCTTGCTAATTGAAGTGTGGTCCCCGTTGGGACTAGTATGGAACTGTTAAAGAACTGTTACCTGTGTGCCCCTAATCCCTAACCAGGCTGAGGACTGAGAGCGGCCATACCCTTGTACATAGTTGCGCTTCTTAAGGCGCCCCCTACTGGTTTTATACAAGAACCGCAACGTCTACCTCAAGGTGGATTAAAATGGACTGTTGCACCTTTACCTGGTCGCAAGTTGCACAGCGGCCAGAGCTCAAGAATATGTTTTGAAAAGGTTTTATTTGAAAATGTCTTATAATGGAAAGTTTAATATGCTGCTAAAATAGTAATGCCAAAAGTTTTATATAGTGTTTTACAAAAGAGTTCCGGTGGCATTAGTAGAATGTTTTATAAAAATGTTTTATACCAGTAACGTTAAAAAGAAAAGAGTACCTCCCATAAAGGGATGAGTGAAAAGTTAATGTCTTATATATGAGTGCACTTTAAAAATTTGTATGTTTTAAATTGTCTTTGCTCTCTTCCAGCCCGGGGACGTGCTGTGATTTACCAGGGGGGAATGTAGCACCCCGAGGGCTCGGCTGCTACAGGAGTATTGCACCTCGAACCAGAGGTGTGGTATTCCACTCCCGGGTAAGGATGGAGTGTGGAACAGGGCTCAGTTAGCTGCATACACCACACACACCCCATTTCCGGGGGACAGATCAACGGTACTCCCACCAGATAGATGTGCAGGTACGACAGCGTCTGTCCCTGGCTGGAGTGGGGAGGGGGGAGGAATATGCCAGTGGTGTAGGAGCAGAGAGGGGAGGGACTCTGGGTATAGGTAGGAGCCCATTGGGTGCTGGTCACCTGGGCTCGGGTGTCAGAAGGGAGGTATATAAGGTGGGCACCATCTTAGATCGGTGTGCAGTCCGGTTAGTTCAGTTCAGAGAGGAGCTCAGTCAGAGAGGGCTGACAGGGAGCTGTGGCTCAGTCCGGGCCCAGTTCCAGAGGCAGGCCTGAAGTGGAGGCCTGAGGCAGAGAGAGAGAGAAAAGGAAGAAGAAGAAGGAACCGAAACACAAGGAAAGGCCCAGAGACGCAAGCAAAGAGGGAACCCTAAGATCCCACGAGATAACGGGTGAAGGGTTGGCAGAGCAGGGTACCGGATCCCAAACTGGTGGAGGCCAATTATCCTTAGCCAGGAACCGGAGGTCGTGGTCAAGTCTTGGTGCGACCCCTCACCATATCCACCAGGAAGGCACGCCATATAGGGTCAGGGAAACCGGAGAGAGGTTTGACCAACAGAAGGCCCGAGGAAGCTGGACAAAGGTGGGTCCCTGGTGGGGACGGCCAGTAGAGAGGAAGAGAAGGGAGCCCTGGACCACGCTCTGAAATTGCCTGGGAGTTGGCCGAGTCCCGCACCTGGTGGGCGCAGCACGGCTCGGGTGGTCACTCTCGGCCGGGGGTGATCTGAACCAAAATCGTGAGTAAAGATTTGGAAACTGCAACACACGTCTCTGGGGTTCCTTGTCGCACCAGCACCATCAGTACTGGGACACTCGCACCATCACTCCCATCATTATCCACACTAGCTGCCCTGAGGCAATACTCCTCCCGTGGGGAGTCATCCCATACTAAGCTGCACGAACAACATCAGCCTCTGCGGTCTGCAGTGCAGCGGCGGTCCCCACTGACCGCAATCCACGGGTGGCGTAGTCGAACACTATAACAGCTTATACTAAATTCCGCCACTTAGTTTGACACCCTGGGCACGGACCGGGTCACCGCCACGAGGACTTCTAACCCCGACAGATCCGGCTCCGGGTATTCCCCGCGTGCGCAACGTTCCCCGAACATGGCCCAGGGGGCGCGTCACATCCATTTTGCAGTTAAACACAGCAGATTTTCTGCACAAAAAAACACAGCAGAAAAATGCTACGTGTGAACACACATACAGATTTTTCTGTAAATCGACTGCGCATTATAATCACATTGTGAAGGATAAAATCTAGGGTATAAGGGTAAATTCACACATAGTAGATTTGCTGTTGAGACTTTCACAGTATTCACAGGTAAGTCAGCAGCAGCAATAGGAGACAAAAATTTCCTGCTTAATCTCAAGATAATTCATAATTTGCACAAAATAATTGAATTGTAACAGGACGGTAACCATCCTGACAAATTCTAGATGGTATAGATAGAATACAAGACCCTCACTGCAGTCCCCTTACTCCTCTAGCCCACTACCACCAATGTCATATGACAATCTTCCTCTCATGTAAGACTAACTGCCCATAGATCTAATAATCCCCCTTATATAATTTCCGTCAAGTGCTTTTGTCCTATTGCATAAATAAAGTTTCAGTTGGTTGTATGTATTGTTTTTTTTAAGTATTTGACAATGTTTTTTTTCCTACCACAGTAAAATAATAAACAGTCAGTAGTCTTGAAATTTTCACATTGGCCACTGAGGCAATTTTAGAATTACTGTTCTTTCAGGAATACTTTTCAGCTTAAAACACAGTACCCACCATTCACAATAGGTGATGCCACAGCTCACCTCCTCCTCCTCCTGTAAAATGACAGATAACTCCTCTGTATACAGTAGATAACACATGATCTACCATCCACAATAGATGATATCACAGCTCACCTCCTCCCCCTATACAATGAGTGATAACACCTCTATATACAGTAGATAACACAGGATCCACCATTTACAATAGGTCATGTCACAGCTCACCTCCTCCTCCTCCTGTACAATGACCGATAACACCTCCATATTCAGTAGATAACACAGGATCCACCATTCACAATAGATGATATCACAGCTCAACTCCTCCCCCTATACAATGAGTGATAACACCTCTATATACAGTAGGTGACACAGAATCAACCATTCACAATAGGTGTCACAGCTCACCTCCTCCTCCTGTACAGTGACAGATATCACTTATATATACAGTAGATAACACAGGATCCACCATCCAAAATAGGTGTGACAGCTCACCTCCTCCCCCTGTACAATGACTGATAACATCTCTATATACAGTAGATAACACAGGATCTACTATCCACAATAGATGATGTCACAGCTCACCTCCTCCTCCTGTACAATCACTTATAACACCCCTATATACAGTCATCGATGGACCGCGTACTCTCCTGGACGCGGTACATCGATGACATATTGCTGATCTGGCAGGGTCCTGTTCAACGGTTGGAAACTTTTATGTCCGGTTTGAATGTCAATGACCTGAACATCCACATTACATACCAATACGATCTTAATAAGGCGATCTTTTTTGATGTTACACTCAGGAGGGATGGTGAGAATGCTATACAGGCCAATATATATAGGAAGCCCACATCTACTAATATGCTCTTGCATGCATCATCCTCGCTTCCGAGACATATGGTACAATCTGTTCCCGTGGGACAGTTCCTGCGCCTCCGCAGGATCTGTTCCACGGATCAAGACTTTGAAAATCAGGCCCAAGACCTAAAAAATAGGTTCTATGACAGAGGATATAGTCATTGGATGATCAAGAGAGCATATCACAGGGCTAAATATTCATCCCGTCAGAATCTTCTTTACGGTTCTCGAACCACTAAGGATGTTGATCTGGTGAGATTTATAACTAAATTTCACTCACAGGCTCCTGCAATGAGGGAAGTCCTCGGTAAAGCGTGGCCAATCCTGAAGGCAGATCCGATAGTCTCAAAATTTATACCGGAGACGCCTGCCATCGTGTTCCGACGGTCTAAGAACCTTCGGGATAGGCTTGTTAGAAGACATTTTGTGGGTGAATCTGCAGTGACATTTTTGGATGTAAGGAAAATGTGGATGCGTTCCGTGTGGACGCTGCGTGGCCTGTCCTAATGTGGAACGCTGTAATGATTTTTCTCATTCGAGCGGATCCACTAATTATAAGATAAAAAAATATATTACGTGCCTATCGAGAAATGTTGTGTATTATGCCACAAGCCCGTGTGGGTTAATCCAAATTGGACTCACGACACGTCTGCTCAAAGTACGTGTAAGAGAACACGTCCTGGGCATAATTGCAGCAGCGGATCACACGGACGTATCCACATTGAAAACGATCCCACGCCATTTCAAATTACACCATCAGAGCAATGGCAATCTTCTAAGGGTGAGAGGAATTGATTTGATTGAGGTGGGAATTCGTGGTGGACAGATATCGCAGCGCCCGGCCCAATTGGAGTCCAGGTGGATATGGACTTTGAACACTGCTCATCCGGCAGGGCTTAATGAAAATTTAAGCTTTGCGCCATTTTTGTGATCACCAGTTATATATGAGCCTAGACTTTTGTCTACACCTTATACAGGTACGCTTATTGCCATGTGTAGTTTGTATTCTTATTTTTAATTTGCTTTTATTCTTTGTAAGGTCCTCTGCTCCTGTGGCACTCACCTTTAATATTTTGGTATACAGCTTTTGCTCCCTACGATTTTTTCTTTGCCGCAACGACGTGATCCATTCCATCTCTGACATACAGCAAGATTATATACCCTTGTGTGAAATGGCAATTCATCATAACAAGAAATCATGATGCAGCCTGACACTGTGTCATTTATATCTATGCATAGTTGTGTCATATGTACTAATGCATTCTGTGTGCCTCTATTTTTGTGAACGCTTATGCAGAGAGTCATAATTATGTGTGTTGTTTATACTTTACACTAACTTATCACTTCCTACATTTTTTATATTGGTATTATTGGGAGATCTGAATATAGAATATATAATTTAATTGTTATTTTAGTACATCTCTTAGCTATGTTCTGTGACTTCTTCTTATCTTGCATTGTCTAGGGGGGTTTACTTACATTATTAATTGCCATAGTATAATCCTATGTAGACCTTTATTTATTTAATTTTTTTTCCCCCTAGTCTGTGCTGATACTTTTGAGTGAATTTAGTCATTTGATAGATTGATTAAGAGCCGGTGTTAATCCTTATGCTTACCTTTAGGTTGGCAATGTTTATATAAAGTATTTACTGAAACTGTAATGAATTGTTATGTATACATACCGGCCTTCTATTATCATCTGCTCTGCTGTGTTATTTGGATGTCGTCTTGGCCAGTACGCATGCGCGCCATAGTCCTGGCACCTCTGCTGGCCCTCGGCATCTCCAGTACTGTATGACGCGTGGTCACCTGATCTCCCACCGTTCAGTCTTGATGCCGACGCCACCGAGCGTCCCGGTCACCATGACAGCGCATGCGTAATTTCCGGTACACATCCGGCATCCTTAGGTAGCTTCACCGCGTTACCATGACACCGGACGTCATTTCCGGGGAGGGCAGTAATTTGATTAGCCCGCGGTTTGCCACATGACAATTGGTCACACTTCTTTTAAATACACGGTTCTGGTACTCATTCATTGCCCCTTGACAAAGGACCACGCCGAAACGCGCGTCGGGGTTGTGCTCACAGGCTAGGGTCCCTCCGGGTACGCATTTCTTTACGGATAATATACTGGCATTTTTATATGTTTTTTTGTTTGGCATCAGTCATTACTGTGTATGTACACATGTACATTGACTACCTGTTATATTATACCCGGGGCAGTGATTCCCTTCCTTTAATGTATATGCGCAAAAAACAGATATTGTCATCCTTTAGATATTACATATGGTAGCCATATACATGTTCACTTAGTCTTCCTGTGTGCTCTTTTCCACATGGCAATTATTGTTCGTGTTTTTATCTCACATTAATCTGTCAATATTTTAAAATAATAAAGTTTATTTGATTTTTGTATAATATGGACGTCTCTATCATCATTATTTAGGCGACCCAGTCGTCTCCCCCTTTTTTTTTTTTCACCCCTATATACGGTAGATAACACAGGATCCACAATTCACAATAGGTGATGTCACAGCTCACCTCCTCCTCCTCCTGTACAATGACTGATAACACCTCTATATACAGTAGATAACACAGGATCCACAATTCACAATAGGTGATGTCACAGCTCACCTCAACCTCCTCCTGTACAATGACTGATAACACCTCTGTATACAGTATAAACAGTATATACAGTATAAGCCTCAAAAATTTGGAGTTTGCGCTCATTTTTTGATCCAAAAATTCAGCAAAAAGGCTTAATATGCACATAGCATTTGACGATTTTATAAATCTCTCCGATACACCCTTGTGGTAGATGATTAACTCCAAACTTCAGCTCCATATGGGGTTATGTTCTCCTTTGGGGAGGATCCTTTGGTGGGTTATCCTGGACTTGGTTGTCATCTTGCACTGCTTTTAGATGGGGTGCTATAATGGTAGGTTCACTCTGGCCATGGGGAACAGACCTGGATCAGAGCTGTGACCCTGAGCCTTCATGGGCCGCATTGGTTGACTTTGTTACATATTGTCCAGCTCTCGACATGTTGCGGAGAAATGATAGAGATGTCGGTGATGGTATTAGAACCTGGTCTTGTTGGTTTTGCAGTGACCATTGGTGGCGAGGATCATACATGATGGGCAGTGATCTGCCATCTAGCAGGTGCCCAGCTATTCCCCATCGATGTGGCAATCTTCTGTCCAATAGATCTTTTGTTGTAAGCAGTGTTTTTTGACTTAGCAGATGCTAACCAGAGTTTAAATATAAACTTTCACAGAAAGGCGATGGAACGTGCCCATATTACATTACTGCATACAAAACAAAGCTGAGCGCGAGAGCCAAGTGCTGTGAGTCACCAACGCACCCCCTCTCCTTGCGGAGCTGCATCCCTCCCTCCCCCATCCATTCTGTCAGCCCATTTATAATAGTCATTTTCTCTACAGGTTACAAAATTCTAACACATTCTCTAAATGCTGATGTGTATGGAATAATCCAGCCCGGGCTCGTGAAAATTTTGGGTATTAGACTTAAAGAGAAAGTCACATCACATATCAGTAGGATGCAGCATAAACTTCATGCTCTTTTTAGAATGCTCTTTGCTCATGGTCACCCCCTGCTGGCTAGGGGAGTGGAGGAATGGAGGTGACAACTGTTCAGAACATATTTATGGTTCTCGGAAGCGGTTGTCACTTTTCAGTCTCTTTTTACTATTGCAATCTTGCATTAGCAGGTAGTGGCTACTAATATCCCTTAAAGGGGTTTACCATCGCTAGGATATGCCATCGTATTTTGATCGACGGTGGTGATCTGGCCTTTGGGACACCCAACAATCTTCACATTGGGTTATGACTTCATTTTGTGAACCCCTTTAACTCTTCATGGGGATATAGTCTTTGCTATTCCCTGTCTATATAATATTAGTGGTGGAAAATTGCACTATAGAAACCATCAGGGGGAGATGAGGTTGTGTTTAGTCAGAGGTTGAAGGTTTCAAGGAGCAGATGAGGCCAACGTCAAGATCATACAGCAGCTGAGATCTTACCATCCAGCAAGACTGTCAAGGAGAAATACGTGAGGTCTCTCGGGCGCTGCCAAGGATTATTCACCCAACGCGTTTCGGAGTTGATCAAACCCCTTCATCAGGTACCATAGAGAAAAAATAGACCAGTGGTGTGACCTGAAGCTTCTGGTCTCTCAACTTTCCATATGCCATTTATAACACTGATGTCTTCCATTGTGTCAGTGGGGGGTTTTGAGCCCCCAACAATTTCCACACCCACGGCACCACTGAGCAATAGGATGAGTGAGTCAGTAGTGAGCTCTTTGCATATCACTGCTGACTGCCATAGACAAAGCGCTGAAGAACCAGAAGCCAGGTAAGGTAAGTGGCAGCCATGAAGCAATTATTAAAGGGGCTTTACCAAAATTCTAAGTTATCACATATCTGAGATCCCAAGAGTGGAGCTCCAGAACCCAGAAATCCCACCTTGTGTCTGATGATTTCAAAAAACAATAAGGGAGTTTTCCAAAAATGACAAGTTTATTTTACTCACTTACAGTATATAGCGGCATTAATTCCGCAGCGCTTTACAGACATTATCGGCACTGTCCCCATTGGGGCTCACAATCTACATTCCCTATCAGTTTGTCTTTGGAGTGTGGGAGGAAACTGGAGAACCCAGATGAAACCCATGCAAACACGGGGAGAACATACAAGCTACTTGCAGATGTTGTCCTTGGTGGGATTTCAACCCAGGATCCCTGTGCTGCAAGGCTGCAGTGTTAACCACTGAGCCACCGTGCTGCCCACATTATCCTGTATCTGTAGGACAAATGGGACCCTCAGGGATCCTAAGAACGGTAATCCAGAATCCAAGAACAAAACTCTGCGGAGCCCCACATTGAATGAAGCTGAGGTGCCATGCTCAAGCACAAATCGATTCATTGTTTATGGGACTGCCAGAAATATTTCTCCTGCAGTCCCATAGACAATGAATGTGCCAGAGGTCACGCATGACACTTCCACTCCATTAAAAATAAGGCTTCAAGGAGCCTTGTTCTTGGATTCGTTCTTGGGATCACTGGGGGTCCCAACTGTTCTACAGTAGGGAATAACATGCAGTTTTTGGAAAAAGCCCCTTAATAAACAATTTCTTCCAACTTTGTATTTTGTCGTATGTACATTTATAACATCAATAAAATTTTTTTTATTTTTTTGGACAGCCTAAAGGGGTGGTCTGATCTTGAGAACCCTATTCTGTGTGATCCATCCAGGGCATTTTGACTTGATAGAGGGGCATTTTCATTTGGCGGAGAGCCCACTTTCAAGAAGGATTTCTCGCTTTAGCAGACCCAGTATGTCTAATTATTATATTGACAGCTATTCACTTGAATTCTGCTGCTTTCCCAAGAGTCACAGATTAAAGGAATTGTCTATGAATAAACAGCCCCTTTAAGAGTATAAATTATATTATTGTAAATAATATTCACTCATATATCCCCCAAATGAGAGCCTTCACTTTAACAACTCTAAAGGGGGATTTACCCATAGCATAAAGCAGTTTCAGTATTTTTCCAGAAAAAGCACCACCTTTGCTCTGTCTGGGATTGCAACTTACTTGAAGGCTGCAATACCAGACACAGCCAGTGGACAGAGGTGGTGCTATATATGGGGAAAAAAAACATTAGATTTTTTTCTACTCTCATACCAACCACTTTAATATTTCTAAATTGTCATAGTGATCAGATCTATTGGAATCCAAAACTGAACAAATTATTTCTTCCTCCAACCAGGCCAAAATAATCCTCGAGAGTAAATTGCTGGCTCAGACTGGTGACGATAACTAGCTATAATGTTAACAATCTAATTGGGGCCTGCCGTCCTTTAATTCACTGGATTTTCGGAGCCACACTCCCATTGTTAGTAAATGGTCCTAATTGCTCTCTTGGATCAGTTCATTAACCTGTTCGCCCATTCATACAGCAAAATGGGTTTGTTTTCTTTTTCTGTTCTTTCTGTTGAGTAAAATGCCGGTGATGTCCTTCACTTCATTGTTGTCGTATACTTTTAGCTGTATGGGTATTGCTGGTTTTGTTAATTAATTGACATGCAGAACAAAGACCCAAAACTGCTGGACAGAGATCAAAGCCAAAAACTTCTGGGAAGTGAGGTTCAAAGAGCCCATCAGCTGAACAGCAAAGAGAGCAGGAGGCCGGAGCTTTTGTGTCATTCTGTCCCAAGCCTGGCGTGTGTATCCAGCCCTTCCGTAGTACGATTAGCTTCTCTGTTTTCTCTTCTTTTCCTTGTGCATGGGAGCTAAGATTAGGTAGAAAAGGTTTCTCCAACAATGTCCTCATCCAACCTCCTGCTATGGAATCTCCAAGGAGAGTAATCCATGAAAATATCTGAAGATTTATGTTGAATGCCAGTCATACCTTGAATATATTTCCAAAGTGAAGAGGTTCTTCGCTTTAGACATTTCTTCTTTTTCTTTTTTTAAAGAAAAGTCCCAAAACGATAAACTGAAAACAGAAGATGCTGCTATAGGGATCCTCAGTAACTAATTGGGGGAAAACCAAGTAGAAAGTGTTCAATTCCACTACAGTGCCTCTGGAAAAATAAAGGATTACACCATTACCATTCTAATTCTTAATGCATGGTCCACGTAATGCATTGTGCTGGGTCCTCCAAAGAGAACGCCTCTTTAAAGCCTCTTTCTGCTCTGACTCAAGCCTTAAAGGGGGACCTGTCACCTGTTGTAAATACATTTTTTTGCTACCTGGTGTAAATGCCGCTGTTCTCCTGATTCCGGTGTTGTTTTTCTTTTGTTCCCACGCCTCTCCATTCCTGATATATGGCCCCCTCTTCACTGTATATAGATCTAGTCCTTGGATGTCAAACTCAAACACACAGAGGGCCAAAATAAAAATCTTAGACAAAGTCGCGAGCCAACCAGTATACAGTATAATGGGCCCCACAAAGTGCTCCATACAGTATAATGGGCCCACATAGTCGTCCATACAGTATAATAGCCCCACATAGCTTTCCATACAGTATAATGGAACCCCATATAGTGCTCCATACTGTTTTATGGGCCCCACATAGTCCTCCATACAGTATAATGGGCCCACATAGTCCTCCATACAGTATTATGGGCGCCACATAGTCCTCCATACAGTATAATGGCCCCACATAGTCCTCCATACAGTATAATGAGCCCACATAGTCCTCCATACAGTATTATAGGCCCCACATAGTCCTCCATACAGTATAATGGCCCCACATAGTCCTCCATACAGTATAATGGGCCCCACATAGTCCTCCATACAGAATAATGGCCCCACATAACCCTCCATACAGTATTATGGGCACCACATAGTCCTCCATACAGAATAATGGCCCCACATAGTTCTCCATACAGAATATTGGGCCCACATAGTCCTCCATACAGTATTATGGGCCCGACATAGTCCTCCATACAGTATAATGGCCCCACATAGTCCTCCATACAGTATAATGGGCCCCACATAGCCCTCCATACAGAATAATGGCCCCACATAGTCCTCCATACAGTATTATGGGCACCACATAGTCCTCCATACAGAATAATGGCCCCACATAGTCCTCCATACAGTATAATGGGCCCCACATAGTCCTCCATACAGTATGATGGGCCTCACATAGTCCTCCATACAAAATAATGGGCCCCACATAATCCTCCATACAGAATAATGGCCCCACATAGTCCTCCATACAGTATAATGGCCCCACATAGTCCTCCATACAGTATAATGGGCCCACATAGTCCTCCATACAGTATTATGGGCCCCACATAGTCCTCCATACAGTATAATGGCCCCACATAGTCCTCCATACAGTATAATGGGCCCACATAGTCCTCCATACAGTATTATGGGCCCCACATAGTCCTCCATACAGTATGATAGCCCCACATAGTCCTCCATACAGTATAATGGGCCTACATAGTCCTCCATACAGTATTATGGGCCCCACATAGTCCTCCATACAGTATAATGGGTCCCACATAGTCCTCCATACAGATTTATTGGCCCCACATAGTCCTCCATACAGATTTATTGGCCCCACATAGTCCTCCTTACAGTATAATGGGCCCCGCATAGTCCTCCATACAATATATTGGGCCCCGCATAGTCTTCCATACAGTATAATGGGCCCCACATAGTCCTCCATACAGTATAATGGGCCCCACATGGTCCTCCATACAATATAATGGTCCCACATAGTCCTCCATACAGTATAATGGCCCCACATAGTCCTTCATACAGAATAATGGGCCCTACATAGTCCTCCATACAGTATTATGGGCACCACATAGTCCTCCATACAGTATAATGGGCCCCACAAAGTGCTCCATACAGTATAATGGGCCCACATAGTCGTCCATACAGTATAATAGCCCCACATAGCTTTCCATACAGTATAATGGAACCCCATATAGTGCTCCATACTGTTTTATGGGCCCCACATAGTCCTCCATACAGTATAATGGGCCCACATAGTCCTCCATACAGTATTATGGGCGCCACATAGTCCTCCATACAGTATAACGGCCCCACATAGTCCTCCATACAGTATAATGGGCCCACATAGTCCTCCATACAGTATTATAGGCCCCACATAGTCCTCCATACAGTATAATGGCCCCACATAGTCCTCCATACAGTATAATGGGCCCCACATAGTCCTCCATACAGAATAATGGGCCCCACAAAACCCTCCATACAGTATTATGGGCACCACATAGTCCTCCATACAGAATAATGGCCCCACATAGTTCTCCATACAGAATAATGGGCCCACATAGTCCTCCATACAGTATTATGGGCCCGACATAGTCCTCCATACAGTATAATGGCCCTACATAGTCCTCCATACAGTATAATGGGCCCCACATAGTCCTCCATACAGAATAATGGCCCCACATAGTCCTCCATACAGTATTATGGGCACCACATAGTCTTCCATACAGAATAATGGCCCCACATAGTCCTCCATACAGTATAATGGGCCCCACATAGTCCTCCATACAGTATGATGGGCCTCACATAGTCCTCCATACAAAATAATGGGCCCCACATAGTTCGCCATACAGAATAATGGCCCCACATAGTCCTCCATACAGTATAATGGCCCCATATAGTCCTCCATACGGTATAATGGGCCCACATAGTCCTCCATACAGTATTATGGGCCCCACATAGTCCTCCATACAGTATAATGGCCCCACATAGTCCTCCATACAGTATAATGGGCCCACATAGTCCTCCATTCAGTATTATGGGCCCCACATAGTCCTCCATACAGTATAATGGCCCCACATAGTCCTCCATACAGTATAATGTGCCTACATAGTCCTCCATACAGTATTATGGGCCCCACATAGTCCTCCATACAGTATAATGGGCCCCACATAGTCCTCCATACAGATTTATTGGCCCCACATAGTCCTCCATACAGATTTATTGGCCCCACATAGTCCTCCTTACAGTATAATGGGCCCCGCATAGTCCTCCATACAATATATTGGGTCCCGCATAGTCTTCCATACAGTATAATGGGCCCCACATAGTCCTCCATACAGTATAATGGGCCCCACATGGTCCTCCATACAATATAATGGTCCCACATAGTCCTCCATACAGTATAATGGCCCCACATAGTCCTTCATACAGAATAATGGGCCCTACATAGTCCTCCATACAGTATTATGGGCACCACATAGTCCTCCATACATATAATGGGCCCCATATAGTCCTCCATACAGTTTTATTGGCCCCACATAGTCCTCCTTACAGTATAATGGGCCCCGCATAGTCCTCCATACAGTATATTGTGCCCCGCATAGTCTTCCATACAGTATAATGGGCCCCACATAGTCCTCCATACAGTATAATGGGCCCCACACATAGTCCTTCATACAGAATAATGGCCCCACATAGTCATCGATACAGAATAATGGCCCCACATAGTCCTCCATACAGTATAATGGCCCCACATAGTCCTCCATACAGAATAATGGCCCCACATAGTCCTCCATACAGTATAATGGCCCCACATAGTCCTCCATGCAGTATAATGGACCCCATATAGTCCTCCATACAGTATATTGTGCCCCGCATAGTCTTCCATACAGTATAATGGGCCCCACATAGTCCTCCATACAGTATAATGGGCCCCACATGGTCCTCCATACAGTATAATGGTCCCACATAGTCCTCCATACAGTATAATGGCCCCACATAGTCCTCCATACAGTATAATGGCCCCACATAGTCCTCCATACAGAATAATGGGCCCCACATAGTCCTCCATACAGTATATTGGGCCCCGCATAGTCTTCCATACAGTATTATGGACCCCACATAATCCTCCATACAGAATAATGGGCCCCACATAGTCCTTCATACAGTATAATGGGCCCCCACATAGTCCTCCATACAGAATAATGGGCCCCACACATAGTCCTTCATACAGAATAATGTGCCCCACATAGTCCTCCATACAGTATAATGGGCCCCACACATAGTCCTTCATACAGAATAATGGCCCCACATAGTCATCGATACAGAATAATGGCCCCACATAGTCCTCCATACAGTATAATGGCCCCACATAGTCCTCCATACAGAATAATGGCCCCACATAGTCCTCCATACAGTATAATGGCCCCACATAGTCCTCCATGCAGTATAATGGACCCCACATTGTCCTCCATACAGTATAATGGGCCCCACATAGTCCTCCATACAGAATAATGGGCCCCACATAGTCCTCTATACAGAATAATGGGCATCACATAGTCCTCCATACAGAATAATGGGCCCCACATAGTCCTCCATACAGAATAATGGGCCCACATTGTCCTCCATATAGAATAATGGCCCCACATAGTTCTCCATACAGAATAATGGGTCCCACATAGTCCTCCATACAGAATAATGGCCCCACATAGTCCTCCATACAGAATAATGAGCCCCACATAGTCCTCCATGCAGTATAATGGACCCCACATAGTCCTCCATACAGAATAATGGGCCCCACATAGTCCTCCATACAGAATAATGGGCCCCACATAGTCCTCCATACAGAATAATGGGCCCACATTGTCCTCTTTATAGAATAATGGCCCCACATAGTTCTCCATACAGAATAATGGGCCCCACATAGTCCTCCATACAGAATAATGGCCCCACATAGTCCTCCATACAGAATAATGAGCCCCACATAGTTCTCCATACAGTGTAATGGGCCCCGCATAGTCCTCCATACAGTATAATGGGCCCCACATAGTCCTCCATACAGAATAATGGGCCCACATTGTCCTCTTTATAGAATAATGGCCCCACATAGTTCTCCATACAGAATAATGGGCCCCACATAGTTCTCCATACAGAATAATGGGCCCCACATAGTCCTCCATACAGAATAATGGGCCCCACACATAGTCCTTCATACAGAATAATGTGCCCCACATAGTCCTCCATACAGTATAATGGGCCCCACACATAGTCCTTCATACAGAATAATGGCCCCACATAGTCATCGATACAGAATAATGGCCCCATATAGTCCTCCATACAGTATAATGGCCCCACATAGTCCTCCATACAGAATAATGGCCCCACATAGTCCTCCATACAGTATAATGGCCCCACATAGTCCTCCATGCAGTATAATGGACCCCACATTGTCCTCCATACAGTATAATGGGCCCCACATAGTCCTCCATACAGAATAATGGGCCCCACATAGTCCTCTATACAGAATAATGGGCCTCACATAGTCCTCCATACAGAATAATGGGCCCCACATAGTCCTCCATACAAAATAATGGGCCCACATTGTCCTCCATATAGAATAATGGCCCCACATAGTTCTCCATACAGAATAATGGGTCCCACATAGTCCTCCATACAGAATAATGGCCCCACATAGTCCTCCATACAGAATAATGAGCCCCACATAGTCCTCCATGCAGTATAATGGACCCCACATAGTCCTCCATACAGAATAATGGGCCCCACATAGTCCTTCATACAGAATAATGGGCCCCACATAGTCCTCCATACAGAATAATGGGCCCACATTGTCCTCTTTATAGAATAATGGCCCCACATAGTTCTCCATACAGAATAATGAGCCCCACATAGTTCTCCATACAGTGTAATGGGCCCCGCATAGTCCTCCATACAGTATAATGGGCCCCACATAGTCCTCCATACAGAATAATGGGCCCACATTGTCCTCTTTATAGAATAATGGCCCCACATAGTTCTCCATACAGAATAATGGGCCCCACATAGTCCTCCATACAGAATAATGGCCCCACATAGTCCTCCATACAGAATAATGAGCCCCACATAGTTCTCCATACAGTGTAATGGGCCCCACATAGTCCTCCATACAGTATAATGGGCCCCACATAGTCCTCCATACAGAATAATGAGCCCCACATAGTCCTCCATGCAGTATAATGGACCCCACATAGTCCTCCATACAGTATAATGGGCCCCACATAGTCCTCCATACAGTATAATGGACCCCACATAGTCCTCCATACAGAATAATGGGCCCCACATAGTCATCGATACAGAATAATGGCCCCACATTGTGGTGGTGGTTCTGGTGTTGCGGGCCAAATATAAACACCCTGCGGGCCAGATTTGGCCCACGGACTAGAGTTTGACATGTTTGATCTAGTCTATTAGCCAAGTGGTCAGAGTCCTCAAGAAGATGCCCACAAGGTAGAGTTGAGTTTCAGTAAGAGATTGCCATATCTCAGGAACAGAGAGCTGTAGGTAAAAAAGAAAACCCACCAGAATCAGGAGAACAGCTGCATTTACACCAAGTAAAAAATACATATTTATTGCAATGGACAGGTCCTTTTTAAGCCAGGAGATTTAAACTCCCATGGTGCTGGTGGTGGGGCAAAAGCATTCCGCATTATGTTTTGTTTTTGTTTGTTTTTTCAGTTTTTTTATCCACTATACGGTTCCAGATACAAGAGCCTTATTATTTAGTGCTAATTTTTATGGCGTTATTTTAACTTTTTTGCTAAGGGGGCATAGCTTCCCAGATTCTCTGGGGGTGTTACTGTAGGCTGCTCTGCATAATTACCATATGAGCCACACCCCCTTGGAAAGACCATCAAAATAAGCATTAAGTAAAAACTCTAGAACTATATGGCAGCAGAAATAAAATAGGAGCATAAAGTGGCCACTTTTCTCTTGGTGACAAGTCCTCTTTAAATATATTGATTTGCAGATTGTCTATATCTATGAAAGCACATTGAATACCCAACAACTTCCTAAGCAAATAGTCAGTTTTGTTTGCATTTTTCTGTCTTCAATTCATAGCTGTAATATCATCATTTGCCACAGGAGGCTCCACTGTTCCATGTTAAGACCCTTCATACAAAGCTGCTTATGATGATATTCATTTTGTTACATTTGTGGTTACATTGTTCTTGGAAAATACTAATTATAAATGAAACTCTTGTTACAATATTTACCCTGTACAACAGTAGCTCCCAATCTGAAGCCCGCCAGCTATTGTGAGACTACAATCCGAAGCATGATGGGAGTTGTAGTTTTGTAGCTGCTGGAAAGGTATTAGTGTAGGAGAACTTCTGTAGTGGGTCTAAATAAGTACACCAGTATTCTATCACAGCTATCTCCAGACCTGTAATGAGGAGCACTGAAGACACCAATGTAGACAATGTTGGGTGAGGCTTCATCTTTCCTCCAGAAGTCAGGATTCAGAGGCTTATATGTGGGCTTGTCCATTTTTAATTTCATCGTAAACCTTGTACATATCATTAGTATGATCTAATAGGCTATTTGTGAATAATCCCATAAGAAACAGAGTCTATTGGAAAGTGACAGGCCTCACATGAGGTTATCTTCTGCTGGACCTCTGGGTTTATTATTGCATCAGACCCTACGCTCATTGTAGGATACTCTTTTACCCTTCCTCACATGTTGTAGGAGAAACAGGTGCTTGGAAGACCAATGCCCAACGCAGGTCCACTATTAAAACCCACTGACTGAAATCGTCCAGTCTACTTGACAGACTACTTTTATGTCATATTCCTAACCAGAGGAAGATAGGAAAGAAGGTGGCTTCCAAAGCAAGAGCAAAATGGGGTTCTCCTCCAACCTCCCGGTGGTTATTCATGTCACTGGTCCATCTTTGTATCATTAACGTGCTGCGTGTTGGTCCTACTTATCGCACTTTTGGGGCCTGTGGACTGCTTTCTGTTTTTGGTAATGTACCGGTCCCTGTGGTGGATAAGTATAGTACAGTTTCAGACTACGAGCCCTTTTCTTTCATGAACACCGTAGAAGACACCTTGACAGTTTCTATGGCATGAACGCCCTTGGGTATTCGTTCATCCTGGCAAAAAAAAAAAAAAGTTTTTGAACCTTTGTGAACACTTTGCATTTCGTGTGTCCTAGAGGTGCAAAATTACAACCAATGAAGCAAAAAAAAAAAAATCTTCATTGACTATGGTGGAGCAGATCTCCAGAAATGCACACGATGCCAGCCTACTGTGCTATATTGATGCAGGGAAATAATGGACCATGGACATCTGGCACCCTTGCATCTGCTCAACGAGGTCAGTGATTTTTTTCAGTGGAAGTGTTAACTAAGGGTTGTCTATTTCTGCCCTAAATATAGGACAGATGTGGCGAACCCTACAGCCCACTTTCTGGCAGATGTCTACATGATATATTCACCTGGTAACAGATCTGCTTCTGCAATGCCTTATGGACAGCTGTAAGGTAGTGAGTTGTGGCCAGGGCTCATTGTCCAGGTGGGTGGTCAAGCGGGCATTTTAGTGTGTTGTGTATGCTGAGTCGACAAGTTCAACTGAGGTGTCCTGGCACTGCCAGTGCGGTTGTAGTGAAATATTTTCTCAGTAGCATCATTGTATAAAAGCCAAGAAGAGGTTTATGTCAGAAAGGTAAACTCATCAAGGCTTCCTGGAAAGGAGGACTATGTCAGCAGCAATGTTCACGGGATCCTTCAGATGTTGCCAGCAGTGCAATTACCGTCAGCATTATCAGAAATGACACAGCTGCAATGGTGGGACAAGTTCTCCTGGTACCCATGGCAGGATTTTTTTTCCAAAGTGTCCTATCACCCGTTCAGGAGTTCAGAATGATAGATGTTAGATTGAACCTAAATCATTACACACAGACTCACTTTTTACTCAAAAAGTTTATAACTTTTTTATTTAATCCATAGATTGTGCACCTGGGAATTTTACTTTGGGAAGATGGGAAGAAGGGCAAGAGGTGCCCTTACTCTTACTTGTTAGTCTATCCCACTCTAAGGCTATGTTCACACATGTTGGGTTTTTCAGTGTTTTTTGCTGCAGATTTTTATGCAAATTTTCACCTGCGCTTTGCAGTATCAGCAAAGTCTGTGAGAAACCAGAATTCTCTGTTTACACATCATGGTTTTTTTGTTGTTGCGTATTTTGTGCCTTGGTTGGGTTTTTGGAAAATAGAATATGTCACACTTTTCAGCATTTTTTCAGCGTTTTTTCACCCATAGGAAGTAAAGGGTGGTGAAAAAAACGCTGCAAAAAATGCACCAAAATTTGCATCAGCATTTTTTCAGCATTTTTAATGGCGAATTAGAATGGGGTTCTTTTTTTCACAAAACTTTATGTACATACATAAATAGAGACAGAAGGACAGTGAAAAAAAAATTGAAAAAAAGTTCAAAAAAAGGCAGCAAAACCTGCATTTTTGACGCAGCTGATTTCCTGCCAGAGATTAGGTTTTGCTGAATATTTGTGACGCTGAAAAACGCAACATGTGTGAACATAACCTAACTCACAAGAACATGTGGAGGCTAGGAGAGAAATCTGGGATACAGCCAGCAATACTCATAATGCAAGCATCAACCCCCCAATTTAATTTGGGCCTCAGAACAGACCTCCTAGTTCCAGCCCCAAAACCCAAATATAACAAGTATCACAAGGCTCTGTCTTGGCCCCAGTGTTTTTCAATTTTTTTATAAATAATCTAGAACTGAAGGTAAATTAATCAAATTTGCAAATGATGCCAAACTAGAAGGGATAGCTAACACTAGAGAAGACAGAGAAAGGATTCAGAAGGATCTAGATAAGCTCGAACAATGGGCAGCGACTAATAGAATGGTATTTAGCAGGGACAAATGCAAGATTCTATATCTGGGCAATAAAATTTAAAAATGACATCTACAGAATGGGAGGAATAGAACTAAGCAACAGCACATGTGAAAAAGACTTGAGTATACTAACAGATCACAGACTGCACATGAGTCAACAGTGTGATGCAGCAGCAAAAAATGCAAACACGGTTGTGGGATGTATTAAGACAAGCATAGAGTCTAGAACACGTGAAGTAATTATCCCCCTCTACTCCTCCTTGGTCAGACCTCATCTGGAATACTGTGTACAGTTTTGGGCACCACATTTTAAAAAAGACATTGAAAAACTGGAGCAAGTTCAGAGAAGAGCTACCAGGATGGGGAGCGGACTGCAAACTATGTCCTACGAGGAAGAGTTAGAGGATCTGGGAATGTTTAGCTTGCAAAAAAGAAGACTGAGAGGAGACTTAATAGCTGTCTACAAATATCTGAAGGGCTGTCACAGAGTAGAGGGATCATCCTTATTCTCATTTGTACATGGAAATCTGAGAAGCAATGGGATGAAACTGAAAGGGAGAAGATACAGATTAGATATTAGACTTTTTGACAGTGAGGATGATCAATGAGTGGAACAGGCTGCCACGAGAGGTGGTGAGTTCCCCTTCAATGGAAGTCTTCACACAGAGGCTGGACAGACATCTGTCTGAGATGGTTTAGTGAATCCTGCATTGAGCAGGGGGTTGGGCACGATGACCCTGGAGGTTCCTTCCAACTTTAACATTCTATGATAAATACAGAACATGGCATTTACTTACCGCTCATTGTCCTCATGCCCTGATTGGTGTTAGGACCCACTGTGATGGCGCCTGGAAGAGAAAGGACCTTGGTCTAGAGACAATGTTATGTTTTGGTTTATGCTAATCAAATTTAATAAATAATGGTTAATGACTTTAAAAAAGTGTGTCTGGTGAATACAGACCCCCACAGGTGGACCACTGTCAATATAGCTACCCAGGTACATTTTATAATATTTGTAATCGCTTTGCTGTTGTATGTGTCCTAATACTTTTGGCAGTTCTGTAGTTTTGACATGAGATTCATGAAACAGGATGCTTAAGATGAACATGGCTCTAGGGTTCAATGAGAAGGCAAAAATATTGAGAACAGCGTGAGTAATTCCTACCGACATATTGTGTATCTCCTGATGTGTGTGTTGGGAACCCTAGGAATAAACAACGCTGTGGTCTGTAGAAGTAGATGCCATCAGCACCCTTTCACTTGTTACCTGAGCCAACAAATCCATGAATAGTGCCGAGCTGAGTTGCTGTTCTGAGTTATCCTAGAACCAAATGCCATTAAGTTAAAATGGCAAATTGTAAATTTCCTAACTTCTGTAATATGCCCCTGGATTCGAGCATTCATAAGGATGGTTTCTGATTGTCACCTATTCAGTGGACCTGCTCTGTAGTTCTGTTATAACTAGGTGAAATGTATGAGTAGATGAGTAACCGCTAAGATCTGTGTCTCAATACTGTCTGTAATCTGTTGTTTAACTGCCAAGCTATGTGCCTCAAATCCTAAGGGTAACTGACAAGCTCTGTGCTACAATTCAGATGTGTAGCTGCCAATCTTCATGAATCAATTCTGATGTGTAACCTCCAAACTCTATGCCTCAACTAAGATGTGTAACTGTCAAACTCTGTGCCCTAACTCTGATGTGTAACTAACAAGTTCTGTGCCTCCATTGTGATGTGTAACTGCCAACTTCTGTGCCTCAACTCAATTGTATAATCTCCAAGCTCTGTCCTTCAATTCTGATTGTAGCTACTGTCACGGGTGTGTCAGGTGTGACAGACAGTCTTTCTGGATCCAGCTGTAAAAGGTCATTGCGCTTGGCTCTACAGGCACCTTCTTGACCTTTTCATCTCTGTAGTGTAGTGATATCCTTCTCCCTCTAGGACCTAGCAGTGACCTACACCTTCTGCTGCTAATTGTCACACCCTTGCTGGATGTTTAAATACTTTCAGTCTCTCCAGAGAGTCGCCGATGATAGCTCTATTTTCCTCTGTCCAGGCTTGAAGTACTAGAGGTCGGCTAGTGTCTTCTTGGAGTTCCTTTGGAGGATAGTTGGCGTGATCTCTCTGGTGTCTTCTCAAGCTAAGTGTTTCTCTTGTCTGTTTACCTGTTTGTCTTTAGTTGCAGTGGGGGCTGATTAGTGTTCACCTCGTCCCCTCCCTACCTAGGGCCTATCGCTAGGGGCAGTCAGGAATTACGTTTCCTGCTCGGCGATAGGTGCGGAACCTATTTAGGGACGTTAGGGGAGTCAGGGTGACTGTCAGATTTGCTTAGGGGTCTCCACTCCCCCTTTCTCTAGTGTTTGGGCTTCCTCCCCCTATTCCCGTCGTTGTGCACTTAGTCTTTCTCTCATCTTCTGTGACCTTTACAGATCTTTGTGTTTCAACTCTGATGTATAAACTCCAAGCTCTGTGCCGCAAATAACATGTGCGATTGTCAAAGTTTGTGCCTATACTCTGGTGTGTAACCGCCAAGCTCAATACCTCAGTTTTCATGTGTAGCTGCCAAGCATTGTGCCTCAAATAATGTGCAACAGCCAATCTCTGTGACTTACTGTATCTCTGATGTGCAACTACCAAGCTATGAGCCTCAGCTAAAATATGTAAGTTCCAAGCTCTGTGCCTTAACTCTGATGTGTAACCACCAAGCTCTGTGCCGCAACTCTGAAGTGTAAACGCCAAGCTCCTTGTCTTAACTCTGATGTGTAACCGCCAAGCTCTGTGCCGCAACTCTGAAGTGTAAACGCCAAGCACCTTGCCGCAACTCTGATCTGCAGCCACTAAGTTCTCAACTAACATATGTAATTGCCAACCTCCTTGCCTCAAAACTGATGTGGGACCATTAAGCTCAGTGTCTCCACTTTGTTGATTAACAACAAAGGCTCTAAGCCAAACCACTGATGTGTAACCACCAAGCTCTGTGCCGCAACTCTGAAGTGTAAACGCCAAGCTCCTTGTCTTAACTCTGATGTGTAACCGCCAAGCTCTGTGCCGCAACTCTGAAGTGTAAACGCCAAGCACCTTGCCGCAACTCTGATCTGCAGCCACTAAGTTCTCAACTAACATATGTAATTGCCAACCTCCTTGCCTCAAAACTGATGTGGGACCATTAAGCTCAGTGTCTCCACTTTGTTGATTAACAACAAAGGCTCTAAGCCAAACCACTGATGTGTAACCACCAAACTCTGTGCCGCAACTCTGAAGTGTAAACGCCAAGCTCCTTGTCTTAACTCTGATGTGTAACCGCCAAGCTTTGTGCCACAACTCTGAAGTGTAAACGCCAAGCACCTTGCCGCAACTCTGATCTGCAGCCACTAAGTTCTCAACTAACATATGTAATTGCCAACCTCCTTGCCTCAAAACTGATGTGGGACCATTAAGCTCAGTGTCTCCACTTTGTTGATTAACAACAAAGGCTCTAAGCCAAACCACTGATGTGTAACCACCAAGCTTTGTGCCTCACCTCTGATGTGTAACAACCAACTTCTGTGCCTTTATTCTGTTATATTACCACAAAGCTTTATGCCTCATCTCTGATGTGTAACAACAACCAAGCTTTGAGCCTTCATTTTGTTGTATTAACCACCAAGCTCTGTGCCTCAACTCTGATGTGTAACCACCAAGCTCTGTGCCTTTATGCTATTGTGTAACCAGCAAGCAGCAAGCTCTGTTCCTTGCTATTGTATGTAATGTCCACAACTGTGCCCTGATTAAGGGACTATGACTGCGACACTAGGTGCCTCATACTTTGCACACTTCTATTCCATTTGAACATTGAAATCACTGTGCCATTCTTGAGAGGGACCGAATTAAAGGTCATAGACCACACTCCCAGGACTGAAATACTAAGCTTAATTAAGCATTTATAAGAGAGGTGGATTTCCATACATGAAA
Source organism: Phyllobates terribilis (assembly GCF_046119375.1). Classification (NCBI taxonomy): domain Eukaryota; kingdom Metazoa; phylum Chordata; class Amphibia; order Anura; family Dendrobatidae; genus Phyllobates; species Phyllobates terribilis. The sequence continues at coordinate 396,389,655 of NW_027362765.1, read as the reverse complement.
GGGGTTATGTTCTATATAAAATCTGTAATTTACAAGGAAGAACTGGAAAAGAAGAAAAATGCAGATTTTCACAGCTTGCATTTTTATGGCCAATTTTTGCCTTTTTGCCGAACTGTTTATTCCTGGTGCCCTATATATGGGAACAAAGTAAAGCTATTATTTTGAAATCCCATTACCTGAAACATTCTGTCCAGCCATAGGAACGTAATGCTGAATTGCACCAGAATATCATTAGGACACAGGATATGCTGGTCAAGGTAAGAGAACATGACGTGTGTCACTTCCCCTTACAGAACATATATTTGTGGTTTATGAAAAAACACACAGATCACAAATGAAGTTCATTATCATACATGACACAAAGCCACACCAACAACAAAATACATCACAAGGGTTATGCCACATAAAAAATGATCATGGGGCCGAGTGAAACAGGAAACACCATAAATGTAAAAGATAAAAAATTATTTTTGTGATAACACCCCTTTATGTAAAGCTAGAAATACCCTTTAAAGGCCACATACAATAATAAAAAGATCATCTGACCTGACATGGCTAGGATATGTTCACATACGGCAGATTTATTGTAAAAATTTCTGTGACCACAGATCCATTCACTTCTATAGGAGTTAAAGAGCTAGCCTGGGTGTCAATCCCATAAAAATGAATAGTGCAATGCAGATCACTGCTTTATTCACACAGGGGACTTCAGGACCTCTCTTTTCAGGAATGTTGGGGGACCCTATAGTCAGACCCTCAGCGATCCTATATTTATTACCCATCCCATGACTAAGTGATGCGGCACCCAAATGATTTGCTGACTCTTCCAGGAGATCTCTCTTTTTTTTGGGATGTTTGAGGAGAGTTGGAATATATAATTTAATAGAAATCCTCCTTTAAGGTTTGAACTCAGGTCACAACGCCCTTTATACCTCTTCTTTTGATCCACTGCTGATTTTAGCTGAAAAAACTAAAACACCCACAAAAACTGCATGTTATGGCTGCTTTCTTTTTCCAAAAACAGCCCTACACTTCCTTGGTATCACAATATCCCCTTGAATTGGGCTTAGATTCAAACTGAAACCAAACATTGCGCAAAAGTTTGTGACTTGCGAAAACTGTTTGATGGCTTCGCCCCTATATGTTTACATTTCTCTCCATTTTCAAGATCTCTATTTTCTGTACGCGAATGAAAATATTTACACTCTGAAGTCAGAAATTGGCATAAACTTAATATTTATTCGTTACATTTTTTCCAGTCTAGACAATTCTCTGTGAGTTAAACAGCCCCATTCCTATTTTACCACCTGATACATTGTTACAAACTATCAGGACAGGATAGATTGTTGCTATTTTAAAAGTAGGACACTAATCTATTCTGCTATCAGTTTTTTGTCCCAGGATGTAAACAGACTAGTTTTGATCACTTTACAGTAAGCAGACATCTGAAGAATTGTATCATAAAGTTTTTAGACAGTTACAGAACTTTTAAGTGTGCAATGAAATATCCCTTGTGGCATCATCTCTGTCATCAGAGGAGCAGATTCAATCTATTGGGATCCAAGGCATTTTTGTTATTCTTATTAATAGTACCATAATAGTAGTCTTGGGTAATTGGTTGGGCTGGACAATGTTGCGTATGTGGATACGCAAATTTGGATTTAATTTTTTACTTACTGTTTTTTTTCTTTGGCATTTTTTTTTTTGTTCTGTTTTTTTTTTAGCTGTATTTTTGTAATGTTGCTGAAATATGAACGGTAAAAAAGAATTAATAATACGACCATGTGAACATTTGTTTGCAGCATCCCGTTAACAAGCTGGGCATTTAAAAAAAAGAGAAAAAGGAATAGGTATAAAAAAAATTGTAAATGTGAATAAAACCGCTGAAACTTATTTATAGGAAATAAAACGTAGCCATAATACGGTAATGTGAATGAGCCCTTATGCTACAATTTTTTCTTCTATAATGGTCAATGGGAAGGAAAAAAGGTGCTTAAAAATAACCATCGCTGTTTATTGCTCCTAAAACCTGGAGACGAGGATGTAAAACATGTGTTAAACACGATTACTTAGTAGCAAACGATCAGATACGCTGCGGTAAAGCGTAACGACAGTAAATACGTGACGGTTTAATCATTTAGCCTCACTGGTTAATAAATGAGCAGAGGTCAGTGGTGCTTGGTCTACCTGGTGGGGGCCACAGAGAGGAGGAGGAAGAGAGCAGAGGGGAAGGAGGGGGGTTTCCTCAAATAACTGCTGTAAGTCACTCTGTAGGATGCTGTCTAGGGAGGAGTTCTGCAAAAGTAACTCATTTTTCCCCCCTTAGTCCACCTCACAAACTTCCATCCACTGGGCTGCAGTCAGCAGTGGGCTGGCACTTTTCTATGAAATTGGAGCAGGCTGGTTGCAGTTCACACTGGTAGAGGGGCAGGACAGGAGGGCTCTGTTACTTATCCTATGGAAACTTCAGGGAATACGCTGAAAGAATGAGTGTGAAGTTCTGCGCTTTTCTTCTCCTTGCCCTCCTGTGTAAGGTGGCAGTGCCAGTCAGCTTTCATTACCACCGCTACCAGGAACTGATCCAGGCTCTGTATGATGTCCACCATGCCTGTCCTTATATCACCAAGATCTACAGCATTGGCAGAAGCCACCAAGGGAGGCACCTATATGTCATCGAGTTCAGTGACAACCCTGGCACCCATGAACTGCGTAAGTATCAGGGCATGCTGATGTCTTGTCACAACAGATATTGTATTGGCGATGATATAACTTTATTTTTTAGATTGGATTTATGAAAATGTAAGTATTTATATGTAATCCTTATATACTATGTATGATAATAAGAATAAGAATATACCATGTAATATATATTGATCATATTAATATCCCATATCATTATATTATTATTCATGTGTGTGCTACTACAACTAATAATATGATTTTCAGGAGCAGAAATCAACTTTTAAGAAAGCTTCTAATAAAAGTTCTCTCTCTCTCTCTTCTTCAAAAAAATGGCACCACTCTAGACATGAAATAATGAAAAAAACTGTGGCCTTTATTCACCCATGTCTTCTGTCTATAGATCTCTCTGTCTCATATGAGAAGATCAGTACGATAAATGACACTTCTTTATTAGGGGATTTTGAATTAGGGCCCCTGGATCTTCTATGACTGCTAAAGCTGGCCCAACTCCATTTTAATACATATAAGATGATAATCATCAGGTTTCTGCATAGTTTTGGTAATATAGTCTTTCTATCTATCTATCTATCTATCTATCTATCTATCTATCTATCTATCTCTATATCTATCCATGTATTCATCATTTATCTATCCTATCTATCTATCTATTATCTATCTATCCCGATATCTATCCATTTATTCATCATTTATCTATCCTTCTATCTATCTATTATATATCTATCTAGAAAAGAAAAAAGCAGGCAGCACTCCAATATTTACCAAAAAACATAGAGAAAGGTTCATTTGAACGTCAACGTCAACGAGACACGCCACATGGACTGATTAAAGTCTTTATATTTTTTGGTAAATATTTGAGTGCTGTCTGCTTTTTTCTTTTCTATGTACCTTACTTTGCAATACTGGATATTTTTGCTTGGGAGGCTCTGCACCCATCATTCCTAATATCTATCTATCTTTCCATCTGTATATCTATCTACCTACAGTATCTATCTATATATCATCTATCTATCTATCTATCTATCCTTCTATCTGTCTATCTATCTGTCTATCTCATATCTATCTATCATTGATCTATTTTTTATCTATCTATCTTATCTATCTATCTATCTATCTATCTATCTATCTCATATCTATCTATCATTTATCTATCTATCTTTCCATCTGTATATCTCTATCTATCTATCTATCTATCTATCTATCTATCTATCTATCTATCTATCTATCTCTGCTTATAGTGGGCCATTCACATTAGACTGCTGTTGACTGAAGATTCGTTGGGCAGACAGCTATCTTTCCCAACTCCCACATACATGAATGCCCAGGTTGGCTGAGTGTTCGTGTGTTTTCAGCTGGAAAAGAGGAAAAAGCTGCTGCCACGCGCCTCTGACAGTGGCTTATATTCCTTGAAACACAAATGATCAGACAGTAAAATTGCAGCTGCCCAATCCTCCTCTCCAGCAACATCACCAGTCTACGAAAAGTCAGGAGGCCCCCATACACATCAGATCCCGAAGAACTTGGCGGGTTTTTCTGCCTTTCATCTAATATATATGGAGGCTGGTAGTCAATCTACATATCTATCTGACAGTCTATCTCATGTTGCAGCTATTTATTGGTACAGCCTGTGAACCTTTGGCACTTTCTTACCCTCCACCCATCTGCTGCTATCTTGTATACATTTTAAGGTAAAGTTTCACCTTTTGAGACACTTCATAAACTTTACTTTCTGCAAATTTTTAGTGCCCCAATTCATCATGACTGGTGATTGGTATGTCATTCTTGATGAACAGCTCCCTGGAATAAGATACGCCATATTGATTAAGCGTCCTGCACCTCATAAGGAATTTAGCACATCTTTCAGATGCCGTGTCCAGCCAAAATAAATGTACGCCACTCATAGGCATTCATGCATTATAATGAACTATAAATGAAAAATTGGCAGCATTTTAAGCTGTTTTATACCAGAAAACTGACGTAAACTGCTTGATGAATGAGTATCTATCTACCTTCTATTCTAGAAAATGATGTCATTGACAAAAAAGCAGCAAAAGAGGTATGAAACCGCTGCACCTGTCCCATATAGAGATGTCACCTGTTACCTAACATGTAGGTTTTATGTAACTATATGTTGTCAGGATGGGATGAACAGAAGTCGATCTACATTGATCGCAGTGTGGATTGTTTGCATTCTTACATGGACAATTCTCCCATATAATTGCTCTTATTGTGTTCTGGATTGCCCAGAGGTGAGGCTTATCAGGCTTATCACTTCAGCTCTTTTATTACCTCTGTCATGTGTATCAGCATGGCCTGCACAGTTTTCACATTGTAAAAACTTTTATAGCAGCAATTAGCAATTTAGGAGAATGCAGAGAATCAGAGATTATATGATTATACGATATGCTAACAACATATGTACAAGTTCCATTGTATATATGTCTGTATACAGTTGTGGCCAAAAGTTTTGAGACTGACAGAAACTTTAGTTTTCACAAAGTTTGTTGCTTCGGTGTTTTTAGATCCTGTAGTTGGATGTTTCTTTGGTTATTGAAGAACAATTGCATTTCATAAGTTTTTAAACTTTTGTTGAGAAATACATCACGTTTATGCAAAGACTCAATATTTAAAGTGTTGACCTTTATTTTCAAGACTTCTGGCATCTGGATATCAGCTTCAGGACCAAATCTTAACTGATGACGACCCATTCCTGCCTAATTATTACTTTGAAGTTTGACACAATTTCTGTGTTTTTGTTTGTCCACGATCCTTTTGCAGATTGATCATAGGTTGTCATTGGGATTGAGATTGGAGAATTTACAACCACAGACCCAAAATTTCAATGGTTTGTTCACCGAGCCACTTAGTTATCATTTTTAACTTGTGACATGGTCTCCATCATGCTAGAAAAAGCCTTGTTCATCACAAAATTGCTGCTGGATGGTTGGGAGAAGTCGCTCTTGGAGGATGTTTAGATCCCATTCTTTATTCATGGCCGTGTTGTTAAACAAAATTGTGAGTGAGCCCCCCTCAACAGATGAAAACCCCCACACATGAATGATCTCAGGATGCTTTATTGTTGGCAGGACACAGGACTCGTGGCAGCGCTCACCTTTTCTTCTCCGGACAATCATTCTTCCCTGTTTTCGAAATAGTCCTAAGGGGGCTTCATCAGAGAAAAAATCTTTACTCCAGTCCTCTACAGTCCAATCCCTGTACTTCCAGCAAAGATATTTTAAGCAGGTGTGGAAGAAATACTGCAAATTAAGACTAAATCATATAAAATCAAACCAAGCCAAATCAATATTTGGTGTGAGCACACTTTGCCTTCAAAACAGCAGCAATTTTCCTAGGTTCACTTGTACTAAGACAGGGATTTTGTAAGACTATAGTCAGGTGTATGAATAACAGTTATACAAAACAGGAGATAATTATAATGATTTTCATAAGTAGGTTAAAACACCATCATTAACTGAAACAGAAACAGCAGTGTAGGAGGTTTAAAATGGGATGAGAAACAGCCAAACTCTGCTGCAAAGGTGACGTTGTGGAAATCAATTTCATGTCACAGGTCATACACCAATGCAAGACTCAGTACAGCAATCAAACACAAGGTGATTACACAAGGTAGTTATACTGCATCAGCAAGGTCTTTATCAGGCAAAGATTTCAAAGCCGGCCAGGGTTTCAAGATGTGATGTTCAAGTTCTTTTAAAGAAGCACCAAGAAATGGAAAATGTTGAGGATTGTAGACATGGTGGTCGACCAAGGAAAAATATTTTAGCAGATGAAAGACACATCATGATTATTTCCTTTTGAAATAGGAAGATGTCCAGCAGTGCCATCAGTTCAGTACTGGCAGCAACCATTGGGACCCAGTTACACCCATCTACTGTTCAGAGAAGTCTGGCCAGAAGTGGTCTTCATCTATTGATCCAAAAAGCCATACCTTCAACATGGAATCAAGGCCAAGTGACTGAACTATGTATGAAAACATAGAAACTAGAGTGCAGTAAAATGTCAGCAGATTCTCTAGACTGATGAGTCAAAATGTGAAATATTTGGCTGTAAGAGAAGGCAGTTTGTTCGCCGAATGACTGGAGAGCGGCTCAGTAATGAGGGTCTGCAGGCAACAGTGAAGCGCGGAGGAGGGTCCTTGCAAGTCTGAGGCTGCATTTAAGAAAATGGAGTTGAAGATTGATCAAGATTAATGGTAATTTCTGTAACATCCCTGGTGGCATGCTGGCATGGCTTACCACCTGCCACCATGCAAGACCGCCATCTTACCTATCAGTCCAGGCTGCACAATTTGCTCCAGTACCTGCTGTGTGCATGTCTCTTGTCTGATTGCTTAGGACGGCAGCGCGGTTACTGCCTGATTCTTATAGTTACTGTGTGCGCACTCCTAATGCGTCCCCAGCCTATTGTCGTGAGTCACTGGATACTTAAACCCCCTCCACCCAGTAGGAGGTGCCTGAGCAACACTTTCTTTCAGTGTGTTCTGTGCAACTGAGTTGCCAGGTCCTGTCCTGTATCTTGTCTGTTTCCGCCACCCTGGGGGCTGAATACCCAGGCCTGTTACCTGTATCTGTGACTTCTAGTTTGCTCCGCCACCCTGGGGGCTGTATACCCAGGCCCGTTATCTGTATCTGTGACTTCTAGTCTGTTCCGCCACCCTGGGGGCTGTATTCCCTGGCCTGTTACCTGTATCTGTGACTTCTAGTCTGTTTCCGCCACCCTGGGGGCTGAGTTCCCAGGCTCGTTCCTGTATCTTGTTCCTGGTTCAGTTCCTGTCTGAACTGTGTCCTAGCCTGTTACCTGTTTTGTCTCTATGTCCGAGCCTTCCCTTTTCCTGCAGTGTCTGAACCTGCACCTAACTCCAACTCATTGTCTCTGTACTTCTGTTTGTGAGTTTTGTGTCCACTCGCTACTTCATTGCAAGTACCTTGTGTGTATCTGGTTCTGCTTGTCCCGTCTCCCTGCCTCCGTATCTACCTCCTGTGTTCTAACTATCTTCCTGTGTTTCCCAGTCTGTTCCATGTGAACAGAGCCCTGTCCTGTCTACCTGCACCTTCTGCTCTGCTTGTCCACCGCACCTGCGGTTTTGCTCTGCTCTGCTTGTCCACCGCACCTGCGGTTTTGCTGTGCTCTGCTTGCCCACCGCACCTGCAGTTTCGTTCTGCTCTGCTTGTCCACCGCACCTGCGGTTTTGCTCTGCTCTGCTTGTCCACCGCACCTGCGGTTTTGCTCTGCTCTGCTTGTCCACCGCATCTGCGGTTTTGCTCTGCTCTGCTTGTCCACCGCACCTGCGGTTTTGCTCTGCTCTGCTGGTCCACCGCACCTGCGGTTTCGCTCTGCTCTGCTTGTCCACCACACCTGCGGTTTTGATCTGCTCTGCTTGTCCACCGCACCTGCGGTTTCGCTCTGCTCTGCTTGTCCACCACACCTGCGGTTTCGCTCTGCTCGGCCTGTCCACAGCACCTGCGGTTTCGCTCTGCTCTGCTTGTCCACCGCACCTGCGGTTTCGCTCTGCTCTGCTTGTCCACCGCACCTGCGGTTTTGCTCTGCTCTGCTTGTCCACCGCACCTGCGGTTTCGCTCTGCTCTGCTTGTACTCCGCTCCTGCAGTTTCGCTCTGCTCTGCTTGTCCACAGCACCTGCGGCTCTGTTCCTGTATCCCAGTCTGTACTGGTCCCTATCCAGCCTGCGTTCCTACCTGCCAGTATCTGCCTGTCTACATACCAGCCGTGCCTGCCAGTACGCGCCTGTCTGCATACCAGCCGTGCCTGCCAGTACCCGCCTGTCTGCTTACCAGCCGTGCCTGCCAGTACCTGCCTGTCTGCAGACCCGACATGCCTGCCAGTACCCACCTGTCTGCATACCAGCCGTGCATGCCCGTTCCTGCATTCCCCGGTGTGGGTCAACAGCTGTGACCGGGGTCTGACCTGGAGTAGCACCTGTTCCCTCTGCTCAGTTCCTCCCTGGTTCACGGAGTCGACTGAGCCGCCGTGCGACCTTGGTCGGACCGAGTTGATACTTAGTTACGCGCATCCAGGCACTCCTCGGTTCATGGTCCAGTGGGATCACTAACCACGCTCACGCCAGTCAGTCCGGGCGTGTGCATAACAATTTCAATGCTTAGAAATACTGTCAGATACTTATCCATCATGCAATACCAGCAGGGAAGTGTTTGATTGGCGCCAAATTTATTCTGCAGCTGGACAACAACCACAAACACATAGTTTTTAATGACATTGGCTATCTTCAGCATAAATAAGAACAAAGAGTGCTAGAAGTGATGATCTGGCCCCCACAGAATCCTGATCTCAACATCATACGGTCTGTTTGGGATCACATGAAGAAACAGAAGGATTTGCACAAGCGACATCCACAGAAGATCTGAGGTTAGTTCTCCAAGATGTTTGGAACAACCTCCCTTACAAGTTCCTTCACAAACTGTGTGGCAAATGTAACTAGAAGAGGTGATGCTTTGGTGCTGTTTTGAAAGTGTTGTTATTTTGCAGCATTTTTCCCACACCTGCCTAAATATTTTGTACTCTAATGTATATACAGTACATTCATTTATTAGCTATATAAAGAAGATGGTAACCGCCACATCCTGGGGCACAATGTACAAAGATGTGGCTGCACATTTGTGCTTCTTTCTCCATCTAAGCCACTGAGAGTTACGAAAAAACAGTGGAGAAGTTGACACAATTGCTTACAGTCTGGGCAATCATCTGTGAGCTAAACTTTGGACTCAAAAAACGATTACATTTTATCTTCACATACATTGCAACAAACTGTCTGGACAGTACAGGGGTTTGAACTGCTGATCTGTTTACTTCACTAAAGCCCCCCACACACATTACTGTAGATAGCTGGCCGCCGACTCTCCCATACACAAGAGTGCTCGGCTTGGTTGGGCGCTCCTATGTTCTTTGTGAGAGTGCCACTACTCCTCTCACGGCGGTTTGTGGCACCCCAGGGGTCTGGTTTCCACAGTAATGTAATGTTATGTCTGAGAGCAGGTGGGAGGTCCTTTGGTCAGGGATCCTGTGCATGCCACACCTCCTGCCCAGTCTGGGGAGGGGAAGAACTTCCCCTATATAAACCCGGGGCTGAGGCAGGGTTAGGAGTCAAGGAGAGTAGAGACGAGAAACAGTCATAGGAAGAAACAGCAGAAGCTCAGTGGGAGCAATACTACTACGAGTCAGGGGCTGGCAGCTGCAGAGCTCGCCCTGACTGAGAAGCTTTCTTACCGGACCCGGCGTCCGAGGCTGTGGGGACTAACTCTTACCCAGCAGCAGAAGCCGACCGGCAGGGGATTTCAGGTCCTCAGGCCCAGAAACCCGAAGGCAAGGTCACACGCGTGGGACCAGCACCGCCATCGTGGAGCGGAAGCCATTAGAAGGCCCCGAGTCACCGGCCATACGGGTGAGCACCACACGGCACACTCAGGGACGTGGGCTACTTATATCCGCTTCTAGCAAGGTAGCCAGAAGAGTACAGTCAGTTTGGGAGGCCTACAACTCCGCCTGGCCAGGGGAGATCCCATCTGCTCAAGGACTGACCAGGCCCCGTTCGCTAGCAAGTACTCCGGGAGGGTCTATCGTTGTTACCAGTAAAGACCCTGAATTACACCGCACCATCTCTGAGTGGTTCCTGCTACCCCCATCTTCCACGTTGGCTGCCCTGAGGCCATACCCCTCCCGTTGGGGGTTATACTATCACGCTGCACAATTCTACACCGGCCTCAGTGGTCTGCCCTGCAGCGGCAGCTCCATAGCTGCAAATCAACGGGTGGCGTAGTCGACACTCAAATAACACCTATCAAGACTGCCACACACTGAGTTTGACACCCTGGGCACGGACCGGGTCACCGCCACAAGGACTACTACCCCTATCCAGATCCGGCTCCGGGTTTCCCCTCAACACGGCCCAGGGGGCGCGTCAACTTTTGGCGTAGTCGGCAGGATTTCGTGCCCGCAACCACCGGGTACTGCGTGCCTGAAAAAGAGACTTTTAAAACTTACCATCCGTGAAGTTTTCCCGCCATCCGGCGCCATCTTCAGCCTTCTTCCCGCCATCCGTGAAGATTCCCGCCATCTGGCGCCATCTTCAGCCTTCTTCCCGCCATCTGTGGAGTTTTCCCGCCATTGGGCGCCATCTTGAGGACGCCGCGCGGGAAGAAGAGGGGCGTGGACTCCGAAAGCGCGCGAGAACTGAAGCCCCGCCTCACGTCCGGACGTTGCGTAAGGTCCTGGAAGGAGCCCAGCAGACGCCGACGTCACCGGAGCGCGACGGAAGGTCCTCAACCCTGACGATCCACTGCAGAGCCGCGGCCTACGGAAGAGGATCATCGCAAGGTAGGCCACGGTCCACTAGGGGGGAGAAGGATGTCGGATACGGAGGAGAGCTTCACCGCTTCAACCCCCGCCAGCGCCACCGCTGTCGCGGTCATGCCTTTCACCATGCCCTATATCCCGGGGGCAGCCTGGCTACCCCAGTACTCAGGGGAGTCACATACCCTGCAGGACTTTAGAGAAAGGCTGGATAGCCTCTTCCAGGTGTAACCCCTCACAGAAGAGCAAAAAGTGAGCATCCTGGTGGCCCAATTAACCGGAGCAGCCCGAAGGGAGGTAAAGTCCTGGCCACCTGGGGAGAGGACTGTCGCAGGGATACTAACCCGGCTGAGGGACACCTTTGATACCCGCACCTCAGCCGAGATCAAGCTTAGATTCTACGGGTGCAAACAGCGGGCCCATGAGAGTATAAGGGACTATGCCCTGAACCTACAAGAGGCCCTGAGAGCCGTTAAGCAGACCGACCCTGACGGCGTGGGAGACGAGGACAGGCTGTTGACTGAACAATTTATAGAGGGTTTATATTGCAATGCCCACCGAACCCAGTTGCGGGCAATGGCCCTACAGGACCCTCATCTGGGATTTGCACAGTTCAAGGACAGAGCCATCCGGGTGCTCCGAGAACCGGCACCGGATGGCGTTGTGACCCACAGGCGCCCAGCTATCACTTACCACCAGGAGGCGGCGCCCTTGTCGGCAGGGCCTGTAGGGGCTGATGCGCAGGCTTTGAACAATGACCCGGCTCCAGACCTGCACCATCAGGTCCAAGAGCTAGCTAAAAGCGTTGCTGCGTTAACCCGAACTGTGCAGTCTTTACAGGCTTCCACTCCAGGGAAGATCCAGCTGGCATCCGGACCGGAGAACATCCCGTGGCGTCGACCAAGGAGGACCCCACCGGCCAGAGGAAGACCCAGTGACCGGTACAACGAGGACGGACGACCCATCTGCCGCCGCTGCAATCAACCCGGACATATGGCAAGGTACTGTCCTTTAAACTGGCACAACCTGGGGGTAGAGGGCCAACCCCCAGGAAAAAGATCACCAGGCCCATCGAACTGGCGCGACAAATATGTCGGAGGACGTCCAGTCTTGCCTGTGGTACTGGATGGCATCCCTATGAGTGCCCTACTGGACACCGGGTCACAGGTCACCACCATCCCGTACGTGCTCTTCAAGCAGTACTGGAATGACTCGGATATAACCCGCTACCCTGACGACGACTTGAGTATCATCGCCAGCAATGGTCAGCCCGTGCCACAGATCGGATTTAAAGAGGCGACCATTAAAATTGGTAGAGTCGAACTAGCAGCACAGGGACTGATTATTGTAGACATTGACAAACACGAGAGTCACCCAAAGATAACGCTAGGAACTAATGTAATTGAAAATTGTCTTGCAGAGGTGATTTTCCTTTTACAACAGGTTGCCAAGAACGCCAGCTCCGGCGAGCAGCGGGTGCTCCAAAAAGAGATCCGGGCACTGATGCGACGGCAACAGGTGGAACTCTCCGGCGGTGAGATTGGTAGCGTAAGAATGTGTGACCCTTTTCCTATTGCCATGCCCCCAAAAAGTGAAATGATGATTTGGTGTCGGGCAGCTATTGGTCTGAGAGGTAGGGATTACCAGGCAATGGTAGAACCAGTTTACTCGGACAGTAGGCCCACCATTTTGACAGCACGGGGGGTGGTTGATGTACGCCATGGGAGGGTGCCCGTTCGCATAATAAATATCGGGGAGAGGGAAGTGTACCTGCCCCGGTATGCCACGCTAGCCAAATTATATACCATTAACCAAAATTCTATACAATCTGTGGAACCCTTGCCTCCATCTCACCCGGAGGAAGGTAACGGCTCTAAGAAAAACATGGAGGACTGGTGTCAGCAACTACATCTTGGTACTGACTCCACTCCCGCACACCAGAAACAAGGAGTCTATCGGGTGGTTCAAGAGTACGAGAGAGTGTTCAGTAAACACCCGTTAGACTTCGGGCGAGTCAAGGGGGTAGAACACCACATCCCCACGGGAGACCATCCTCCTATAAAAGAGAGGTATCGACCCGTACCCCCTGCCCACTACCAACACGCCAAGGGGATGCTTAGAGACATGAAGGAGGCTGGGGTGATCAGGGATAGCTGTAGCCCCTGGGCAGCTCCACTAGTCTTAGTCAGAAAAAAAGACAACACCATGAGGATGTGTGTAGATTACCGGAAAATCAACCGTATCACACACAAGGATGCGTACCCCTTACCAAGGATAGAGGAGTCATTGGCTGCTTTAAGATCTGCTAACTTCTTCTCCACCTTGGATCTCACTAGCGGGTACTGGCAGATTCCTGTAGCAGAGGCGGACCGGGAGAAGACCGCATTCACCACCCCGATGGGACTTAGCGAGTTCACCTGCATGCCGTTCGGACTCTGCAACGCACCAGGAACCTTCCAACGACTAATGGAGTGTTGTCTGGGCCACAGAAACTTCGAGACGGTCCTGTTGTACCTGGACGATGTCATCGTATATTCCAAGACGTATGAGGACCACCTGAAACACCTGGCGGAAGTGTTCGAAGCTCTGGCGAGTTACGGCCTATAGGTGAAACCCTCCAAGTGTCACCTCCTGAAACCAAAGGTGCAGTACCTGGGACACGTGGTGAGCGCTGACGGAGTGGCTCCCGACCCTGATAAGATCACCGCAATTAAGGAATGGCCAAGCCCCTCCAGCGTAAAAGAAGTGCGGCAGTTCCTCGGGTTGGTAGGCTACTATCGAAGGTTTATTCCCGGTTTCACCAAAAAGGCAGCACCTATGCAGGACCTCCTGATAGGCCAGTCCCGGAAGGCCAAGAACCAGAAGCCGCCCTTCAAATGGGAGGAGCTGGAAGAAGAGTCCTTCCGCCAGCTGAAGATGGCCCTCACAAGGGACGAAATCCTGGCGTACCCGGATTATAGCCAGCCCTTTATCCTCTACACCGACGCCAGTAACATCGGGCTAGGAGCCGTACTGTCCCAGATCCAGCAGGGGAAGGAACGAGTAATCGCCTACGCCAGCCGAAAGCTGCGACCCACCGAAAGGAACCCCGAGAATTACAGCTCATTTAAGCTAGAGTTCCTGGCCGTAGTATGGGCAGTCACCGAGCGCTTTAAGCATTACCTCGCTTCTTCCCGGTTCACCGTGTACACGGATAACAACCCGTTGACACACCTGGACACGGCAAGACTCGGTGCCCTGCAACAGAGGTGGATGGCCCGTCTGTCCAACTACGAGTTCACAATCAAATACCGGGCCGGACGCTCCAATACCAACGCGGACGGCCTGTCCAGGATGCCCAACCTGCCGGACGAAGGAGAAGATCCGGAGGGACTGGAAGAAGTTGAACTCCCTGCGTTCCACCGTCATGGGACTATCCAGTATTCCCACCGGGTAAGGAGTAAGCAGGCTGCTACGTTGAACCCCTTACCTCACTACAACTGGGCGGAAACGCAAGACAGCGACCCTGCCGTCCGACTGGTGAAGGAGATGCTGACTCGCCCGGAGGCTTGCCTTGAACCAGACGCTCCGGAGGAAGCCAAACAACTATGGGCAGAGAAGAGTCGACTGTTCCTTTACAAGGGGAAGTTGTGCCGCAGAATGGTTAACTCCCGGACGCATGAACTACTCTGGCAAGTAGTGGTGCCACGAAGAGACGCAGCCATGGTGATGGAGGCATACCACGACGGAGCTGGACACTTCGGGTGGAAGAAGCTGGAGTTCCTGCTGCGCGAGCGATTCCACTGGGTAGGCATGAGGGGAACCATTGAGAAGTGGTGCAGAGACTGTGGCCCGTGCAACCTGAGAAGGAAGGACCGTGCCAGCCAGAAGACTCCCCTGCAGTCCATCGTCACCCGGCAACCGTTGGAACTGGTAGCCTTGGATGATGTAAAACTGACCCCAAGCAGAAGTGGCTACGTCTACGCGTTAACCATCGTGGATCATTACTCCCGGTTCTTGGTTGTCGTCCCCGTCAAGGACTTAACGGCTCAAACAGCAGCTAGAGCCTTCCAGCAGCACTTCTGCCGTCCACACGGGTACCCGGACCAAGTGCTGACGGACCAGGGACCTGCCTTTGAAGCGGAGGTCTTCCAGGAATTCTGCAATCTGTATGGCTGCCGGAAGATAAGGACGACACCCTACCATCCGCAAACTAATGGACTTTGTGAGAAAATGAACCAGGTGGTAATGGATCTTCTAAAAACGTTGCCCCTGGAAGAACGCAGTCTGTGGCCTGAGAAGTTGCCCGATCTGGTGGACCTATACAACCATATCCCGGTAGGTTCCACCAACTGTACCCCGGCTTACCTAATGAGGGCAAGACCTGGTAAGTTACCTGTTGACCTGGAAATGGGAGTCCTGACACCCGAGGACACTTCACCAGAAGCAGACTGGGACACAGAGAGGCAGCAGCAGTACCGGAGAGTACAGGAGAGCGTGGAGCGAAGTCTCTGTCAGGCTAGGGAAAGACAAGAGAAAACTTACAACCAGTATGCTCCCGCTGTTCCCCTGGTACCCGGAGAGCAGGTCTTGAAGAGGAAGAGACGGCTCCACAAGTTGGACGACCAGTGGGAGAAGGACCCGTAC
The DNA here is from genome assembly GCF_046119375.1 of Phyllobates terribilis. NCBI lineage: Eukaryota > Metazoa > Chordata > Amphibia > Anura > Dendrobatidae > Phyllobates > Phyllobates terribilis. The sequence continues at coordinate 396,373,985 of NW_027362765.1, read as the reverse complement.
ACCGTACTGCCCTCAAGCCACGAGAACCCGAAGGTTTGTACCATCAGTAAAGACGGAGGGGAAACCACAGCCATTGTATCCCGGGACCACCTGAAGAAGTGTCCCGAACAACTGAGGAACCCTGAAGAGGAACAAGAAGACCATCGACCCGTAGAGGAAAGGGAAGATATGGTTAGTACTGTGCTCGGGGACTTCCCTCGGTCTTGGACTCAAGTCAATGGTGCAGTTGTGGTACCCGTACTCACCTTCCTCCAACCAGCATCCCAAGCACCTACGGAGCAACAGGTAGAGCTGGAAGAACAGCCGGTCCAGGAGGCAGAAGACCCCACACCAGCAGACCAGGAGGATCAACCCTCTGCTTGCAGTGAGCCTGCCATATCCCAAGTGAGCCAAAGAGCCGGTAGACAGCTGCCCAGTTTACCCTTGACAGCTCCTACACCCTGTAGTTCAGGGCTAGACAGTCAGCTCCGTAGGTCCACTAGGGCCACTAGAGGCCAGTTACCCGCACGTTGGAGGATTTGAAGTGTATAAATTGTTTTATTTATGTTTACCTGTGTATTGTTGCTTGTGTATAATTTTGTGTTTCTAGTTATTTGTAGGAGTCCTTGGTGGATTTACCGGGAATCCCTTGTACATAGTTGGAGCGTAACCCAGGACGGACTAAAGACTGTTAAGGACTCGGGGCAGGACAAACCCCTACCTGGTTACGTCTCCCTGTTTTGGTGAAATGGACACCTTGCTTTTCTTCAAAGACTGCACCCGGTTACGGACATGCCGTGACCACCTTTATGTGTTTTTTTTTCTTATTGTACTGTTATTGTTGTTATATCTTGTTATGTTTTCCTAAAATATGTTTAGTCGCGGAGTACTAAATTTCACTAGGGGGGAATGTGGCACCCCAGGGGTCTGGTTTCCACAGTAATGTAATGTTATGTCTGAGAGCAGGTGGGAGGTCCTTTGGTCAGGGATCCTGTGCATGCCACACCTCCTGCCCAGTCTGGGGAGGGGAAGAACTTCCCCTATATAAACCCGGGGCTGAGGCAGGGTTAGGAGTCAAGGAGAGTAGAGACGAGAAACAGTCATAGGAAGAAACAGCAGAAGCTCAGTGGGAGCAATACTACTACGAGTCAGGGGCTGGCAGCTGCAGAGCTCGCCCTGACTGAGAAGCTTTCTTACCGGACCCGGCGTCCGAGGCTGTGGGGACTAACTCTTACCCAGCAGCAGAAGCCGACCGGCAGGGGATTTCAGGTCCTCAGGCCCAGAAACCCGAAGGCAAGGTCACACGCGTGGGACCAGCACCGCCATCGTGGAGCGGAAGCCATTAGAAGGCCCCGAGTCACCGGCCATACGGGTGAGCACCACACGGCACACTCAGGGACGTGGGCTACTTATATCCGCTTCTAGCAAGGTAGCCAGAAGAGTACAGTCAGTTTGGGAGGCCTACAACTCCGCCTGGCCAGGGGAGATCCCATCTGCTCAAGGACTGACCAGGCCCCGTTCGCTAGCAAGTACTCCGGGAGGGTCTATCGTTGTTACCAGTAAAGACCCTGAATTACACCGCACCATCTCTGAGTGGTTCCTGCTACCCCCATCTTCCACGTTGGCTGCCCTGAGGCCATACCCCTCCCGTTGGGGGTTATACTATCACGCTGCACAATTCTACACCGGCCTCAGTGGTCTGCCCTGCAGCGGCAGCTCCATAGCTGCAAATCAACGGGTGGCGTAGTCGACACTCAAATAACACCTATCAAGACTGCCACACACTGAGTTTGACACCCTGGGCACGGACCGGGTCACCGCCACAAGGACTACTACCCCTATCCAGATCCGGCTCCGGGTTTCCCCTCAACACGGCCCAGGGGGCGCGTCAGGTTTATCTCACAAAGAACAAATTGTGCGGCCAATTGAAATCCATTGTGCCGGATCCTTCTCTTCACTAACATCATCCGGCACACATTAGACCAGGGGTCCCCAACATGTAACTCGGGAGCCACATGTGGCTCGCTGGCTCCTAAATTGGGGCTCTCGACTATTTGCCAGCTTGGTGCATTAGCCGCAGATCTAGCAACAAGGTATGAAGAGTACATCTCAAAACGGTGAATTTTGTGAGTAGCCTAGCCCTGCACAGAAGAGCAGATCTGGATGCACATATACTGGTCTTAGGGGTTTAGAGATAACTTAAGTATGGTACACTGGAGAAAGGATGGTACTACCTATCAGAGAAGGTGCTTGAAGCTGGATGCGACAGTGTGTCATGAGTGCTTGATGGGAGAATACTGAATAGGGGTATTATGGGAACCCCTGGATCTTGGTATACTGCTTCGGGATGATTTCTGTACCAGCAGAATAGTGAGTGCAGCTCTGGAGTATAATACAGGATGTAACTCAGGATCAGTATAGGATCAGTAATGTAATGTATGTACACAGTGACTGCACGATCAGAATAGTGAGTGCAGCTCTGGAGTATAATACAGAATGTAACTCAGGATCAGTACAGGATCAGTAATGTAATGTATGTACACAATGACTCCACTAGGAGAATAGTGAGCGCAGCTCTGGAGTATAATACAGGATGTAACTCAGGATCAGTATAGGATCATGTACACAGTGACTGCACCAGCAGAATAGTGAGCGCAGTTCTGGAGTATAATACAGGATTTAACTCAGGATCAGTACAGGATCAGTAATGTATGTATGTGCACAGTGACTGCACCAGCAGAATAATGAGTGCAGCTCTGGAGTATAATACAGAATGTAACTCAGGATCAGTAAAGGATCAGTAATGTACGTATACAGTGACTGCACAAGCAGAATAGTGAGTGCAGCTCTGGAGTATAATACAGGATGTAACTCAGGATCAGTATAGGATCAGTAATGTACGTATACAGTGACTGCACCAGCAGAATACTGAGTTCAGCTCGGCAGGACAATACAGGATGTATATTTTATGTAATGTAATTTTTTAACAAAGTGACTCATCTTTCTATGTATATGATATATTTTTATAAAAGCAATTCCAAGCTAGGGTATCAATTACTTTTTTTGATCCAGGCTAATAGAGCAGTTCCTTACACATTGTATTTCTTTAGATATAACCCATTATGTTATCTCTTATTATCAGATACATGAATATATAAAATGTCTTCCATTTTCTTTATAGTGGAGCCGGAATTTAAGTATATTGCAAACATGCATGGAAATGAGATCCTGGGAAGGGAGCTGCTCATTCAACTTTCCGAGTTTCTATGTGAGGAATATCGAAATGGCAATCAGAGGATCATCGACCTAATCCAAAACACAAGGATACATATCATGCCTTCTATGAATCCAGATGGATATGAAGTAGCAGCCAACCAGGTACGGGTTACAGATCTCTACCTCTCATCCATGACAGAATGTTTCCTTTTGCTTTTATCCTGCTGGGTATTGTGGAACATGAAATAATTCTGGTTGCAAAACACTTCAAAGGAGCAGCGGAAGTAACGTCTGTCAATCGGTGCAAAATTTGTCAGTACAGGTTGTTATCAATCATTTCAAAGAGTCCTCCAGGTGTTGAGCAGGCTGTCAAGCAATATGTCCTTCTTTGTTCCTATACCGCTAGTGCAAATTAAAAACTGTGCTGCCCCCCAGGACTTTGCTATTATTCCACAGTCCTGTTTCACAATCTAATAGCAGGGGCAACACCATAGGGTTGGAAAGTAGGAGGAAGTTAGACAAAGACCAATCCAAGCATTGGATACAAACGCCATGCACATATTGGCTGTGGTGGGCTTTAACCCCCCCCCCCCCAGGATACCAGGTCATAATAACTCTGGTGAAATCAGCAGAGCACACTGATGTACATATACAGAGGTCCGGTTGATAGTGGGTCTTTATAGTGGAAGACAATATGCGGTATGTCCTCCTCCAGAAATAAGGAGTGCCAACCATAGGGCAAGTAAACAGAATTTGTAATGCAGCTATAGATGTGAATGGAGGATAAGCCAAGATAACACTCAAGATCAAATGAAGAGACGTAAAGCATTTATTTATTAATTTTACTCACTTACATAGCGCCATTAATTCCACAGCACTTTACAGACATTATCATCACTGTCCCCATTGGGGCTCACAATCTCAATTCCCTATTAGTATTGTAGTACGCAAACACAGGGAGAACATACAAACTCCTTGCAAATGTTGTCCTTGGTGGGAGTTGAACCCAGGACCCCAGTGCTGCAAGACTGCAGTACTAACCATTGAGCCACCGTGCATTTGCGACGTTTCTCGATCCTGATGTAGAAAGGTGTAACTCAATCCTTAACCCCTTAATAACATCTGACGTACTAATACGCGTCTGTGCCCTGGGACTTAAGAGCCAGACCCGTATTAGTACGTCATCGCGATCGCGCGCGCACACAGGCTGTGCGGGCGCGATCGCCGCCGGGTGTCAGCTGATTGTCACAGCTGACACCCGGTACTATGTGCAGGGAGCGGTCCTGCACCGCTCCCAGCACATTAACCCCCGTGATGCTGCGATCGAAGTCGATCGAAGTCGATCGAAGTCGATCGCGGCATTGCGGGGGCAAGGGGAGGTGATCGGCGATACTCACCTCCTCTTCCGGCTTCCAGCGCAGTCTGCAAAGGCTTCCCGGGTGTTGCCATGACGACCCGATGTCGTCATGACAACATCCGGGTCACCAGAGAGCAGGAAGATTGCTTGGACATGCGCAGTGCATCTCCAAGCAATCTTCACACTGTGCACTTCTGACAGCCTTCATGGCATAGGGATGGTGCTCCATTCCTGTGCCATGCAGGCGATCAGAAAAAAAAAAGTGAAAGTCCCAGAGTGGGACAAAGTAATAAAGTGTATAAACTGTGTGAAAGTGGGGAAAAAAAAAAAAAAAATGTGCAAAAATATTATAAAAAAATAAAAAAAATAATACACCAAAAATAAAAATATAATGTACCCATCAATAAATATTATTATAAAAAAAATAAAAAAAAAACAATAAAAGTACACATATTTGGTATCGCCGCGTCCGGAACAACCTGACCTATAAAACTGTCCCACTAGTTAACCCCTTCAGTGAACACGGTAAAAAAAAAAAAAAAAAACGAAGCAAAAAACAATGCTTTATCACCATACCGCCAAACAAAAAGTGGAATAACACGCGATCAAAAAGACGCATATAAATAAAAATGATACCGCTGAAAACGTCATCTCGTCCCGCAAAAAACAAGCCGCCATACAGCTCCATCAGCCGAAAAATAAAAAAGTTATAGCTCTCAGAATAAAGCGATACTAAAAAATATTTTTTTCTATAAAATAGCTTTTATTGTGTATAAGCGCCAAAACATAGAAAAATGATACAAATGTGGTACCGCTGTAAACGTACTGACCCGAAGAATAAAGCTACCTCATCAATTTTACCACACGCGGAACAGAATTAAAAAAAAAAAAAAAAAAACAATTCCTGAATTGTTGGTTTTTGTTTATTCTGCCTCCCAAAAATCGGAATAGAAAGCGATCAAAAAATGTCACGTGCCTGAAAATGGCACCAATAACAACGTCAAGTCATCCCGCAAAAAACGAGCCGTCACATGACTGTCTGCCAAAATCTGGAAAAATTATAGCTCTCAAAATATGGCGATGCAAAAACTAGATTTTACAAAAAATGCGTCTTTTAGTGTGTGACAGCTGTCAGTCATAAAAACCCCATATGATTCTGGCATTGCTGTAATCACACCGACCCGAAGAATAAAGTCGTCTAATCACTAATACCGCACAAGGAACGGCGTCAAAAATAAACTCTTGGGTTAGGATTGGGCTAGGGTTAGGGCTGGGTTTCGGGCTAGGGTTGTGCTGGGGCTAGGGTTGTGTTGGGGCTAGGGTTGTGCTGGGGCTAGGGTTGTGCTAGGGTTAGGGCTGGGGTTGGGATTTTTTTCAAAAGTAAGAAAAAAAGATGACGATATGGCGACTAGTGTTGAGAGCAAGTGCTCGCTACTTGAGTTTGCATCGGGTGCTCTGGTATGCATTGAGTATCGTGGGTATTTGAGTGACATGCTCGAGTCTCTGCCCCATATGCTTCGCGGCCAAAAAACTTTACGGGGATTGCCTGCCATGTACGAGCGATCCCCACATGTTTTTTTTTGGCTGTCTAATAACCGTGAAACATGCGGAGCAGGGACTCGAGCATGTCACTCGAGCACACGCTGTACATGGTGCATACCTGAGTACCCGATGCAAACTCAAGTAGCGAGCACTTGCGCTCAAGAATAATGACAACTTATTCAATATGATGACCTAATGTAAACAAATAATGTGCCGTACCTTTGGGTTCAAAATGTTCACTATACACCTTAATAAAATCCTTGAGGGGTATAGTTTCCAAAATGGGGACACTTGTGGGGGAGCTCCACTGTTTAGGCACATCACGGGCTCTCCAAACGCGACATGGTGTCCGCTAACAAATTGAATGGAAAATCGGCTCAAATTGTTAGCGGACGCCATGTTGCGTTTGGAGAGCCCCTGTGTGCCCAAACATTGGAGCTCCCCCACAAGTGACCCCATTTTGGAAACTAGACCCCCCAAGGCACCTATCTAGATGCATAGTGAGCACTTGGAACCCCCAGGTGCTTCACAAATTGATTCGTAAAAATGAAAAAGTGAAAAAAAAAACACTGTGCTGGAACAGCTCCTGGGCAGGGGGAGGAAGGAAAAGAGTATACAGACATTATAGTGTGAGATCACTGCTGATTCTTTCTTTGAGATAAAACATGGCTTAAAAATAGGCAGTGAAATGTTTGCCTCACAAAAAGAAGCAGCTGTGATCCTGAGCTGTAATGTCTATAATCTCTTTTCCTTCCCCCCCTGCCCAGGAGCTGTGGTATGATCAGACCATGTTCCAGCACAGTCAGACACAGCCATTACACAGTACACAGCAGGGGCACATTTCCAAGATTATCTCAGCACAGGAACATTTTTATTTAACTCATCCAATTGTGGAACTTATTTTTATTCCAAGATCGAATAATTAAATTGTACTTTGTTCGTGGGAAAACCCCTTTAACTATCTAAATTCAATAGCTTTTGTTGTGTACAGTGTTAAAGGGTTTTTTTGTTTTCAGTAAACTATTGTCCTCAGGTGCAGTTTAGTGTAAAAAGAACAAACTTCATTGTACACATTTTCCCTAGATCTAGTGTTGAGTCTCCAACGATGCCTCAGTCTATGCTGTTTGTCTGCAGCGCTGACACAATGGGGACAGCACTACAGCCGATCACTGAAATCAGCGGCTTTCATCTACATCTGCAAATGTACTGAACTTGAAGGACAATACAGTAGTTTACTGAAAACAGAAAAAAAACTTTGTTAACTTGCTCCATAGTGATAACTTGTGTGTTGGTTTAAAGGAATATTCTCAAGTTTGGAAGTTATTCCCTATCCAGGAAACAGGGGATAATTTCCCAAATTGCTGGGGACCCACCGCTGCAGACCACCACAAATCCCGAGAACCGGGGCTCTGAAGACGCCTGGCTGAATGGAGTGGTGGTCGATCATGCACACTGCTGCTCCATTTATTATGGAAAACCAGCCTAAAGCAGCGCTATCGGACCCCCCCTCCGGTTCTCATGATCGTCATGGATACGTGTTAACGTCCAAAGCTGAGAATATCCCTATAAGCAATGCTACATCTGTATGCATATTTTTTATATCGTATCAATTAATTTTACATGGTGGGTTTAGTCTCCCCTAGACTACAATTTGATTATATTTTATTGCAATGAATGGGAGATTCTGGTGATGGATGAAGGGGTATACTATTCGGAGTAGCGTCTCAGCCTCTTCATTTTAGTTATTAGTAGTGGTCTCAGGGCAAACAACCTCACCAATATCATCTTATAACATCCCACATGGTGGCATGACATAAAGGAGGCAATGAGAGAATCCATGTGTCATGTACTGTCTCATCAGGCCCTGTTATAGCTTGATATAGACTAGGCCTCATTTATCAAAACAGTAAGACTCTTTTTGTTGCCCATAGCAACGAATCAGAGCTCAGGTTTCCTTTTCCCAGAGCAGTTTCAGAAATGAAAGCTGAGTTCTGATTGGTCGCTAAGGGGAACAAGGACACTTGATGAATGTGGCCTGTCCGTTTTTCCTGAAGCATTCCTTTAATATTCCTCCTTCTTCCCAGCACTTGCCATTTTTTTTTCCGTCTTGCACGCAACAGATTTACAGAGAATAAGGACATGTTTCCATTTCGAGAATACAAAGAGCAAATCCAGTGTCTTAGCGATGGAATAAACCACTCCATGTTTATGAATAGCAATAAAATGTCTCAAAATAAAGATGTCTATCCTGCCATACATGGTATAATTGTGTGTTAATACACACGGCATAAGGAACGTATTAGGATTTAATGTGGAAATTCCATTGGCGGAAGACGTACTAATGCGTTTCTCTGCTACCAGAAACCTCGCTCCAGCCGTATTGTTTTCCATGGGATGGAATATATTACTTGCTAGGATTTTGACAAAAAAGAGTCCAGCGCAGAATTTTACTGTAAAACTAAGTGCAATAAAATCCTTTTTGGATGATCAAATTCAACATTTGATAATCCAGGCAGTCTGACCCTAACTTAAACAGAATAATTGTAATATAAGCAGCACATTAGTTGCATTTTTTAAGGTGTTATGTTTTGGCATACGCAGAACCTAATGAGTTGATCAGATGATCAGATGGATATTAAAAAACTACTGAAAAAAATTGAAAAAAAAGTGAAAATTGGCTGAAAACATTAGCTAAAAATGTTTTACTCTTACTAGTACAATGCTATACCAATGTATATACACCCTTTCATGCTCCATGACATATATATATCTACACTGGTGGACAAAAGGGCCCCTGTGCAAGGACAGTATAATGGCCCTTTACAGTCCACCTGCTTTAGAGGTGGTAGTGGCCCCCTTACTTCTTGGGCCCCTGTGCGACTGCTCAGGTTGTACAAATGATATGTCCGCCCCGTATACCTGTCTTTGAACAAGTCAGGATGTGTAGAGCGGGCTCAGGAGTGGAGCCTGCTCCACACAGGACAGGTGCCATCTGTGGTATACATCAAGTATCTGCCTTCAACAGCAGCAACGTGAGCTAGCTCCAAATGCCATTGTTTAACACCTTAAATGCCGCTGTTGATCTAAGTCGCATCATCCTGGTGGTGCATCAGTTGGGTTGCCCATTGGCCCCCATGACTTTCCAGCATTGCAATGGCCCCTGTCGCTACCACCTGAAGCTGAACCACAAGCTGGTCTTCATAGGAGACAGTGATTTGTACTATATACTGCAATACTAAAATATTGTAGTATATACAGTAGTACAAGTAATCAAACTATCACAATTTCAAGTCCTCTATGGGGACTGAAAAATAAAGTATAAAATAAAAAATATTTTTTAAAAATGTAAAATACATAAAAATGTGAATAGTCACAGTTTAAAATTAGAAAAAAAGATCTGTATATTTGATGCTACCGCAACTGTAGAAGTCCCATCTATGGAAATACAAAATTATTTCACCCATTTGATAAACAGCATAAAGAAAAATAATGGAAATACCAACAACTTCTGTCTTTTTGGTCCCTGGACTTCCCCACAAAAATTCAATAAAATGCAATTAAAACATTGTATGTACCCCAAAATAGTATCAATAACTCAGCATGCAATAACTCAGTTACAAAACTCCATTGAACATAAAAATAAAAAAAGTTAAGGTGATTTGCAAAGTTCCATTTTTTTTTAAACCACTAAAATAATATACAAAAATTCATATGCATCGCTGAAATTGCACCAACCTGAAGAATGCTGGCAGGTAATATTTACCGCATAATGAACAATGTGAAAATAAAACCCAAAACAACGGTGGAATTTTGTTTCTTTATAACCTCACTTTTTTTTTCATCCGTACATTATTTGATGAAGTGAATGGTAATGAATTTGCCATGGAAAAAATAAAGCCCTCATACAGCTATGACTACATAAAAATATAAAAGTTTGGGTTCTTGGAGGAAAAATGAAAAGCAAAAGTGAAAATTGGTTGCATTCGGTTAATGTAGCATTAATGAGACCAGATAGGAGTATCGAAAATTCTTTATAATTGGATGGCTTGTTTCTCTCTGTTTCTGGGCTTGTGACAACATTCTTGTCGTTTTTGTTAACATTTGGGTCTATAGTTAAAAAAATACCATCTAAACAGTATCACCTAGAGCAACTACGTACTATAGGGATAGAACATGAAGGGGCCCTTTGGTACACTGGGCCCAGTTCTGTTTGGTCTAATTTCCTTCTCTGTTTCATGCAAAGCATACTTGCCAACTTGAGTTGGCATTCCGGGAGGTCGGTGAGTGGCGCACGAAGTGTGTTGCTAAAAGTCCTTGCCCCTAACTATACACCTCTTCCACGTCCATTTTTCTGCCTTCTGAATATGCAATTGGATTCCATGGCTCCATCTTATGACATGGCAAGATCCAAGAGTTATTCACAAGAAACCTTCCAGAAGTAATGCTTTTTGGAAGGTCTCAGGAGGTGCACAGGACATTTGCAAACTTTTTTTGGGAAGTCTCCCCTTTTTCTGAGCGCACCTCGGACATTTTGGAAAATTGACATGTACAGTATAGAAAACTAATGCAAGAGTAACTGCCTTTTTCTTTTTTGCTAAATGCTTCACCATTATGGGGCCTCCATTAATTTTGTTATAAATCCCCTTCCTCTCTTTGTTTTGGTAGAGGTAGAACATGGAGTGTTTTTGGAAAAAAAATCCTCACAAATGCCAAAAATGCTTGAAAACACTAAAATTCTTATTCTGGCCTAAATAGGACATTTTACTACAGGCATACTGTAAACAAGTTTGAGGCTTCTTATTCTTTCTTGATGACGGGAGGCGTTTTCTCCCCTGATGAGAAGGATCTCTGCAATTCTATATATAGAAGCATCACTTAACTCCTTATGTCACTGCTTCCTTGTGTCTTCCTGTTCTTTTTATGTCTTGCACTTGTTCAAATCGACAGATGTTGAGATATCAGATAATAATTGTTTTTTAAAAAAATTGAACAAAACCTCAATCTGCAACATTGAAATTGCAACACCAAGAAGGAAAAGTTGTGGAATTATGGAATCCACAGACGTGTTAATCATATGCAAATGATGAAAAAATGGAAACTGAATTTCAAAACATCTTGATTTATTCAGTATGGAGTTATAAGCATCACATGCAGAATTCCCCGCACTGACACGCCTTGGCTGCTTTAAGTGAGGTTATAAATGGTTGTCTGAGGAATGTTCTGCCAAATCATCAACATCGGCTGCTGGCAGCTCCCTTTGCAATTGGCGAACATTGACGTCCTGGATGTGCTTGATGCGAGACAAGTCCGGAGATGCTGCAGGCCATGGTAAAACGTTTATGCCACGCAGGCTGCTCACACTATCAGTCGTCTGATTTCTATCATTACACAACTTATCCTTCTTGGTTTTGCAATATCAATGTAGAGGAGTGAATATAAAAAACCCTTATACCCATCAAAAAATATTTCATACCATCTATTAAACAACTGTCTTCTTCACAGGGGCCAGACACTAATGGATATCTAACTGGGAGAAATAACTTCAATGATGTAGATCTGAACCGAAATTTTCCTGATCTAAATATGGTCTTCGCTTACAATGAAAAACATGGAGGACCTTGTGACCACTTACCACTTCCGGACAATTGGAAGGAACAGGTAGGTTTGTATTTCATACATGCTTAGATTGGGCGTAACTACAGGTGGTGCCGATATATCAGATCAGAAGGAGAAAGACCGCCACACTGTCCTTTTGAAAGAATTGTGTGCTTGAGGAAAGGAACTCGTGGTCCAGACTTATTGAGGTTGGAACCTCAGCGCTACAAAAGAAAATTAAATGAGACTTATGAGTATCATTTCATTTTCTTTTATGGTGCTCAGGTTCCAATCTCAATAAGTGCCGATATTTCAGACCTGTAAGAGGCCTAATCTGATAGGAAGACTCTAATATTAGGCTAGGTCTACACAAAGACTTTGATCACATGTAGTGTCAAGCAAAATGATCCTAGTATCTCATCCACATCGATACTCCATGGGAGTCGGACCTGGGCAGTGTGAACTTCTGTGGGCGGCATCCGTTACAGCTCTTGTAATTACTAGATCTCTGTGATGTCATGACATTGCCGGAGACCAGGTCACTTAATCACAAGAGGTGCCAAAAGTGCAGCTGCCACTGAAAACACCATCTGGATATCTGGTCACATGCTGCATAGACCACATTGTAGGCCACATTTGATTTGCTTGCAATCTATTAGCAAGTTTGTTGACTTTTTACAGCAAAATTCCATTTATAAAAGAGTCGCACAGCGCTAAGTCAAAATGTCACGCAAGGTATGGGAAAGACTAAGTGCAACACGAAGGGAAGAGGGGGAGGAAGCCCAAACACTAGGGAAAGGGGGAGTGGAGACCCCCTAGGCAGATCTAATATCACCCTGCCTACCCTATCTTCCCTATATAGGTTCCACACCTATCACCGAGCAGGAACCTAAGCCCTGAATGTCCCTAGAGCTTGGCCCAAGATAGGGAGGGGACAGGGTGAGCACAGGTCAGGCCCCACTACAAACTAAAGACAACAAGGTAGACAAACAAAGGGGGTACACTTAGCTTGAGCAGACACCAGAGAAATAATGCCAGCTGTCCTCCAAGGGCACCAGAGAAGAAACTAGTCGACTGCCAGTGCTCCAAGCCTACACAGAGGTGCATAGAACTATCACCGGCGACCCTCTGGAGAAAATGAGACTATTTAACTACCCAGCAAGGGTGTATCAATCAGCAGCAGAAGGTGAAGATCGCTGCTGGGTCCTAAAGGAAGAAGGTTAAAACTATACTACAGAGATGAGGTAATCAAGAAGGCGTCTGCAATGCCAAGTGCAGTGACCTTCTACAGCCGGCTCCAGAGCGACTGTCTGTCACACCTGACACACCCGTGACACAAAGTCACAAAGTCAAATTGTGCAGTTTTTTCAGTCATTTGACTTGAAGTTGCTATACGACCTTGGCCTAATACATTCCACATGTTTTCAGCAAATACAGATTAATTATACATAAAGAAAAGTTAGACAAGTTTCTAGTATACTTTCTATATTAATTCCTCATGGTTTTTAAGATCTCTGCTTTCAGCCATACTATAGAAACCGTCTTTCTTTACTTCCAGTGGATTAATACCTGTTCTTTTCACATGATGGACACATTGGTACGGCTCATACAGTTACAGTGTGGTTTTGTGTCTTGTAATGAGTGTACAACTTTGTATCCAACTGAAGTGAACAGTAAAAGTTTCCTTTGAATGACAGCAAGCAGGAATTGATACAGAATGTACAGTATATGAAAATTTAATAACTCATCTTATGGAAAAAAAATTAATGTATTTGCTATAACTAAAATACCATTTTAATAAGGGATGGAAGAGGTAAGGAGCATCTCAGAACTGCACAGCCACCTTAATAACTACTGTCACATAATAAGAATAACAAATCTGTCAGCAGAAACTTTTGGAATCAGAGAGGTTTTTGAGATCTGAAGAATATGTTTTCCCTAAATAGCACCCCCTGAAAAACTCCTTTTTCTAAACTTATACAACCCCAACCTCACCCCGTCCCACCGTCAACTCTTTAGCAAAGACTAAATTGTGTCGTTCCAATATTTTCATCCCTTTGTTATTATGGTAAGAATTTAGACAGTTGATCTGCTGACTGGATGACTTTATCTGCCTTTGTACTTAATAAATCAGTTTATTTAGTTGCTGCTTGCCAAATGTACCAGTCATTATCTTAACAGTTTAGTGAGAGGGATTTGGCAAAATGACATTGCTTCAGAGGAAAAAGCAAGTGATTAAACGAAAAATATTTGTCTTTTTACACATATGAATTCTAATTATGTTTTTCACAGTTGGAACATGTACCCATTATAGTTTTTGGGGTTGTTCACCTTTCCGTAGTTTTTAGAAATCGAGCGGTCCACAGAAGAAAATGGAGACGTGTCAGTTTTTTGATTAAACTTGCCAATGCAAGTCTCTGGACCCGTGAAAAGCGTGTATAGCACACAAATATCATCTGTGTGCTGTCAATTTTTAACATTGTAATTGGTAGAAGAAGTTTTGCAATTTTTTCTTTATCATATGAGAAAATCACTGATGAAACTCTGATGATAAAAAGTTAAACACCAATCTAACACTGATGAAAATCTGATCCGAAATTGATCTGTTTTTTTTGATGATGATGTCTGAATGAAGCCTAAGTCTTTAAGGCCATGTTCACCCTACTGGTTGATCTAGACGCGTGGCCACGAGTCTGCAGCTTTCTGCCAGCTGGTAGTTTTGCACCATGCAGAATTATGAAGATAGAAGTATTAGTTGTTACCAACATTTACAGTTATCACTTATTCACAGGATAGGTAATGACTTACGAATCTATGGGGGTTTGTGTAAAGTTGTCAAGAGCGGTAGTCATGACCAAGCTGCTGTCCGGTTACGCTCTGGCACTTTACAGGAAAACAGTGTCCCAGAGTGCTGTAGGGTGTGGGGTGCATCACACTCACTTGTAGACCGTAGACCTCCGCTGTCTCCGGGCCTCTGTCCTCAGGAGCCGCCGCACACGATCCAGGGGACACCACGTTCATTGTAACAAGCAAACGTTTACTGGTCAGTTCAAGTTCATCAGGTAGTAATAAGTGAGATAGGGCACAACACTTCATATTTCTTAGTTCCTTAGTACAACACATCTTCAGCCCTGACTATCCCTAAGTCCACTGACTCCTTCAGTCTCAAGAATTTCCTGTCCACTTCAGCAGTGCATCTGGGATCCACTACCTTCCATCAAACGGGTCCCCGTCCATCTTTCACTGTATGCCAGAGAACACGTTGTGCCCCTGCAGCCCCTATGCCAGACCTTGGGCTCCAGACGTGACAGGAGCATCCGCTCGGGATTCCAGTATGGCTTCCCACTGCTTTGAACGACTGGCCCTAGCAGCCCACTGTTCTTGAACTGGCCTTGTCACTACCAGGAAGTGTCTCCTGTTTACTAACACTAGTCCACATCCACTGTGGTCTCGTCCCAATCATTAACTGTGTCTTATACCTGTAACTTGAGCTAACTACAGTTACTATCCTATAACAGTGTGTACTAAGCCTACTCTTATCTTATGTCCTAGTCTATCTTAATCTATGCAGTCCTATGCTTACCCTATGCACATTCTGCTGCATTATACACTACTCACATTGTATGTTAACTCTTCACATTACTTAAATACTGCACATTACCATAATACAGTACATGGCAATTCACATGACATAATACATGTATGAAAACGCATGACACTATACACACTAAGCGATTGCTGTCTTCAAAGAGAGGAACCGGGCAATAAAGTCCACACCCTTACATTTGAACATTGGGATCCCCACCGATTCAAAAGACAGAGATAGCTGAGTACATCACATGCAGAGATCAGTGGGGGTCTCAACAGCAAAACTGCCACTGATGCGAATAATCCCCCCACATATCCTTTGGAAAGGTGACAACTTTAAATGCTGAACCTAACACTTTAACTGCAAATGAAGAAATTCATTAGATCAATCCCGTACATGTAATGTAATAAGCAATAGGAACCTGTTATAAAGGGATATAATTATTAGTTATTACCCTTCCATAAGATAGGTGATGACTGCTAAGTCAGTCAGGGTCACCACACTGAGGCTCTCATGTCCCTTTTTAGAACGGAGTAGTGGAGTTGCAATGCCGGTCCATTCACAGTGTATGGGACTGATGGAGATAGTCAAGTTGTTGGCTATCTTCACAAGTCCCATAGACTATGAATCGAGTGACAGAATGCAGTCAATTCCAATAGTAGTCTCACAATCTGAAGATCGATGGGGGTCCCAGCAGTCGGCCCTCCCACCAAAATAGCTGTTATCACCTATTTGTGTATCGGTCCTCCTGTCATGGTTATTAATTGATATCTATTTTTTCCAGGTGGAACCAGAGACACAAGCCCTGATCTTTTGGATGGATGAGATCAATTTTGTGCTTTCAGCGAATCTGCACGGAGGAGCTGTTGTGGCAAACTATCCATTTGATAAAACCAAGGACATTCGGAACAGAGGTTACCGCCGCATGACGAGCTATACAGCTACCCCTGATGACAAGCTGTTCAGATCGGTAATTAATCCAATGCTATTCACAAATGTTCTAGAAGCATCTGGATGACATGAGGCCCTGCTAAAAGCACATGCACATAATTATCCCCTCTAAATACCAACAGGAGCTGCAGTCAACTAATATTAAGATGTTTAAAAAAAAGTCCAAACTTACAGCGTCAGCCCTGATAGAGGGTTAAGAGGCTTACAATAAAAAGCTTTAAATAGGTTATTGTATTTTAAAGTGCTTGTCCACTTTGGATTACAGAGAAAGTGTCATTAGAAAATCACTTATTGTTTAACTCAAGTTTTTATGTTAAATATATATTTAAAAAATCTTGATAATTCTTTTTAATTTTCCTCATTGCTATTTCCATTTTAGTAAGCCAAATATTAGGCTGATACTTCCTGTTCTGTACAGAACATTTTTACAGCAGTCATCCCATTATCATTACACAACAGATAACACCTTTACAGTAGATTACACATAATCCACCAATGGCAATTAGTGATGTCACAGTTCACCTCCTCCTCCTGTACAATGACTGATAGCATCTCTATATACAGTAGATAACACAGGATCCACCATTCACTATAAATTATGTCACAGCTCATCTCCCCCTCCTGTACAAAGACAGTAAAATATATATATATATATATATATATATATATATATATATATATATATACAGTAGCTAACACAGGATCCACCATTCACAATAAGTGATGTCACAGCTCACCTCCTCCTCCTCCTGAACAATGACTGATAGCACCTCTATATACAGTAGACAACACAGGATTCACCATTCACAATAGATGATCAATAGATGATGTTACAGCTCACCTCCTCCTCCTGTACAATGAATGATAACACCTCTGTATACAGTAGATAACACAGGACCCACCCTTCACAATATGCAATGGTAACAGCTCACCTCCCTCCCTTTTCACAGTGACTTTTGCACAGATTACAGAGCATGTGTAACGTGGCGCGGGGCAGTAGCCATGGGCAAGGTACTCATCTCTTGTGCCCCGGCACGTTACATTGAGATGGGGGTCCTGGCTGGGTGTGTGGACTTGTCCTATGGGGGAGCTACACCCTTGCAGGCTGCACACAACCGATGACTTTGGTTCCCCAGGACCAGATGTTTAACAATTCAATGAGGGAGACCACCAGTCAAAAATAAACTTTTTACTAAACAACACCTTGTTGGTGATTATATACAGTAGATAGCGGGTGCATAACTTGATGAACGTTTCCTTCACAATACGGCGCATTTTCCACACACAGTTTCAATTCCTTCCTCTTTACTCGCTTGTTACCTTCACAATTTCCTCTCTACTTCACCACAGCCCAGCTCAGTATTACAGTCTAGTTCGCAAGATTCCTATTCTCAACCCGCGTTTCCTCGTCTTGTTTACCCTCTTGGGACTATATTGCCAGTATGGCCGAAACTTATCTTCTCTGTCCCTTACGCTGTGGAATCCAGACTGGAGCTCTCTCTGCGTCTCAGGTACTCTGTCCCATCTTGGCCTATTACCTCTTGGATTTATAAACTCTGGGCCGTACTACTAGGTGTCCTCTCCAGGGACCCGCCTCCGATTGATCACTGTTTTTCGGTCACTTCTCTCCTTTCTTCCACTAGGATCTCGCTATCGCCTGTCAGGGTCTTCTCTCACGTTAGGGACACCCACGTCATGCGTCAGTACTCAGATCAGACTTTAGGTCTGATTTCTACGCACACTGGGCCCTATCTGACGTTCTGACAGGAAACGGTCTCTGTCCCTTCAGCTTAGCCGCTCCCACTTTGGGCTAGTCCCAATCTTTAACTATAACTCTCCCTACCATTGGGCAGCACACTATACTAACATCATTAGTGCATTGCACAATTCACATTACACAATATAACATTACACTTGTTCTCCAAGGGGGAACGTGGGCAGTATGTCCATCTCCTTACACGTGACTGAAAAAACTCATCTTTAGGAGTCAAGTCAGTCTATGGCTGATATAACAGCAACTTTCCCTTGTAATTTATTTTTGGGGATTTTAAATGCAATAGGAAACTTTTGCACATAAGAAATGTTCCAAGATTCTTCAGGAACGCTGCCGGAAGCTGATGTCTGGCTATGCATCACGTCTGCAGCAAGTCATAACAGCCAGAGGGGTTCTACTAAGTACTTAAGATGCTTGTTATTAAAGGGTTGAAAATGTCTAAGACTGCAGTAGCATTTTGTGATGATTTTGGAGAAACCACTTGTTATATTATTTGTGTTCAAGTATTTACTGTTTTTCATTGGTTTATTGCAAACAGCATAAAGTTTGTAAATTTTGCTAATATACCTCATTTGCAATGGAATTTGAATAGTTTTGATTGCAACTGTATGATCTTGTTTATGGGCTTTGAATCAATCACTCATAGGCTGATATTTTGCAAAACTTACTTAGAAGTCAATAGCAAGAGCGCCACCATCTGCTTTTCTAAGTATAGTGATTGATCATTTTTGACATCTGGTTTGGAGTTATTTGGGGTTTTAGGCACATATGGTTTGGGGATTGACCTTAATGTACTCCTATTGTGTAGTGTGTGATACTACTAGGCACATATGGGGCTATGGTTGACCTGCTCACTATATTTCAAAGATTAAAGGGAACCTGTTACCAAGTTTTCCCCATATAAAGCAGGGCAGCACCTGTGAAACCTGTGTTACATCATTCTAGAATGCTGTATTTATGTCCCCAATGCGCTCTGCATAAAACAAAAAATAGCTTTTATATTACCCACAGACGAGGTGGTCCAGTCCAATGGGCGTCGCTGGTCTTGGTCCGGTGCCTCCTCTTTTCTTATGATCTTATGATCACCTCCTCCTTCTTTCTTCGTGTGGATGACGCTGTTATGCGCTGTGCAGAGGGACCCAGCAATACTGACACCAAACCAGCAAAGAAGCCGCCACAGAGCACTTGAGGGCCGGGAATACTCTTCACCCAGCTTGCAATAAATGGAAGGGGGACTTTGGCAGAGCCCTTCCTAGGCCCACTGTCGCCGGACACATGGTGTCTGGTGATGTGACTGGTGCCTAGTCAAGAACCAGGTGAGTATCTCTGCAAGAACCCCAGGAATTGTAACCAGAAGAGAAAATGAGAAAATCTCTGAAAAGTTAGAAAGACTAATCCTAGCACCACTCACCACTAAGCACATAGGGAACTTCAATAAACAGCAAAGGACTGAGCAAGGAGCAGGATTATATAGCCCGCCTAATGATAAGGTGTTGACTACCTCCCAATCATCCCCAGACAACCACTCCCTGCTAGCTTCAACAGCAGACTGGACAACATCCCACCACTGCTTAGTACCAGACAAAGCAGTGCCATGCGTTCTCACACATCCCACAACACCAGAACGCGACGCTCCACAAGAATGGGACAGTTTCCCTGCATGCATAGCAACTCCGTCTCCAGGGTCAGGACAATGGCGGCGCTTGCGACCGGAGTACCTTAGCACCAGATCTACTCCATTCCCAGGTGAGAGCACAGAACCACGATTCGTAACAGTACCCCTTTCAGACCTCCGGGCTCTCACCACCCACCTTGTCTGGAAACCTCTTATGTAACTCAGCGATAAGACGATTGCCATGTATATTACCTCTCGAGACCCAGGAACTCTCCTTAGGACCGTACCCCTTCCAATTAATCAAATACTGAATGGAGTTCCGAACTCTACAAGAGTCCACAATACTTTCTATCTCAAATTCTTCAGTATTTTCAACCAGAAGAGGAGGATCCTGGGTCACAAGCAGAATAACCACCTTCTTTAATAATGACTTGTGAAAAACATTAGGAACTCGCATAGAGGAAGGCAGACCTACCCGAAAAGCCACTTCATTGGCAACCTCGATGATGGGAAATGGGTCTATAAACCTGGGTGTGAGCTTAGGAGAAGTTACCTTAATCTTGAGATTCTTAGTAGACACCCAAACTCTGCCCCCCACTTTGAGTTTGCAAGTTTTGCTGACGACGCTTATTTGCCTGCCTCTTCATTCTCTCCCGTGCTTTCTTGAGATAGATACGAGCTTCCCACAAAACCTTCTGGAGGCAGTGGATAGTATCAGAGACCGCCAGAAGGACATCGTCCCCTCCCTCAAAACAAGAGGACCAAGGATGGAATGCTAAATTACAGAAGAAGGGAGTCATCCCCAAACCCTTGTGGTGTTTATTGTTTAGGGCTAACTCTGCCAAAGCTAAGTATGATCCCCAATCATGCGGAGTATGAGAGCAAAAACATCTTAGATAGGACTCAAGAAGAGAAAATGAGAAGGCCCCTGAAAAGATAGCAAGACTAATCCTAGCACCATAGCACCATTCACCACCGGACCTACTCCATTCCCAGGTGGGAGCACAGAACCACGATTCATAACAGACGCGTCCTACGTCATCCACATAGTGTCCTTGGCTTCACACTCCTGCGCAGGCATATTTCTCTCTGCCCTGCCAAGGGCAGAGCAAAGTACAGTAATGTGCATGGGTGGGGAAAGGTGGAAGCACATCGGCGCATGCACACTACAATACTCTACCCTCAGCAGGGCAGAGAAATGCGCCTGCGCAGGAGCGTGATGCCGAGGACACTGTGTGGTGACATAGGACACGTTATCCACACGAAGCAGGGAAGGAGGACGACGATTGTAAGAAGAAAGGAGGCGCCGGACTAAGACCAGCGACTCCCATTGGACCGGACCTCCCCGTAGGTGAGTATTATAAAAGCTATTTTTTGTTTTATGGAGTGCTCATTTGGGACATATACACAGCATTCTAGAATGATGTATATTACGGTGTACAAGTGCTGGCCCTTTAACCTGGTGACAGGTTCCCTTTAAACTAAGCTGTCTGAATAGTGGACTATGAATAAAGCAACTATATTGTATGAGTAGTGATTAGTAGTGATGGGCGAGCACTAAAATGCTCGGGTGCTCGATGCTCGGGTCGAGCACATTGGAATACTCGGGTGCTCGACCCAAGTAACGAGCCCAATGTAAGTCTATAGGAAACTCGAGCATTTTTCAGGTGGCTCCCCCCGGCTGTCTGCACAGGGCCTAAAAATTGCCCAAATCGATGGGAACAGTGCTCAAATGACATGGGAACAGCATGGGGACGACCCTTGGAAGCATTTCTGACTCCCAGGTCACTTCTGTCAACAACGTTGTCAGAGGTATTGCGCCACTTTTACGGACTCACAATAAAACATACAATAGCGAAACCAATATGGATTTTCCTGGGAAATATGTTAAGGAACATCCTTTACAGGGTAATGACTTGTATATAAGGCAAAATAAATAGCCAAAACCAAAAATACTCCTCCACACCTTGGGCTATGTTCAGACTTACCGTATTTGATGCGTTTTTGCACTTTTGCATTGCTTTCAACCGTGACAAATGCATTCACCAGGAAATGTAATTTTAACATTTTACAACCTTATCTGGCCATGTGGTGTGTGAGATATCATCAGACACATCGTGTTTCATTTATCAAGGAGGGACTCTGAAAGTCACAAAGCCTATTTTTATAGGGCCATCACGCGGCCTTTACTATTCTTAAAGGACCAGCAGTCGGCCCTCACTATTCTTAGAGAGCCATCAGCCGGCTATGTTTTATTGTTCCCATTACTAAAGAGTATGTCTCCTATAATGTTATTGCGTATGCAGTGAGTGGCAGGGCTGCCCAAACTTTGGACGCACCCCAATACCACTTTGAAAATTTGGACTCACCCCAAATACCCCTTTGAAGAGACTTAGAGGAGGGCCTCCTGAAAACAATGTTCCCATTATTAGGAAGTAGGTCTCCCATTGTGTTTGCCTATGCAGTGAATGCAAGGGTTGCCAAAAATTTGGAGGCACTCCAATGCCCCTTGGAAGAGACGTGGAGGTCAGAGGGCCTCCTGAAAACAATGTTCCCATTATTAGGAAGTGGGTCTCCCACAGTGTTGGCCTATGCAGTGAATGCCAGAATTGGCAAAAAATTGGAGGCACTCCAATGCCTCTTGGAAGAGACGTGGAGGTCAGAGGGCCTCCTGAAAACAATGTTCCCATTATTAGGAAGTGGGTCTCCCACAGTGTTGGCCTATGCAGTGAATGCAAGGGTTGCCAGAAATTTGGAGGCATTCCAATGCCCCTTGGAAGAGATGTGGAGGAGGGCCTCATAAAAAATTTTCCCATTAGAAAGGAGCGGGTCTCCTATACTTGGAATGCCCATGTACTTAGTGTATGGGCTGACAAACATTTACCCCTGGGGGTATACATGAACATACTGTCTAAAAAAAATTTTTTACGGGCATCATAAACACACTTTAAAAAAATTATGTGGGTGTTGCATCATGGACCACGGTCACCCTGGTGATATGGTGGTGGAGGATGAGGATGAGGAGAAGGAGGAGGACAAAAGCAAATAGCCAAAATCAGGAAGCGTATAACCATGTGTGCGTGTGAAGAGGTGTATGGGAATACACCTCCCAAAAAAAGACACTGGATTTGAGTTTGTTACGCTGCTATCATTCGGTGATGTTGAGAAGTCTGGCCCAATCCAGCCCTTGTTCATTTTTATAAGAGTCAGCCTGTCAGCATTTTCAGTTGACAGGCGGATGCGTTTGTCAGTTATAATTCCACCAGCGGCACTAAAAACCCGCTCTGATAAAACACTAACGGCAGGGCAGGTCAGGACCTTCAAGGCGTAGAGAGCCAGTTCATTCCACGTATCCAGCTTGGATACCCAATAATTATAAGGCACAGAGAAATCACGGAGGACGTTGGTACGGTTGGCAAGGTACTCCCTCAGCATCTTCCCAAACTTTGCACTCCTTGTGAGAGTACCCCCCGCCTCAGGGCCTGTGTGATGGGAGGGGCTGAGAAAATTCTCCCAGAACTTTGACAGTGTTCCCCTGCCTCTGCTGGATTGAAGTTGTGTCTCTCTCACCTGTACTCCTTGGTTGTCCAACGAACTGTGATCTCTGCCGCTAGCGTTTTCAGATGGGAATTTTTTTAATAGTTCCGCAACAAGGGCCTTCTGGTACCGCCCCATTTTTGTAGACCTGTTCACCTCAGGAATAAGAGATATAAAGTTCTCCTTGTAGAGAGGGTCTAGAAGTGTCACCAACCAGTAATGACTGTCACCCAAAATTTTGAGAACGCGAGGGTCATGTGAAAGGCAGCGTAACATAAACTCAGCCATGCGTGCCAGACTGCTAACAGGCAAGACTTCCGTGTCCTCATCAAGAGGACGACTGACCATACTCTCCTCCTCCTCTCTGTCCTCAGGCCATCCATGCTGAACAGACGGTATGACAGTTGTGCAGGTAGTACCATCTGTAGGGCATGAAACTAGCTCCTGTTCTCCCTCCTTCTCCTCCTCTACCTCATTGTCACCCAATCCACATTGGGATGAGATGAGGCTGTGTGGTTCCTGTATGGTTCCTTGCTCCATCTCATCGTGCTCCGCCTGCAATGCATCCTCTTTGATTGTGAGCGGAGAGCGTTTCAGAAGACAGAGAAGCGGGATGGTGACGCTAATTATGGCGTCATCACCGCTCACCATCTTGGTGGAGTCCTCAAAGTTTTGGGGGATGGGTACATATGTCTGACATCCATGTCCACTCCTGAGGTCTTATGTGTGGAGTCTGAACTGAATACCGACGGCCTTGTTGATGCTGGTATCAACAACTGCTCTCTTCTGCTCACAAATCCTTCCCAACATCTGCAGTGTAGAGTTTCAACTCGTGGGGACATGACACAGTGTGCCGTCAGCAAGATGTACCGTCCCTGCCCACAAGCTCTTGCCCACGTGTCCGTGGTTAGGTGGACTTTCACGGTAACTGCGCTGTTGAGGGCACGGCTAATGGTTTGGGACACGTGCTTGTGTAATACAGGGATGGCACACCGGTAGAAATAGTGACGGCTGGGGACCGAGTACCAAGGGACGGCCGCCGCCATCAGGTTGCAGAATGCTTCCGTCTCCACGAGCCTAAAAGGCAACATTTTGAGCGCAAGCAGTCGTGAAATGTGGGAATTTAGTAGTGTGGCCTGTGGGGTGTTGGCTGCGTATTTGCGCTTGCTTTCCAAGGACTGGGGTATGGACAACTGAACGCTGCGCTGGGACAAGGATGTGGACGTGCTTCCTGATGCTGCTACTTGAGAGTGTGCAACGACAGGTGCAGGGCAGGAGGCATCTTCGCATGCACCATGGACAGGGGATTGGCTTGCATGCACAACAGCAGAAGAAGCAGTGATGCCGCCCGCAGACACTGTTCCTGGACCCTGGGGTTCGGCCCACAAAGTCGGGTGCTTTGCTGCCATGTGCCTGATCATGCTGGTGGTGGTCAGCCTGCTAGTTTTGCCACCCCTGCTGATGCTGGCCTGGCAGGTGGTGCAAATGGCCTTTTTGGGGTTATCGGCAGAGTCTTTTAAAAACAACCAGACTCAGAAAGACCTAACAGTTGTACTGGCAACTTCCTTCGTGTTGGTGTTACGGGGAACGGTTGCCTGCCTTCTGTCTGCGGCCAACACACTGCTTCTTCCTGCCTGTTGGGGTGCTCTGCCTCCCTCCCCATGTGTGCTGCTGTCCTCGCTCTGCATGTCCTCCTGCCAGGTTGGGTCAGTTACTATATCATCCACCACCTCGTCTTCCACTTCCGCACCCTGGTCCTCCTCCTGACTTTCTGGCAATTGTGTCTCATCATCGTCCACCTCTTGTGACACTTTCCCATCGTCGCCTTCGTGTGACCGTGGCTGCTCAAATATTTGGGCATCGCTACATGAGATCTCCTCTAGCCCCACTTCAAGTGGACCGGGTGAGAGGCCCGAATCTATAAATGGAAAAGTGAACAGCTTTTTCCGAGTGTCCAAGTGTGGGGTCAGTTGTCTCCAGGCACTCGGCATGGTGGGAGGAAGGAGGATCAGGGCGAGGGAATATGCAGTCCAGACTCAAGGCTACTGAGACTTGACTGTGTGGAAGGGTGGTGGTAGTGATGGTGGCAAAGTGACTGGAAGCATTATCCGCTATCCAACCAACAACCTTTTGACACTTCTCTGGGTTCAATAGTGGTGTGCTGCGGTCCCCTAGAAATTGGGACAGGAAGGTCGGGCGAGAAGATGTGGGTGTTTGTTGTGACACAATTTCAGCTTGCCCACGGCCTCGGCCTCTGCATGCACCATCACCATGACGTCCAGTTCCCCGTCCCTTGCCACGTGCCTTGCCCATTTTAAATGGAGGACAATATCTTCCACGCTCACTACAAATGGCTGAATTTGGAGAGAAGTTATATGTAATCGAGAAACCACAGTTTTTAATACCTGGCCTGTAGGTAACTAATTTGAACAGCAAACCGGTGTCAAAAACTTTGTTGACACACTGAAAAAAAATTAGAATGGAGGCCAGAAATGGCAGAATTTTCAGAAAACGTATATGTGATCCGTGTGACGGACAAACCACAGTTTTAAATACCTGGCCTGTAGGTAACTATTTTGAACAGCAAACCGTGTCAAAAACTTTGCTGGCACACTGAAAAAAAATTAGAATGGAGGCCAGAAATGGCAGAATTTTCAGAAAACATATATATGATCCGTGTGACGGACAAACCACAGTTTTAAATACCTGGCCTGTAGGTAACTATTTTGAACATCAAACCGGTGTCAAAAACTTTGCTGACACACTGAAAAAAAATTTGAATGGAGGCCAGAAATGGCAGAATTTTCAGCGTAATTATATGTGATCTGTGTGACGGACAAACCACAGTTTTAAATAGCTGGATTTTTAGCGCTGTAATATGGAAAGGACCTGGCTGTATTCTGCAGTGCTAACAAGCAAATGGCGCTGAAAAACGGTGTTCTCTGGATTGCTTTTTAAGCAAATAATGAGGATTAAAATCTGAAAAAAATTATTCCTGGCCCCTGAGACCTGGGCCTATTTCTAGAAATATCTAACAGCTGCAGAAGACAAAACTGGAATGGAGCCTCTTGTGCTATATGCACTGCAGTCTGCTATATACACTGCCTGCCTGCCTATATACACTGCCTGCCTGATATCTCTGCAGATGGATTAGTCCTTAGAAGTTCAGTTTGTTGAGATGGATATGTGTCTCTAATATAGTCTTGTACACCTACACTAACTAGAAACAAGCAAATCTCTCCCTAGCTCAGCAGCACCTCTCCCTACACTGTCTGATTCCAGAGTGACTGTGACGAGCATGGCGGCGCCAGGTCTGATATAGACCTGAGGACGCTGTGCGGCCCTCCAATCACTGTAATGCCACAAACAACATGGCTGCGGCATTACAGTGAGTGGCTGGCAATCCCTGTATGTTGATTGGCTCTCTAAAGAGCGCCAAACATGCAGGGAGGGGACCCGAGCATCCACCCGAACATCTTGCAAGTACTCGGCGAGCTCCAAGAATCTCGAGTACTGAGATGCTCGGGCAAATACCGAGTACTTGCGAGTATGCTCGCTCATCACTAGTGATTAGTACATTTTTTTTGTCTCATTTTTTGGGAATGATCCATAAAAGATAAGGTGATCTCAAGGGGTCCCAACAACAACTCTCAGTGATCATCTGTAATCATCAGGGTAACCTAGCAGTAAGTGTTCAATTCTTCTACAGCACCACCACAAGAGAAATGGAGTATTGCATGGTGCATGTTCATCCAGAGAAAAGAGAGAGATGCTTTTTCTAACAATTCTCCACTATAGTTAATTAATGAAGGTTACAAATGTAACTCACAATATTTTTTTTTTTTAAAGCAAATGGCTTTAGTGAGAAAACGAATAAATGTTAATATATCGGATAAAACACTAATAAATATAAACAGTATAAAATAATAAAAAGGATTGACTGAACCTCAAGGGGAAAATAACGTAGTTATAGTTTTATCCGTACATTTAGAAGTGGAATAACCTAGGGACAGTAAAACGTTGAGATTGTGTAGTTGGTCTGTGGAAACATAGGCAGGAAATTATCATGACTGGTCTTTCTGCCACACGCATTTAGCGCCTTCCGTTTACCAGAAAGTCCACCCCAACTATGATAGATACGGCAAAAATTTTCTAGAATTTACAATACTTTCTGTTTGCTTCCTTTAAGCTCTGCCCAACTTTTTTTTATAAATGGCAAGAACAGAGGAAAATCAAACAAATATGCAAATTTTTGTGCAAATGGGGCAACGACAGAATTTTTTATTTTGTTTTCCGACACTATTGTGGCACACAGTCCTTATTAAATACCGCCCACAGTGTATACTGCTTATTTTTCAGGAGGAATAAATGTGCCCTTACATACTTTTATATTGTCAATTCTATTTATTTTGCTTATTGCGGAAGATTGAGATGGCCACATTGCCTTAAATGGGGACATCATGAGGGAATAAGCCCCTAATATATTACATGGTCAAGTCAGGTTATGAGGTAACTGACAATATTACTGGGAACTTTCAGAAGTGGTACAAATCTGGCCTTAACTGGTTTTTGAGCGGGAAATGGAGAACAGCTGATTGGTTCCGTAAGGGGGGGAGAGTGGGGGCATATGCCTATATAAGGTGACGGCTCCTGTCAGGAGGGGTCAGTTTTACCTCAAGAGCTGAAGAAGCCTGAAGACGGGATGGAGGAGCTCCTGAGCCGGCTGTTGGAGAAGGCGAGCGCTGGGGGAGGTCGGGACTGGCTTCTGCGGTGCCTGGAGGAAGATTCAGCGGCACAGGAAGAGGCTGTTGAGGGGGCGATTGAGGAGCCCGAAGATGGCGAGATACAGGACGGAGCGCCGGTTCCCCCTCGCAGTGCGAGACCCAGGAAGCTGCGACGCTGGTCCCCATCACCGCCGCCATCAGGAGGCAGGTGGAGCCAAGGCAGGAAGAGGCCGGCAGCATCGCTAAGCGGGGAGCCTGTCAGCAGGCTCTCGCGTAGTCCTACGAGGGGGCGTGGTTCTGTGAGCCAGCCGGCATCCAGGTCCCCGGAGCGCAGGATTGATGAAGACAGCGGTGCAGCGGTAGTGGTCACGACCGCTCCGTGGAGCCGGGGCGCCAGCTTGCAGCCGCAGCAAAAGAGCTGTCAGGCGGCTGCAGCTGTGTCCCAGGCCTGGAGCCCAGCGGTTGTGGCTAGTACCGGGATGGCCCCTTTCACTGAGACCGCTCAGGGGTCTGGTGGGAGAATAGAGAAGACATCAGTAACGCAAGGACAGATGCAGACATCTCCGGCACGATCTTCGGATGGTGAGATACTAATGCATAATGACAGTTTAATTGATAATGTTATTTCTAGCTCAGCCTCTCTTAAAGAGATAATTAACCCCTTAAGCCCCGCGGGTGGTTTGCACGTTAATGACCGGGCCAATTTTTACAATTCTGACCACTGTCACTTTATGAGGTAATTACTCTGGAACGCTTCAACGGATCCCCCTGATTCTGAGAATGTTTTTTCGTGACATATTGTACTTCATGATTGTGGAAAAATTTCTTCGATATCACTTGCGTTTATTTGTGAAAAAAACGGAAATTTGGTGAAAATTTTGAAAATTTTGCAATTTTCAGAATTTGAATTTTTAAGCCCTGAAATCAGAGCGATATATCACACAAAAGAGTTAATAAATAACATTTCCCACATGTCTACTTTACATCAGCACAATTTTGGAACCAAAATTTTTTTTTGTTAGGGAGCTATAAGGGTTAAAAGTTGACCAGCGATTTCTCATTTTTCCAACAAAATTTACAAAACCATTTTTTTAGGGACCACATCACATTTGAAGTCACTTTGAGAGGTCTGTATGACAGAAAATACCCAAAAGTGACACCATTCTAAAAACTGCACCCCTCAAGGTGCTCAAAACCACATTCAAGAACTTTATTAACCCTTCAGGTGCTTCACAGGAATTTTTTGAATGTGGAAGAAAAAAATGAACATTTAACTTTTTTCACAAAAATGTTACTTTAGACCCAATTTTTTTTATTTTCACAGGGGTAACAAGAAAAAATGGACCCCAAAATTTGTTGTGCAATTTCCCCTGGGCACGCAGATACCCAATATTT
Organism: Phyllobates terribilis; assembly: GCF_046119375.1. NCBI lineage: Eukaryota > Metazoa > Chordata > Amphibia > Anura > Dendrobatidae > Phyllobates > Phyllobates terribilis. Next base: position 396,344,711 of record NW_027362765.1, on the reverse strand, counting down.
GGGGAAAAAACACTGTTTAGGTGCACGGCAGGGCTCGGAAGGGAAGGAGCGCCATTTGACTTTTTGATTGTAAAATTTGCTTGAATAATTAGCGGACGCCATGTTGTGTTTGGAGAGCCCATGTGTGCCCAAACTTTGGAGCTCCCCCACAAGTGACCCCATTTTGGAAACTAGACCCCCCAAGGCACCTTTCTAGATGCATAGTGAGCACTTGGAACCCCCAGGTGCTTCACAAATTGATTCGTAACAATGAAAAAGTGAAAAAAAAAAACACTTTTTCATTTTTATGAATCAATTTGTGAAGCACCTGAGGGTTCCAAGTGCTCACAATGCATCTAGATAGGTGCCTTGGGGGGTCTAGTTTCCAAAATGGGGTCACTTGTGGGGGAGCTCCAATGTTTGGGCACACAGCGGCTCTCCAAACGCAACATGGTGTCACTAACAATTTGAGCCGATTTTCCGTTAAATTTGTTAGAGGACACCATGTTGCATTTAGAGAGTCCCTGTGTGCCCAAACATTGGAGCTCCCCCACAAGTGACCCCATTTTGGAAACTAGACCCCCCAAGGCACCTATCTAGATGCATAGTGAGCACTTGGAACCCCCAGGTGCTTCACAAATTGATTCGTAACAATGAAAAAGTGAAAAAAAAAACACTTTTTCATTTTTATGAATCAATTTGTGAAGCACCTGAGGGTTCCAAGAGCTCACTATGCATCTAGATAGGTGCCTTGGGTGGTCTAGTTTCCAAAATGGGGTCACTTGTGGGGGAGCTCCAATATTTGGGCACACAGCGGCTCTCTAAATGCAACATGGTGTCCGCTAACAAATTTAACGCAAAATTGGCTCAAATTGTTAGCGACACCATGTTGCGTTTGGAGAGCCGCTGTGTGCCCAAACATTGGAGCTCCCACACAAGTGACCCCATTTTGGAAACTAGACCCCCCAAGGCACCTATCTAGATGCATCGTGAGCACTTGGAACCCCCAGGTGCTTCACAAATTGATTCGTAACAATGAAAAAGTGAAAAAAAAAAACACTTTTTCATTTTTATGAATCAATTTGTGAAGCACCTGAGGGTTCCAAGTGCTCACAATGCATCTAGATAGGTGCCTTGGGGGGTCTAGTTTCCAAAATGGGGTCACTTGTGGGGGAACTCCAATGTTTGGGCACACAGCGGCTCTCCAAACGCAACATGGTGTCACTAACAATTTGAGCCGATTTTCCGTTAAATTTGTTAGAGGACACCATGTTGCATTTATAGAGTCCCTGTGTGCCCAAACATTGGAGCTCCCCCACAAGTGACCCCATTTTGGAAACTAGACCCCCCAAGGCACCTATCTAGATGCATAGTGAGCACTTGGAACCCCCAGGTGCTTCACAAATTGATTCGTAACAATGAAAAAGTGAAAAAAAAAACACTTTTTCATTTTTATGAATCAATTTGTGAAGCACCTGAGGGTTCCAAGTGCTCACTATGTATCTAGATAGGTGCCTTGGGTGGTCTAGTTTCCAAAATGGGGTCACTTGTGGGGGAGCTCCAATATTTGGGCACACAGCGGCTCTCTAAATGCAACATGGTGTCCGATAACAAATTTAACGCAAAATTGGCTCAAATTGTTAGCGACACCATGTTGCGTTTGGAGAGCCGCTGTGTGCCCAAACATTGGAGCTCCCCCACAAGTGACCCCATTTTGGAAACTAGACCCCCCAAGACACCTATCTAGATGCATCGTGAGCACTTGGAACCCCCAGGTGCTTCACAAATTGATTCGTAACAATGAAAAAGTGAAAAAAAAAACACTTTTTCATTTTTATGAATCAATTTGTGAAGCACCTGGGGGTTCCAACTGCTCACTATGCATCTAGATAGGTGCCTTGGGGGGTCTAGTTTCCAAAATGGGGTCACTTGTGGGGGAGCTCCAATGTTTTGGCACACAGGGACTCTCTAAATGCAACATGGTATCCGCTAACAAATTGAATGGAAAATCGGCTCAAATTGTTAGCGGACACCACATTGCGTTTGGAGAGCCCCTCTGTGCCCAAACTTTGGAGCTCCCCCACAAGTGACCCCATTTTGGAAACTAGACCCCCCAAGGCACCTTTCTAGATGCATAGTGAGCACTTGGAACCCCCAGGTGCTTCACAAATTGATTCGTAATAATGAAAAAGTGAAAAAAAAAACACTTTTTCATTTTTACGAATCAATTTGTGAAGCACCTAGGGGTTCCAAGTGCTCACTATGCATCTAGATAGGTGCCTTGGGGGGTCTAGTTTCCAAAATGGGGTCACTTGTGGGGGAGCTCCAATGTTTGGGCACACAGGGACTCTCTAAATGCAACATGGTATCCGCTAACAAATTGAATGGAAAATCGGCTCAAATTGTTAGCGGACGCCACATTGCGTTTGGAGAGCCCCTCTGTGCCCAAACTTTGGAGCTCCCCCACAAGTGACCCCATTTTGGAAACTAGACCCCCCAAGGCACCTTTCTAGATGCATAGTGAGCACTTGGAACCCCCAGGTGCTTCACAAATTGATTCGTAACAATGAAAAAGTGAAAAAAAAAAACACTTTTTCATTTTTATGAATCAATTTGTGAAGCACCTGGGGTTCCAAGTGCTCACTATGCATCTAGATAGGTGCCTTGGGGGGTCTAGTTTCCAAAATGGGGTCACTTGTGGGGGAGCTCCAATGTTTGGGCACACAGGGACTCTCCAAATGCAACATGATATCCGCTAACAATTTGAGCCAACAATTTGTTAGCGGATATCATGTTGCATTTGGAGAGTCCCTGTGTGCCCAAACATTGGAGCTCCCCCACAAGTGACCCCATTTTGGAAACTAGACCCCCCAAGGCACCTATCTAGATTCATAGTGAGTACTTGGAACCCCAGGTGCTTCACAAATTGATTCATAAAAATGAAAAAGTGTTTTTTTTTTCACTTTTTCATTTTTACGAATCAATTTGTGAAGCACCTGGGGTTCCAAGTGCTCACTATGCATCTAGATAGGTGCCTTGGGGGGTCTAGTTTCCAAAATGGGGTCACTTGTGGGGGAGCTCCAATGTTTGGGCACACAGGGACTCTCCAAATGCAACATGATATCCGCTAACAATTTGAGCCAACAATTTGTTAGCGGATATCATGTTGCATTTTGAGAGTCCCTGTGTGCCCAAACACTGGAGCTCCCCCACAAGTGACCCCATTTTGGAAAGTAGACCCCCCAAGGCACCTATCTAGATTCATAGTGAGCACTTGGAACCCCAGGTGCTTCACAAATTGATTCATAAAAATGAAAAAGTATTTTTTTTTTCACTTTTTCATTTTTACGAATCAATTTGTGAAGCACCTGGGGGTTCCAAGTGCTCACTATGCATCTAGAAAGGTGCCTTGGGGGGTCTAGTTTTCAAAATGGGGTCACTTGTGGGGGAGCTCCAAAGTTTGGGCACAGAGGGGCTCTCCAAACGCAATGTGGTGTCCGCTAACAATTTGAGCCGATTTTCCATTCAATTTGTTAGCGGATACCATGTTGCATTTAGAGAGTCCCTGCGTGCCCAAACATTGGAGCTCCCCCACAAGTGACCCCATTTTGGAAACTAGACCCCCCAAGGCACCTATCTAGATTCATAGTGAGCACTTGGAACCCCAGGTGCTTCACAAATTGATTCATAAAAATGAAAAAGTGTTTTTTTTTTCACTTTTTCATTTTTACAAATCAATTTGTGAAGCACCTGGGGGTTCCAAGTGCTCACTATGCATCTAGATAGGTGCCTTGGGGGGTCTAGTTTCCAAAATGGGGTCACTTGTGGGGGAGCTCCAATGTTTGGGCACACAGGGGCTCTCCAAACGCAACATGGCGTCCGCTAACAATTTGAGCCGATTTTCCATTCAATTTGTTAGCGGACACCATGTCGTGTTTGGAGAGCCCGTGATGTGCCTAAACAGTGGAGCTCCCCCACAAGTGTCCCCATTTTGGAAACTATACCCCTCAAGGATTTTATTAAGGTGTATAGTGAACATTTTGAACCCAGAGGTACGGCACATTATTTGTTTACATTAGGTCATCATATTGAATAAGTTGTCATTATTCTTGAGCGCAAGTGCTCGCTACTTGAGTTCGCATCGGGTACTCAGGTATGCACCATGTACAGCGTGTGCTCGAGTGACATGCTCGAGTGCCTGCTCCGCATGTTTCACGGTTATTAGACACCCAAAAAAAAACATGCGGGGATCGCTCGTGCATGGCAGGCAATCCCCGTAAAGTTTTTTGGCCGCGAAGCATATGGGGCAGAGACTCGAGCATGTCACTCAAATACCCACGATACTCAATGCATACCAGAGCACCCGATGCAAACTCAAGTAGTGAGCACTTGCTCTCAACACTAGTCGCCATATCGTCATCTTTTTTTCTTACTTTTGAAAAAAATCCCAACCCCAGCCCTAACCCTAGCACAACCCTAGCCCCAGCACAACCCTAGCCCCAGCACAACCCTAGCCCCAGCACAACCCTAGCCCCAGCACAACCCTAGCCCCAGCACAACCCTAGCCCCAAACCCAGCCCTAACCCTAGCCCAATCCTAACCCAAGAGTTTATTTTTGACGCCGTTCCTTGTGCGGTATAAGTGATTAGACGACTTTATTCTTCGGGTCGGTGTGATTACAGCAATGCCAGAATCATATGGGGTTTTTATGACTGACAGCTGTCACACACTAAAAGACGCATTTTTTGTAAAATCTAATTTTTGCATCGCCATATTTTGAGAGCTATAATTTTTCAAGATTTTGGCAGACAGTCATGTGATGGCTCGTTTTTTGCGGGATGACTTGACGTTGTTATTGGTGCCATTTTCAGGCACGTGACATTTTTTGATCGCTTTCTATTCCGATTTTTGGGAGGCAGAATAAACAAAAACCAACAATTCAGGAATTGTTTTTTTTTTTTTTTTTTTATTCTGTTCCGCGTGTGGTAAAATTGATGAGGTAGCTTTATTCTTCGTGTCAGTACGTTTACAGCGGTACCACATTTGTATCATTTTTCTATGTTTTGGCGCTTATACACAATAAAAGCTATTTTATAGAAAAAAATATTTTTTAGTATCGCTTTATTCTGAGAGCTATAACTTTTTTATTTTTCGGCTGATGGAGCTATATGGTGGCTTGTTTTTTGCGGGACGAGATGACGTTTTCAGCTGTATCATTTTTATTTATATGCGTCATTTTGATCGCGTGTTATTCCACTTTTTGTTTGGCGGTATGGTGATAAAGCATTGTTTTTTGCTTCGTTTTTTTTTTTTTTTTTTTACCGTGTTCACTGAAGGGGTTAGCTAGTGGGACAGTTTTATAGGTCAGGTTGTTCCGGACGCGGCGATACCAAATATGTGTACTTTTATTGTTTTTTTTTTATTTTTTTTCTAATAATATTTATTGATGGGTACATTATATTTTTATTTTTGGTGTATTATTTTTTTTATTTTTTTATAATATTTTTGCACATTTTTTTTTTTTTTTTTTTCCACTTTCACACAGTTTATACACTTTATTACTTTGTCCCACTCTGGGACTTTCACTTTTTTTTTTCTGATCGCCTGCATGGCACAGGAATGGAGCACCATACCTATGTCATGAAGGCTGTCAGAAGTGCACAGTGTGAAGATTGCTTGGAGATGCACTGCGCATGTCCAAGCAATCTTCCTGCTCTCTGGTGACCCGGATGTTGTCATGACGACATCGGGTCGTCATGGCAACACCCGGGAAGCCTTTGCAGACTGCGCTGGAAGCCGGAAGAGGAGGTGAGTATCGCCGATCACCTCCCCTTGCCCCCGCAATGCCGCTATCGACTTCGATCGCAGCATCGCGGGGGTTAATGTGCTGGGAGCGGTGCAGAACCGCTCCCTGCACATAGTACCGGGTGTCAGCTGTGACAATCAGCTGACACCCGGCGGCGATCGCGCCCGCACAGCCTGTGTGCGCGCGCGATCGCCATGACGTACTAATACGGGTCTGGGTATTAAGTCCCAGGGCACAGACGCGTATTAGTACGTCAGATGTCAGTAAGGGGTTAATATTGCTGTGCAGGATGCCCTTAGGGGATTTTCTAAGTTTGATATGGGGTCCTCCCTTAAGGTTTCTCAGAGGCCTCATGTACCTGCAGCTTGCTTCAAGGAAGCATTGTCCTGCGAGGTTTCCCCTTTGGGTTTTCACTTGTCTGCGTCGGTGAAAGAAAGGATCTGGGCTGGGGAGTATTTGGATGTTTTTTCCCTGCTTCCCGGTAAAGATGCTTTTCGGACCGATAAATCGGATGAGGAAAAAAAGAAAATTTTTAAATCTTTTCATTCGTGGCTACAGGCCTTCTTAATTTATGCGGCCGTGTTGGGGGAGAAATCCGCGTCTCTTTGCTGTGGACTCCTTCAACATATAGATAATGTATTGGAGGCTTACCGCCATTTTGGCGGTACTGCTTGGCTGCTGTATGATGAAGCCTTTAGGCAAAAATTGTCTGTTCACCCTTCATTAAAATGGGGGGTTAAAGACGTAGGCCTATGGCTACAAATGATGGTCCCACAGAGGCAACCTAATATTCTTAAAAACCCGGTTTCTCAACAGATTCGGAAAGGGTTATGTTTCGCGTTTAATGAGTCCTCCTGCAGATGGCTGCACAATTGTCGTTATAAGCATGAGTGTTCCATTTGCGGGGGGGCTCACCCAATGAATAAATGCTTCAAGAAATTTACTCAGTCGCCTCAAAGGGCTATTGCAAAAGAGCCATTTCTTAATGGCAAAGACACCGGTGAAGGTGGTAGAAATGCTACCGTTTCTAAACAAATATCACGACAGGGAGAAATCCCTGCTACTGTTTAAAGGTTTCACAGAGGGTTTTTTTGTACCTAGTTTTGAAGGGTCTGGTTGCAAGGTAATTGAGAATTTACCTTCAGCCAGGCGTTTTCCTGAGGTAGTGAGAGAGAAAATTGTTAAGGAAATTCAGCTCGGTAGGTGTTCTGGTCCATTCATTGATCCCCCTTTTTTGAATTTTAGGATTTCCCCATTAGGGGTTGTTCCAAAAAAAGAGCGGGGTTCCTATCGCCTTATACATCATTTATCTTTCCCTTCCGGCGATTCATTGAACGACCAGGTGGATAAGACTAAAGCATCTGTCCATTATGCCTCATTTGACATGGCCGTAGATTTATTACGGAATGTCGGCGGCAATGCCATGCTAGCTAAGACGGATATTCAAGCCGCTTTTCGCCTGCTTCCTGTTCATCCGTCTGGTTATTGTTGATTGGGTTTTGTTTTTGAGGGATTTTATTTTTTTGACCGATGTCTCCCAATGGGTTTTTCGTTATCCTGTTTTTATTTTGAAATGTTTTTTTCCTTTTTGCAATGGTGTCTTCAATCTATTTTTCCACAAGGACATGTGTTACATTATTTAGATGATTTTTTATTCTTAGGCCCCTCTGGTTCTGACATTTGTTCTCAATTGTTGACACGTTTTTTATCCATTATGGCTATTTTTGGGGTCCCCATTGCCGCAGATAAGACGGTTTTTCCTTGTACGAAACTGGAATTTTTAGGGATAGAGTTAGATTCCAATGAAATGGTATGTAGGCTGCCATTGGATAAAGTAATTAAGCTGAAATCACTAGTCTACCTTTTTCTGCGACGGGACACTGCTTCTTTGAGAGATTTTCAATCTTTATTAGGAGCATTAAATTTTGCTTTGCGCATAATACCTGTTGGGAGAATTTTTTTGAGGCGTTTGTACGATGCTATCAAAGGCCACACCTCCCCGACGTCCTTGATTATTATTTCTCCTGATCTGAAGGAGGATTTATGGGTGTGGGCCCGGTTTTTGGATGAGTATAATGGTGTGTCTTGCTGGCAGTCAGAATTTCAATCAGCGGATAAACTGCAATTGTTTTGTGCAGCTAGTCTTTCCGGTTTTGGGGGATTTTTCCGCGGTGCATGGATTTCAGAGCTTTGCCCGGGTTTTTTCTGCGGTAAGGATTTTACTATATCATTTTTTGAAGTCTTTGCAGTTTTTGCTATTTTTTCCATTTGGAGTTCTCGTCTCGATAATTGTAGAATTTTGTTGCGCTCCAGATCTCCGGGTCTTTGTTTTTCACTTAACACTATGTCTTCTAGAAACGGGTTGATCTCTAAAATTTTGAGGCATTTGATGTTATTATTACTTCAGCACAACATTTGGCTTAAAGCCTGCGTTTCTACAGAATATAGTAATGTAATGGCGGATCTTCTGTCTCAGCAGCGGGTGGAAGAATTCCTTGCGCGGTATCCAGAGGCAGAAGCGGACAGAACGAGGCTTCCCACGTCTCTGTGGGATCTGGTTTAATTCATGTTCCTAAATACATTATTCATTCCTTAGCTCCGCGCACATGGGCTGGTTATACATGCGCGTGGGAGCGATGGCGGGGATTTTGTCAAGTTAATGGCTTTGATCCTCATGCATGTTTTGCTACTTCAGCCTTGTCATTTTTAGACATGTTAGTGAATGAAGGGTTGTCTCACTCAGCTTTGGCAAAAAGTATAGCAGGGATATAATTTTTCTTAAAGTTATATGGGTCAGCTCCCTTGTCGTCATTATTTGTAGTAAAGCAATTTTTAAAGGGTTTTAAGCGTAATTCTTTTTCTGCAGATACCAGACGACCAGTTACGATTGAACTTTTGTCCAAATTGTGTTCAGTGGTTTCTGAGGTTTGTTTCAACCTTTTTGAAGCAACTCTTTTTAGGGCCATTTTTATTACTTTATTTTTTTCAGCAATGAGGACGGGGGAGTTATTGTCAGATAATGGGCTTCGGCCTACGGGGCTTCTGTTTTCTGACGTTTCAGTACTACAGCACAGTATGGTCCTTTTCTTGAGGAGGTCTAAGACAGATCAGTTGGGCAGGGGCACTAAAATCATAGTAAGGGCAATCAGCGATTCTCCCTTATGCCCTGTGTCTAACATGAGACGATGGCTGTCAATTCGCCCCCTTGGTTTTTCCCTTCTATTCATTCATAAAAATGGTAGCCCAGTAACTAAATTCCAATTTTCTTTCATATTGAGGAAATGCTTGGGCGATCTGAAACTGGGGAATTTACATATTACAGGTCATTCGTTTAGGATAGGGGCAGCAACTATGGCTGCCCAAGCTGGCCTAGATGAGAATTTGATTAAGCAATTAGGGAGGTGGAAGTCAAATCGATACCAGTTGTATGTTCGCCCTGACTTGTTATTTACATGTTGATTCTTTTTATTTTGTAGGGCCCAGATGTATATGGATTATTGGGCACTCTTATGTTTATTGGGCGCAGAGAAGGGCGAGTAAAAGAAATTATTCTGAAAATTTATCGTTCAGTTCATCCGAATTTCAAATCTTCTGGCATGGTATCCGTGGTATGCGTTGGTCACAGTTGAAGAAAGTATTATTAGATTTATCTTTGCGTTATCCTATACCTGATTTTTTAATTTTACATTTATTGGGTAATGATATTGGCAAGTTTCGGTCTTCTGATCTGCTCTGGCAAGTCAAACAGGATCTTCTTTGGATTACCAGTTTTTTTCCTGCTGCTACGATTGCCTTTTCGGAGATAATATCCCGCCTTCGTTGGAAATCGGATGGGGTATTTTTTCTTGAAAAGATCAAGCGTAAAGTGAATAGAGATCTTTCCAAATTTTTGCCAAGCCTCAACGGTTTTTGCTATAGGCACAGAGAGTTGGAGGGATATGTAGTGGGGATGTATAGTAGAGATTCCGTTCATCTTTCTGATGTCGGTTATGACATTTTGAATTTAGACTTTCAGACTATGATTGAGCATTGGTCGGGTGGCTTTGTGGGGGGGGCCTCTGCTTTTTAAGCAGAGTCCTGGTGGATGGGTCACCCAGATACTTGGGTGGATCCGTATGGAGATAATTATTAATGAGTTGTTTATTAAATTATTTATTTATGTCTGGAGCAGTTTTAATATTTAATGTATTTGATTATTCATGGATTTACTATATTGATTATTTTATTAAACTTGACAAAGGTACCCGACCAATAAATAAGTTTTACTCCATATATAATAGTAGTGTGGTTCTTTTATTAATTTAAGTATGTTTATCATTTGTGGGCTTTATGACTTCATGAGATGGCCACATTGCCTTAAATGGGGACATCATGAGGGAATAAGCCCCTAATGTATTACATCAGAGGTCCCCAACCGCCGGTCCGCGGACCAGGACCGGGCCGTTGGGGTTTTTCAGCCGGTCCGCGGCGCCGCTGACCAGGGCCGGCGTCAGCACCCGGGCAAATGCCGGGGCTCTGAGCAGGCAGAGGGGCCCACTAGCGGTCGCGCACCCCGCTGGGCTATGGGCGGAGGAGAGCGGTGTCAGCGCCCGCCCTTCTCCGCCGCTTGCTCAGGGCCCCGGCAGCCCGATACTTACCTCTCCTCGTGCCTCCGCAGATCCGCTGTCTTCCTGCTCTGCGCTCCCTGTGACGTCTCAGGTCAGAGGGCGCGGTGACGTCTTTACACCGCGCCCTCCCCTGAGCCGTCACAGGGAGCGCTGAGCGGGAAGAAACGACAACGCTGGAGTTCGGAGCCGAGCAGCGAGCGGCGGGCAGCAGGTAGCAGGTGAGGAGAAGGGAGGTGAGTATTTGATTTTTTTTTTTTTTTTAATGTATGGAGGCATGGGGCAGTATAAAGAGGGGAGGGGGGGCATCCTGCTTGGGGCATTATAAAGAGGAGGGGTGACAGCCTGCATGGGGCATTATAAAGAGGGGGGGATTCCTGCTTGGGGCATTATAATGAGGAGGGGTGACAGCCTGCATGGGGCATTATAAGGTGGGGACCAGCCTGCATGGGGCATTATAAAGAGGGGGGGATTCCTGCTTGGGGCATTATAATGAGGAGGGGTGACAGCCTGCATGGGGCATTATAAGGTGGGGACCAGCCTGCATGGGGCATTATAAGGTGGGGAACAGCCTGCACGGGGCATTATAAAGAGAGGGGGGGACATCCTGCATGGGGCAGTATAAAGAGGAGGGGTGACAGCCTGCATGGGGCAGTATAAAGAGGAGGGGTGACAGCCTGCATGGGGCAGTATAAAGAGGAGTGGTGACAGCCTGCATGGAGCATTATAAAGAGGAGGGGTGACAGCCTGCATGGGGCATTATAAAGAGGGGGGGTGACAGCCTGCATGGGGCAGTATAAAGAGGAGGGGTGACAGCCTGCATGGGGCAGTATAAAAAGGAGGGGTGACAGTCTGCATGGGGCATTATAAAGAGGGGGGGCAGCCTGTATGGGGCATTATGTGGGGGGTAACAGCCTGCATGGAGCATTAAAAGGGGGGGGCCTGTATGGGGCATTATGTGGGGGGGAACAGCCTGCATGGAGCATTATAAGGGACGGGGGCAGCCTGTATGGGGCATTATGTGGAGGTAACAGCCTGCATGGAGCATTAAAAGGGAGGGGCCTGTATGGGGCATTATGTGGGGGGTAACAGCCTGCATGGAGCATTATAAGGGGGGGACAGCCTGTATGGGGCATTATGTGGGGGGTAACAGCCTGCATGCAGCATTATATGGGGACCGGTATCCTGTATGGAGCGTTATATGGGGGCCAGTATCCTGTATGGAGCGTTATATGGGGGCCAGTATTCTGTATGGAGCCTTATATGGGGGCCAGTATTCCGTATGGGGTCTTATATGGGGACCAGTATTCCGTATGGGGCCTTATATGGGGGCCAGTATTCCGTATGGGGTCTTATATGGGGGCAAGTATTCCGTATGGGGCCTTATATGGGGGCAAGTATTCCGTATGGGGCCTTATATGGGGGCAAGTATTCCGTATGGGGCCTTATATGGGGGCCAGTATTCCGTATGAAGCGTTATATGGGGGCCAGTATTCCGTATGGGCGTTATATGGGGACCAGTATTCCGTATGGAGCCTTATATGGGGGCCACTATTCTGTGTGGAGCGATTCACCGGTTTCTGAGCTATTGTAGAATTTACAATAGATATCACTCATGAAGTGAAATCTTTGCATTGTACTATATATATATATTTCTCCGCCGTATCTCTGCATCATGAATCGTGGTATGTGTTAAAGGGGCCCACTGAGACTCTTTCGCCCGGGGCCCAGAAAAACCTGGAGCCGGCCCTGCCGCTGACAGCTAGCTCCGCGGCCCTGCGCCTGGTCAGAACTCACTCTGTGTGGATTTATAATGTTTTCTGCCATAGCCGTGACAGCTCGCAGCTCCCGGCAGAGAACATTATGCAGGACGGGGTGGGGCGTCGGGCGGGTCTTAGTGACGCAGCCCTCCACAGCACAGCATGGTACCTGTTGTACGTCACGGGGTGGGTCTTAGTGACGCGGCCCTCCTGCACAGCATGGTGTGTTCCTGACGGGGTGGGGCGGCAGGCTCTCCTCACTGACACGCCCCCGGCAGAACATGTTATGTGGGGCGTGCTGGGGCAGCAGACTGGCTTCAGTGACGCGGCTCCCGGTACCGGTGTTCAGTGTGTAGCGCTGCTAAGCAGCAGCGCTGTATACACTGACGCTCAATGTACAATGCTGCTACTTAGCAGCGCTGTACACCGAGGTCCCGCCAGCATCCTCCCCATACAGCTCCACCCCTCCATAACCCCACCCCCATATGACCAAAGCCCCGCCCCCACCCCCACCGGGCCATGGAAAACTGGTCTTGCTTAAAGCCGGTCCCTGGTGCAAAAAAGTTTGGGGACCTCTGTATTACATGGTCAAGTCAGGTTATGAGGTAACTGACAATATTACTGGGAACTTTCAGAAGTGGTACAAATCTGGCCTTAACTGGTTTTTGAGCGGGAAATGGAGAACAGCTGATTGGTTCTGTAAGGGGGGGAGAGTGGGGGCATATGCCTATATAAGGTGACGGCTCCTGTCAGGAGGGGTCAGTTTTACCTCAAGAGCTGAAGAAGCCCCGCCCTCCCGCTCCGGTTATTTTGCTTTTGGTATATATATGCCGAGGTTTGGGTGCTTTGTCAGAGGATGGGTCACCCAGATACTTGGGTGGATCCGTATGGAGATAATTATTAATGAGTTGTTTATTAAATTATTTATTTATGTCTGGAGCATTTTTAATATTTAATGTATTTGATTATTCATGGATTTACTATATTGATTATTTTATTAAACTTGACAAAGGTACCCGACCAATAAATAAGTTTTACTCCATATATAATAGTAGTGTGGTTCTTTTATTAATTTAAGTATGTTTATCATTTTTGGGCTTTATGACTTCATGTGTGTGTGCAAAGACTTTTGGTTGTCGAAATCACAGATCTTCACCTCATACTAAAAATTTTGTAAGATCCACAAATTGCTGCAGTCACTCCATGGTTTAGCCATGTTATTAGGATTACAATTTCATTGCAATATAAAAAAGGAATCATCTGTAATAAACACCAGTGATGAGCGAGCGTGCTTGCCACTGCTCGATACTTGATTGAGCATCGAGGTGCTTGGGTACGCTATTTACTCGATCGAGTATCACGGGTGCTTGAGTCCCTTTTCCCATACCTAGTTTACAAAAAAACTAATGCATTGTGAGTGCGTTTACGCAGGTGTTTTTAGCCTGGTTTACCCTAATAAATAAATTTAAAAAATGACATGGGGTTCCCCCTATTTTTCATAACCAGCCAAGGTAACCAGCCAAGGCAAAGCAGACAGCTGCGAGCTTATATTATGAGGCTGGGAAGGTCCCTGGTTATTGGGCCCATCCCAGCCTAAAAATAGCAGCCTACAGCCGCCCCAGTGGCGCATCACATTAGATGCGCCTATTCTGGGACTTTGCCTGGCTCTTCCCGATTGCCTGGTGTGGTGGCAATTGGGTTAGTGGTAGTTGGGGTTGATGACAGCTGTGATTTATCAAAAATCACATCTGCCATCAAGCCATGGGGTTATTAATGAAGGGACGTCTATCAGACACCTTCGTTAGTGACCTATTAATAAAAAATAAAATTTTCCCGCCTCTCCAACTCCATTGGCTCTCCTACTTCCATTATACTCGGTACTCAAGTTGAGCCCGTCCGAGTGTCCGACCTGCTTGATTCGAGTACCGAGCACTCCAGCATTTTAGTGCTCGTTCATCACTACACATTGTGACTTTTTCAAGATCAGCAGTGAATAGTTGTGCAAGACATTGACAAACCGTACGTGTTAAGCAAATGTGTAAAGTAGACTTTTTAAAATTGTCTATTGAGAGGTTGCAGAATATTTGTTTGCATAGTCATGTCACCTTTCCGAATCCTAAATGTACCTCTTTACGATGGAGCTCCGCATCACAGTAACAGGGTTGGAGGAGCCCTGCTTTGCACGAAGATCCCCCTTCCTCACCTTACCAACCGTTCTAGGAGTCCAAGAGGTCTTTTCTATTTCTGGGAACGCCCCTGGCCACACCCCAATTCACGCCCATTTACTATTTCTCCCCTGGCAGGAGGAGTTGTCAGAGGGGCGTTGGTAATGAGAGGCATTCAGCGGACTGCAGGGTGCAGACCCAAATTCAGGACTGTCCGCTGTATCCGGGACAGTTGAGACTAGAGATGAGTGGATGGATTCCCGGGTCTCTGGTCCAGCATCCAGGTCAGTGGTACCTGGCGGCTGAACAGAAGGCTGTGAATCTCTAACCATCCGGCGTTCCCGGTGGCTTTTGATCACCCAGGGCCGGAGCGACGTCATCTGTGCGTCCTATTCATCTCTAGTTGTGGATTATTTTTTGTTCCCTCATTTACAATTGGAGCAGCCAGAACTCTCTCATTTTTATGTAGCTTCACTATACGACATCCGGCTTTTTTGTGTCTGTGGCCGTGTTCACATGTTGCAGAAATACTGTGGTTTTTGTTCTCTGCAGAATCCGCACCAAACTGCACAATAAGAATCAAAGCTTTTCTGTACTGTTAAAAAGCGTTAAAAACTCTGCTTCATATCTTCCCCAAAATCGCATCAAATAAGCATGAAAAAACTCATAAAAGAAACGCAGCAAACACCAATAATCAGAGAAGATTGTTACTGAGTCCGTGTGGTGCGGACACCTGCAGAAAAAAAGCAGCAGAAAGAACACAGCATTTATGCAATGTGTAAACACGGCCTCAGAATTACCATTTTCTTACATTTTTATGGGTTTAATAGAGAAAAATATAAGTTACGCCATTTTTTTTACGCCATTTACCGATCCCCATAAATAATCTGATCGCTGTGTTGTGCGGGTCGTTACGATTACAGGGACACCAAATATGTCCGTGTTATGTGCTGATTTGTGATGTTTATTATTTAAAAATAAACGCATTAAAAATAACTCTTTTTTTTTTCATTATCTAGTATTTTTCATTATTATTTTTTTAGTAATTTTATAAAATGAAAAAAATCTCTTAGGGTATGTGCACACGATGACTCCCAGTCTGCGGCCCTGACGCTGCGGAGAAGCCGCTGGCGGCTTCCGCTCAATATGCTAATGAGCGGCACCATTTTTTTTTTTTCACATGTGAACTTTCCCCATAGAGGTTAGATCTATGGCAAAAGCCCGCATGTGGACCCACAAGAGAAATTGACATGCTTTGGTCTGGAAAGACACGCCGCATATCAGTTTTCGCGGGTGAGTCACAGGTGCCCAGATACGTATAGGGCACATGATCCGGAGCCGCTGCGGGTTTGACGCTGCATGTTATGCAGCGTCAAACCCGCAGCATCCAGATGTTACAGCACAGTGGATGAGATTTGTAGAAATCCCATGCCCACTATGAGTCCCAGTGCACCTGCGGATTACCCGCGGAAACTGACATACGGCGCGTCTTTCCAGACCGCAGCATGTCAATTTCTCTTGCGGGTCCGCATGTGGGCTTTCCCCATAGACCTAACCTCTATGAGGAAAGTAAGCAGGTGAAAAGCAAAAAAATGGCGCTGCTCATTTGCATATTGGAGTAGACACTAAAAAAAAAAAAAAAAAAATTAAAAAGGTTTAATTGCTTATTTTTAATACTTTTAAGCTACATTACAACGATCAGGAACAGCAGCGCTTTGGACTCAGCGTATTCTCGCTGCGTTCAAAACGCTTTGTTATAATCACGCAGGTAAATTCGCACGTGTTCACTGAACCATGTGGTGTTACCGCATCTAATGACATTCTAGTGCGGATGTTTCATAGTAGAGACTAAATCCCATCCACTGTGCTTGTTATGTAGAACACAGAGGTGAGCTACGTCCAAAAGGCTGCTATTCCTGATCGTGGGAATATAGTCTTATAGGAACAAGATAAATATTTTTCTTCACCTCTGTTTACAGCCAGCATAAAAATATATTGTTATATATACAATGTATTTCTATGGAGATGTATACTGCTTCAGGATTCATTGCAATGTAGAGTCAAGATAACCAAAATCTCCTATCTTTATCATTATGGGCTGTAGCTCATTGGTTAGAGCATACAACCTGTGACTCATTGGGAAGCATGGTGTGACACTGTGATTGTGAGTTTGAGGTCCCATGTGTAGGTCAACACATTGGCACCTGCTCCTTCAAAAATGGGGGTCTCCTGACTTTTTTTTTTTGCATAGGATGATATTGCCTCTACAATCAGGCAGTGAAAGAATTAAGCAATGGCAGTGCATGTGCAGTGGTTTCCCCACCTATCACTGACTTATGGTGTAACCTATGGATATTGAAACTAACTAAACAATAAACTTACCAAACACTTGGGAAGTAATTCATAATGGTCATGTGGTAACTGGTTCTTTTTTATATTATATTTTTTATTGTGTTTTTCTAGCTGAACATGTGCTGTGGTTTAGCTTTTTGGTCACTTGTGTTGTGGTCTCCAGACATATATTTATCATTATTTTGTTTTTTTTGAGGGGGACATGGTTGATATCTGGACACTTGTGTTGTCGTTGACATCTCCAGACAAACGATGGCCTTTGTTTTCTTTTTACTCTGGTTACTTTCATAGGGGTCAACATCTCCAGACATATGTTGTCCATGGGTTATTTTTTTTGGTCACATGGATGATCTCTGGTCACTTTTGTCGTGCGTTAACATCTCCAGCCATATATTGTCTTTTGTTGTTTGTTTTTTTTGGCCACATGGTTGATGTTTGGCAACTTTTAAAGTGGTTTTCTTGAGTTTAACTTTTGATCTTTGTTTTGTATATGTTGTGTTCCAGTTTGTATCTATTCTCTACACACATTTTTTTCAGTGGTTGATGCCTCTGTACATATGGCGAGTACTGGATATTTTTCCAAATACATGTTGTATTACGGTTGATGCATATGGACAATGTTGGACTGGGGTGGCAAGAGCCCACCCAGTAACATTGACTCTGAGGGCTAACTATAAAGCTAAATGCAAATATTACACAATATGTGTAATTTTTATAATTGTACCTATGACTCTATAGCATAATAAACTAGGTAGCTTGTTGAATAAACAATGAAATGCTGTCTGTACTTAGTGAGTCAAATATATTAGGCTAACTACTGCTCATGTTATGTTAGAGGGTTAGTGGCTTACTCCTGCACAGTGGTCCACCGGGGATTCACCGGTACTCCAGTGGGCCAGTCCGAGCCTGCATCTAGACATATGTTGTATGGTGGTTTATCCTTCTTGGTATGTGCAGATTTCCATTATTGCAGCCTGAGGGTGAACAAAACATTAGGAAGGAGTCTATAAATATTATTTTCCGAGTATTCTGTCTCGATTTATAAGACCTATTTTCAAACATCCTAGTAGAAAATTCTACATTAATATCGGGGGTCCTCTGTTCAGGGTCTTCATCCCTTGCCCAGGTTGAATAGTGGTTATAAAAGAGCCACTAACATTGGAGTATCTATCCCATTCTGTGTTACATTGATAGCCCATTGATTTAAAAATGTAATGCTTATCACTGGGGGTCACTTTGAGAAGCGCTTATTGTACAGTGTATACCCTTCTAACAAGTTGGGATCGTCAATAATGGACATCCATTTGAAGGGCTTGACCAGGACTGTGATATAATTGATGCCTTATCCTTCCGTGTCCGCTGGGAGTACACAGTATATGGAGCCATAACATTACATCTCCATGCAATGAGTAGTGGCCATTCTTGAATACTGCTACTTCACAACCATTTACGGTACTTCAATAATAACTGAGCTGCTACCCGAGAACGCCAGTAAATAGTTTACAGAGCTGCCTCCATACACTGTGTACTTCCAGCGGACACGGGAGGACATTGTAACAGATGATTGGAGGGTGTACTGAGTTTTGGACCAATACCAATCTAACAATGATGACCTATCATAAGCATAGGACCTCAATATCGTAGTGATTGGCTTGGTCATAATGACACTAAAGCCGCTACAGTTCTTATGAGTATTACATTGGATATTTTTTTATTTTTCTTGGGTTTTTTTAGGTTTATTACTACTTTGGAAAAATGTTATATTTTATAAGTTGATGTTCGACTGTTTGTTTTTTTTGTCTTCATCTTTATACAGCTTGCAATGGCTTACTCGTACTCCCATGGCTGGATGCACCATGGGTGGAACTGTGGAGACTATTTCCCCAATGGAATCACTAATGGAGCTTCTTGGTATTCCCTTTCTAAAGGTGAGAACTAATTATCCCAACAGACATTCAAGTGCTCAGCTCTTCTTATCCTCTGCTCATCATAGTTCTTAGAGGGCCTTACCGACTTGGTCAATATAAATGGTACCTGTCTCGTTAAAAATGGGTTCTGATTCATGGGCAGCATGATATACAGTGATACCTTGATTAAAGAGTGCATCTACTTATGAATTTACAAGATACTACCCGCCGCTCAGTTGTTTTATTATTTTATGATGCGAGCTAGGATCTCACATTTGACATGGGGCTGTACATAGGATAATGGTTATTTTTTGATTTTTGCTTCTCCTATTTTTTTCTGTGGCAGTACTGTATGTTATTTCACATGTGCATCAAGGTACAGTATACTGCACTATTATATGCACTCTCTGACTCTTTGGAATGTTGGCTTTAGGGTTCAATATTTGCTATATTTATATGTGAAGATGATTAAGTGAAGTTACTAAAAAATAAATAAATAAACCAAAAAAATAAATAAATTTAAAAAAGTACAGTACAATAGTTTATTACACGTTTTTAATAGTTTTTCATACTGTACATTACTGTATTTGTTATTAATAAAGTTAATTTTTCTTATTTAAAAACACCTAACAAAAAAAAATTGGTGTGTTTTTTGGGGAGCTGGAACGGATTAATAGCATTTTAATTTATTTTAATGGGGGAATTTAATTTGATATAAGAGCAAATTGAGTTAAAAGCTTGATCACAGAACGAATTAAACTTGTAAGTCAAGGCATTACTTGCAGAATAAAATATTCACTGTAACTTGTATTATATTAATTTAATTTAGATCTCTGCTATGTCCGGATCGTGGGCACAGAGCCTAAAATGTAAAAAAATGGCGTGGGCTCCCACATCATTTTTATAACCGGCAGAGGGAAAGCCGACCCTGGGGGCTGATATTAGTAGCCGGGGAAGGGGCCATTAGCCAAAAATGTTCCCTGGCTATTAATATCATCCCACAGCTGTTTGCTTAGCCTTTACTGGCTAGATTACAGGGGGACCCCAGAAAAAAATTGACGTAGGATCCCCCTATAAAATCTAACCAGAAAAGGCTAAACATACAGCTGCAGGCTGATATTAATAGCCAGGGAAGGGGCCATGAATACTAGCCCCCTCCACGGCTAATAATATCACCCCACAGCAGTGCCAGAAATGGCGCATCCATAAGATGCGCCAAATCTGGCACTTAGCCTCCGCTCTTCCCACTGCCCAGTAGCGGTGGCGAGTGGGGTAATGGGGCTGGGGTTCACGTCAGCTGAGAGCTCACGTGACCGCACGTCACGAGAGCTCACGTGACCGCAGCTCCTGGCAGTGCAGTACACTGCTGGGAGCGAGCGCGCTCCCGGTAGTGTACTGCCGGCCGCCGACTTGTTCAGATAAATATTATACCTGCGGATTTGCTGCGGTTCAATTAAAGTCAATGGGCGGGAAACGCTGCGGAAACACTGCATAGAAATTACATGCTGCGTTTTTTTCCGCAATGGCATTCCTGAGCGGAAATTTCCGTATCATGTGCACAACACATCAGGATTGCCATTGCAATAGCTGGCAGACTGATTACCAAGTGCTTTCGCTGCGTTTCCGCGGCGAAAAAAACGCTGCGAAAACGCTTCAAAAACGCTATGTGTGCACTTAACCTTAGGGTATGTTCACATATAGTGTTTTTTTCCATCCAGTTTTCTGTACAGGAAAAAAAACCACAGCGTTTTACAGCACCAGCAAAATGCATGAGATTTCTATGACCTCGTAAGCACAGTGCATTTTTTTTCCTGGTGTATTTTAAGCTAAGGTGCATTTTTTAAAAACCGCAGCATGTCAATTCTGTCAATGTTTTTTGCGTCGTTTTCTAAACCATTCAAATGAATGCAACTGAAAACGTAACTAAAAACGCATAAAGAACATTGTGTCTAGTATTGCGCCTCAGCTCCATTGAAAAGAATGGAGCTTATTTACAATACCACACTTAACCTCTGGAAAAACGAGGCGCTATTTTTTTTTTTTAAGAAAGCAGCCAACATACAACCCTATTAGGAAATAATATCAACATGTTATAGCTAAAATTACATAAAAGGGCCAGAAAACAAAATAAATCACAGCTGTTTCTGTGGCTATAAATCGTGACAACGTATATTTTTGCGATTCATATTTTGTTTGAGTTTCCTGGAATCTTTACATCATAAAACTTCGCTGTTTGAAGCCATTGAAGGTTGAGTGCAGCAAATGCCTAAAATAGTTAATGAGATTATTTCTAGGGGTGTAAATTATTAGCGACACTCTAAATACTTGGTTTGCAGATACCACCGCCCTCACAGCATCGCATTCCAGGTCCTTTATTAATTATTCTGCTAAATATGGCATAAAGGACATCTTTGTATTATTAGGAGGCTTGATGTATTGGAGTCATTGAATGCATGTGTGTATATTTAGCAACTATAGTATAGCGGTTTTATTTATTGGTGTCATTAAATAATGCTTTGTGGTAACCTTCGTACATACATCTCCAGATATACCTCTCATGGTGCAATTGGGGCTCAGATGGAGCTCCCAGGGCTGTGGATATTATTATTATTATTATGGCGCCATCTATTTCATTGCGCTTTACATGTGAAGATGGGTATACATAATAAAAACAAGTACAATAATCTTAGACAATAGAAGTCACTGAATGGTACAGGAGGAGCAAGGACCCTGCCCGCGAGGGCTCACAATGTACAAGGGTTGGTTTCAATTTAACCAGAGCAATATATATGTGTATATATATATATATATATATATATATATATATATACACTGTATATATATATATATATGTATATATATATGTATATATATACTGTATATATACAGTACAGACCAAAAGTTTGGACACACCTTCTCATTTAAAGATTTTTCTGTATTTTCATGACCATGAAAATTGTACATTCACACTGAAGGCATCAAAACTATGAATTACCACATGTGGAATTATATACTTAACAAAAAAGTGTGAAACAACTGAAAATATGTCTTATATTCCAGGTTCTTCAAAGTAGCCACCTTTTGCTTTGATGACTGCTTTGCACACTCTTGGCATTCTCTTGATGAGCTTCAAGAGGTAGTCACCAGAAATGGTTTTCACTTCACAGGTGTGCCCTATCAGGTTTAATAAGTGGGATTTCTTGCCTTATAAATGGGGTTGGGACCATCAGTTGTGTTGTGCAGAAGTCTGGTGGATACACAACTGATAGTCCTACTGAATAGACTGTTAGAATTAGTATTATGGCAAGAAAAAAGCAGTTAAGTAAAGAAAAACGAGTGGCCATCATTACTTTAAGAAATGAAGGTCAGTCAGTGCGAAAAATTGGGCAAACTTTGAAAGTGTCCCCAAGTGCAGTTGCAAAAACCATCAAGCGCTACAAAGAAACTGGCTCACATGAGGACCACCCCAGGAAAGGAAGACCAAGAGTCACCTCTGCTTCTGAGGATAAGTTTATCCGAGTCACCAGCCTCAGCAATCGCAGGTTAACAGCAGCTCAGATTAGAGACCAGGTCAATGCCACACAGAGTTCTAGCAGCAGACACATCTCTTCAACAACTGTTAAGAGGAGACTTTGTGCAGCAGGCCTTCATGGTAAAATAGCTGCTAGGAAACCACTGCTAAGGACAGGCAACAAGCAGAAGAGACTTGTTTGGGCTAAAGAACACAAGGAATGGACATTAGACCAGTGGAAATCTGTGCTTTGGTCTGATGAGTCCAAATTTGAGATCTTTGGTTCCAACCACCGTGTCTTTGTGCGACGCAGAAAAGGTGAACGGATGGACTCTACATGCCTGGTTCCCACCGTGAAGCATGGAGGAGGAGGTGTGATGGTGTGGGGGTGCTTTGCTTGTGACACTGTGGGGATTTATTCAAAATTGAAGGCATACTGAACCAGCATGGCCACCACAGCATCTTGCAGCGGCATGCTATTCCATCCGGTTTGCATTTAGTTGGACCATCATTTATTTTTCAACAGGACAATGACCCCAAACACACCTCCAGGCTGTGTAAGGGCTATTTGACCAAGAAGGAGAGTGATGGGGTGCTACGCCAGATGACCTGGCCTCCACAGTCACCAGACCTGAACCCAATCGAGATGGTTTGGGGTGAGCTGGACCGCAGAGTGAAGGCAAAAGGGCCAACAAGTGCTAAGCATCTCTGGGAACTCCTTCAAGATTGTTGGAAGACCATTTCCGGTGACTACCTCTTGAAGCTCATCAAGAGAATGTCAAGAGTGTGCAAAGCAGTCATCAAAGCAAAAGGTGGCTACTTTGAAGAACCTAGAATATAAGACACATTTTCAGTTGTTTCACACTTTTTTGTTAAGTATATAATTCCACATGTGTTAATTCATAGTTTTGATGCCTTCAGTGTGAATGTACAATTTTCAAAGTCATGAAAATACAGAAAAATCTTTAAATGAGAAGGTGTGTCCAAACTTTTGGTCTGTACTGTATATATATATATATACACAATATAGAAAAAAGTATCAAGGCACATGTCTAAATCATTGCATTCGGGTTTCTCCTTCAGTCCCTTTGCCCCCATGTATAATATCCGGCCCCCCTTTAGTAATATGACAGAACGGCCGGTGGTGCAGAGCTCCCTGATACCAACGCGGTCCTGTAATAGGAGCCACCGGGGTAACAAGTCCGTCCATGACATTTCTTCCCCCTAAATCTTCCCCCATCACCTGTGAGTGATATTATTGAGAAGTGTAAGGAACCGCAGCAACTGAGCCTCAAAGTGGAGACTCCATAACGTTACAGAGCGGGGGCCGAGTGCTGAGGAGCAGAGGGCAAAAAGTCATCAATTCTCTGCTGACCCCATAACTGCAGAGTCCAGACCTCCTCTGGTATAACATTAGCACAAACACTGCTCCCCCCCCAGGAGTTTCATGGCCGAGCAGCTGCATGCAGCCGTATATCACAAAGCACAATGTCGATGGAGAGGTGTAAAGCCGTCTCCACTGGACTCTGGAGGAGACGTGTTCTGTGGAGGGATGAATCAAACTGGCAGTCTCATGGACGAGTCTCGGTATGGCGTGGTATGAGCAAGAACAGAGATTGTGAGCCCGGCTCCCTGCTCCAACATCAGTGTCTGAGCTCACAAATGCCCATCTGGATAAAGAGGCAAAAATGCCCACAGACGCCTCCAAAATCTTGTAGAAATTACTGTAGAGTAGAAGCTGTTATAGATGGAAATGGGAGACCGGCTCCATATTAAAGGGAATCTGTCAGAAGTATTTGATTTGATAGCAGTATAATATGGAGCAAGAGAGCCTGCATCTAGGGATATGTCACTTAATAAGCTGTGTGCTGTAGTTTCAATACAATCAGTGTTTTATCAGTTGGAGATTATCACTGCCTGACTAGGTCTCACATGCATGACAATCAGGCAAATCTGTGTAACCCCTCCCCCACTACTGATTGGCTGACAATGCACAGTGTACACAGGAAGCTGCCAATCAGTGGTGTGGGCGGGGTTAGCAGAGCTCAGCATTCCGAGCACTGCTATATTTACAACAGAGAAAACAGGGATTCTATCAAAACTGCACCAAACAGCCAAGTGACACATCACTAAAGTCAGGGTATCTCTCCCTACATTGTACTGCTTTCTGAATACATAGCAAAACCTGCTGACAGATTCCCTTTAATGCCTGTCTATTTAGAATGGGAGGTCATAAAATACTTACATGCGGTGTCCACAGAATACTAACATATAGATGAGTACAGAGCAAGAGGAAGGGTATAAAATGAAGGCGACCATACGAGTTTAGTAGCTGAATGCTTACATGCTCAACAGCTATTCCTCCTGACATCTATGTCCGTAGGAGTCGCAACAGTTCTATGCTTAGAAGATGCTGGGAGAGTTCAGCTGTGAAGTGTGAATGCTGCTTTGGACAAGGACTCATTCTGTAGTAATAAGTAAAGTAATGTATTCATATAGTGAGTGAAACCTGATGTATGTGACATTCCCTTTTTGCCTGATTTTTGCTTTGTTCTTGTATTGTACAGGTATGCAAGATTTCAATTACCTTTACAAGAATTGCTTTGAAATTACACTGGAGTTGAGCTGCAACAAGTTTCCACGCGAGGAGGAGCTGGAAAGGGAATGGTTTGGTAACCGGGAAGCTCTGATCTCATTCATAGAACAGGTAATAATTGCTGGAAATTGGGACATGTGCTGCCATACCTGACTGCAGTGGGAAAGAGCGGCCGCATCAAAAAGATGTCCTAGTGCTAGTAGCCCCAATAATCTGGTGTACTCTGTGATGGAATCTAGCAGAGTTTGCTCAACCTCCCTACAGCGCCTCCGCAGGAGAAAATAAACATTGCACAATTCTCATTAAAATCAATGGTATGTAAGTGTAACGCTTGGATATGACAGATCCTCCAGAAAGACTCCCGATGTAGCCACTCTCCACTTTGACTAATAAATGAGGGTCTGGAATGAGGAGGTCCCTTTCAATAATCCAGAATAGTATCCAGAATAGAATAATATCTGAACACAGGTTTATCAAGCCAAGCAATAAAACTAAACAGGGAACTAAATAACGTATTAGAGAAAGCTATTTTTCACCTATGGCAAATAATTAATTTAGCGCCCCTCCACAACAAAGAAAGGTCCGTGTCAGATAAGTGTATAATTGTCACGGGTGTGTCACGTGTGACAGACAGTCGCTCTGGAGCCGGCTGAAGAAGGTCACTGCGCTTGGCATTGCAGACGCCTTCTTGATCCTCTCATCTTTTTGGTATTGTTGTATCCTTCTTCCTTTAGGACCCAGCAGCTATATCCACCATCTGCTGCTGATTGACACACCCTTGCTTGGTAGTTAAAAACTCTCAGTTTCTCCAGAGAGACATCAGTGATAGTTCTCTGTACCTCTGTGTTGGCTTGGAGCACTAGCAGTTGGCTAGTTTCTTCTCTGGTGCCCTTGGAGGACAGTTGGCGTTATCTCTCTGGTGTTTGCTCAAGCTAAGTTTATCTCCTTTGTTTGTCTACCTTGTTGTCTTTAGTTTGTAGTGGGGCCTGACTAGTGCTCACCCTGTCCCCTCCCTATCTAGGGCCAAGCTATAGGGACATTTAGGGCTTAGGTTCCTGCTCGGCGATAGATGTGAAACCTATATAGGGACAGTAGGGTAGGCAGGCTGATATTAGATCTGCCTAGGGGTCTCCAATCCCCTTTTCCCTAGTGTTTGGGCTTCCTCCCCTCTTCCCTTCGTGCTGCACTTAGTCTTTCCCATACCTTGCGTGACAATAATGGTCACATTTTTGAGTCTACATGATGTCGGAGCGTCCCGACCTTACCATGGGTTTAAAGGAGTTTTTCACTACTATGATATTGATGAACCATCATACCAGTACTGATCTGCAGTACCAATATGGCGGAGCCGTGGTGATCCACTCCGCAAAGTTTTTATCCAGCTGGTAACTACTGATCAATGGGAGTGCCGGCTGTTGGACCCCCACCCATCTGATATTGATAACCTATCCTAACAATAGGGCATCAGTTTCATAAGCCTGGATGACCCCTTTAATGACTGACGATATCATTAGGACCTCAGCTGTAAATTGGGTTAGGTATTTTCCAGTATGGCACTCACGGGATTCTGGCATAATACACCCTAATCCTTGTTAATATTGATTTGCATGGAAGGATTTTAAGGATTTTAAGGATTGAGCCGCAAAGCTCAGCACACCTTTGATCTTTTACACCATGCATGTCAAACTCCAGCCCTTGGGCCAGATCTGGCCCGCAGGGTGGTTTTATTTGGCCCGTAACACCAGAACCACCACCCCTATGGCTATGTGGCACCATTATTCTGTATGGAGGACTATGTGGGGCCCTTTATTCTGTATGGAGGACTTTGTGTGGCCCATTATTCTGTATGGAGGACTATGTGGGGCCCATTATTCTGTATGGAGGACTATGGGGGGGTCCATTATTCTGTATGGAGGACTATGTGGGACCCATTATTCTGTATGGAGGACTATGTGGGACCCATTATTCTGTATGGTGGACAATGTAGGGCCCATTATTCTGTATGGAGAACTTTGTGTGGCCCATTATTCTGTATGGAGGACTATGTGGGGCCCATTATTCTGTATGGTGGACAATGTGGGGGCCATTATTCTGTATGGAGGACTTTGTGTAGCCATTATACTGTATGGAGGACTATGTGGGGCCCCTAATACTGTATGGAGGACTATGTGGGCCCATTATACAGTTTGTAGGACTATGTGAGGCCCATTATTTTGTATGGAGGAATATGTGGGGCCCATTATTCTGTATGAAGGACTATGTGAGGCCATTATTCTGTGTGGAGGACTATGTGGGGCCCATTATACTGTATGGAGGAGTATGTGGGCCCATTATACTGTATGGAGGACTACGTGGGGACCATTATACTGCATGGAGGACTACGTGGGGCCCATTATACTGTTTGTAGGACTATGTGGGGCCCATTATTCTATATAGAGGACTGTGTGGGGCCCATAATACTGTATACTGGTTGGCCTCCGACTTTATCCAAGTTTTTCATTTTGGCCCTCTGTGTGTTTGAGTTTGACATCCCTGTCTTATACCGTGCAGACTCTATCTGCTGCTACAATTGTATATATATATCTCGGCCATATGGGGGAGCCTGCATGGCGGCACACAAATGCTGAATGGGGGCGCAGGGCAAGAGTTCTAAAGATTACAAAAACTTTCTGCTCCATTTCATTTAGGTGGAAACTCCAGTGTAATTTAGGGTTATGCAGGTCACCATATCCAGACACTCATGTGCCATAAATGAGCTGCTTTCATCGGCAGACCCTAACTTGAGGATATACCTAAAATACAAAACTGAAGTAACCTGGGAGAGGAAATGGAGAGAGGAAGAACAGAACACTAAGGCTACACATCGGGGCTCCTACTCGCCTGAGGACACGTTAGCTGCACACACTATGCACTTTGTTGGGTGTCCAGCTTCACCATTAATATGATGTTTCCCGGCAAACATAGAACAGACACCGTTCAGTGATACATTTTGTTTTACAGGCCCCCAAAACTCGACAGCCTTTACTTGTAGTAGCCATATAGTAGATGAATAATTGTCTCTGTGTTCTTTGGGCCAAGCTGGAATTGGGGCATTTAAAAAAACACAGAGCGCTTTGTAAAAGGCTGGCCGATGTGTTTGTACGTCTCGTTTTAAAAGCACGTAATTAAATGTGACACTTTGATTAGCAAATCATTTACTCTAAGGGTAAGATTCTAAAGAAACGCTCCACGAGCCCCCCCCCCGGCCAAGTCCGATCCCCCTGCAAACTACTGTATGTACATAGACCAGAAGAAATTCATTCTTCTTAGACGCTCATCTTGAACCAGTAAGGGCTATGTACGATCAGAAAATGATCAATTGTCTAAATCAAGTTTTTATGTTTGCATATTTGTAGATTTTTAAAAAAAAAAAAAATTCCATATTAAGTTCTAAATTAAAAGTGGGGACCAAAATGGCTCAAATGTTTCATCAACATCAGCCATGTTCATTAATACACAGTGTCACCAAAAAGCCTCTACAGCAATAATCAAAAGACATATTGGCACTTTAAACGTCTCCATGTGCAATACCCTGATCAGATGAAATTATGTCTTAAAATTAAATGAACTTAGGCACTTGCATCTTATTTATTTATTTATGCTCTGACACATATTGGCACTTTGCACTTTTTTTTATTAATTTTTGCTGCTATCAGATATAGGGAGTATAGATATTTATGCACTAGCACTTTCAATATTTTTTATAACATCTTACTCATCTATATTTATTGGCATTTTAATTCATTTAAGGAGGATCAAAAATACTA
This sequence comes from Phyllobates terribilis, assembly GCF_046119375.1. Lineage (NCBI taxonomy): Eukaryota > Metazoa > Chordata > Amphibia > Anura > Dendrobatidae > Phyllobates > Phyllobates terribilis. The sequence goes on along the minus strand of NW_027362765.1, from coordinate 396,316,225 downwards.
TATATAAAAAATCTAATATGTTATATGCTTTGCTACTTGATTGCTACATGTTCTGATACCTTTGCTTATTTTATGTATGTTTTATATTTATTCATAATACAATTATAATCTTTAACAATTAATTTATGCCTCATTTTAATAGAGACATTATGGGAGCTCTATTATTGTGTTCTTTTGATCAGCCATATTCAGTCAATTCAGAAGTTAGTGTGCGGAGATCAGTAGCATGAAATGGTTATTTTGCCTGCGCTCACTTTTGCATGGGGAGGTAAGCATGGTGTCATGCTAGGTCTAGGAAGAACCCAGCGTACAATGATAGGAAAAGGGGGAAGCTCTGCACCTAGGGAGAATGGAGACCCCTAAGCAGATCTAACGACACCCTGACATCCTTATCGTCCCTAAATAGGTTCCGCACCTATCGCCGAGCAGGACACCTCAGCCCTGGCTGTCCCTAGAGTTTGGCCCTAGGTAGGGAAGGGGACGGGTGAGCACTAATCAGCCCCACTGCAACTGAAGACAAACAAGGGAAACAGACAAGGGGATACACTCGCTTTGAGAAGACACCAGAGAGATCACAACTGCAATCCACAAAGGAAGTCCAAAGAGAATCCAGCCGACTGCCAGGATTCAGACCTGAACAGAGGAATTAACTATCACCAGCAACTCTCTGGAGAAACTGAGTGTATTTAAGGATCCAGCAAGGGTGTGTTGATTAGCAGCTGAAGGTGGAGATCACCGCTGGGTCCTAAAGGGAGAGGGATGATGAAAGGATCAAGAAGGTGTCTGCAAGGCCAAACGTAGCAACCTTGTACAGCCAGATCCAGTATGACTGTCTGTCAAACTTGACACATCAGTGACACATGGCTGGTGCAGTCATATCTACTGATGCCTGTGGGGACATGTGTTTGTGATCCGCAGGTTTTGTGATGCCATCCTACAACCCCTTCCCTTTCCTATACACATAAGTGATTACTAAGACTAAATATTACTACCCTATTAATGACACTATTGGACAAGGTCCAAATAATACCACCATACTATGTCCTTTATCCTTACCAGTGACTGAAAAATATCACCATATAACCACTGCAAAAAGACTAATATTACCACCATACAGTGACCATAGACCCTATCAGTAAATACAGTAGAGGTAAATCCAGGACAACATCCTCATTCTTTTCCTTCTGGCCCAGACCGTCATGGCCACTTCTTCCAGTTACAACTCGTCTGCAGAGTTTGTGGCTCAGAAATCTCAGGCACCTTAATTTTTCAGCATCCTCCCTAGCTTTTCTCATCCTGCACAAACCTCTAATCCTGCTGATATCCCCAATTCTGTTCCATTACTGCCTTTTCTCTCAAATACTGTACTTCTGAAATAATGGTAGCATAACTAAAATTATCTTCCAAAAATTATAGTTATATTGACTGTGCCCTTTAAAGCAATAGTGCCTCAGACAGTAGTAGTGAACAAAACTATAAAAGTGCCCCAAGAAATAATAGTACCCCTACATAATTGTTGCAGATTTTAGCTTTCAGCAGAATCATCCGTAATCTTAGACATAGTGGAAGAATTAATTGTTTCATAATTAAAAGGGTTGTCCACTACTTGGACAACCCCGTCTCAGTCAGAATGTTTGCACCAGTAAGATAACAACACTTATACTCACCTCCGGTGCTGGCGGCGTTCCAATGGTGACGGCACTTGCTCTCCCAATTCTTGCATGAGATTGTTATGTCACGTGAGCCCTACACCCAATCAGTGCTGGGTTCACTCTAACCACCTTCGGTCGTATCTGAAATCAGGAGAAAGTGAGCAGCCAGATGCCGCTCTGACCTCCTCTTGATGTCCGATTCATCCGAATGCATGAATAGTTTGTGGCTTTCAGTAGCCACCACTAGGGGGAGCCTATGAGCTTACTGCATACAGATTTATTTTTTTTTATTATTGCATGCAATGGGAGCCACATACTCAACATTACTTTTTGCTTCTACTAGTTTCTATGTGATGTATTTGGTTTTGCAGTTCAGCTTCAATCACTGGAGGGGTTGAGCTGCAATAACAGGCACAGTCAATGAGTAAGGGTGGCATTAGTTCCTGAAAATAAATGCAGACCTAATTTCATACAACCCCACCATGCCTGATCAGTTATCATAATAAAACAACTACTAATAAAAGATGTGCTGACGCTTTGAAAATTCTTATCAGAAAACAAGAATAAAAACCATTGAATTTTAGCAAATACAATGTGAAGCTTCCTTGCTGACAAGTCAGAGAATTCTTATGGCACGGCTCGTTTCACCTGTCGTTCTACAAGCAAAAGTGTCGCGGTCACCCGGCTAAAAATGGCCGTCAGCCACAATGGAATTAAGTTGTTGTTATTTTTGCCTAGGTTCACAAAGGAATTAAAGGGATGGTGACGGATGAGAATAATAATGGCATTGCCAATGCTGTGATCTCGGTTGCAGGAATTAACCATAACATCTTTTCTAGTAAGTAGAGGCTCAGTTTTTTTTTATTCTTTGCCCTAAACCCAATTCCTAATGAAAATAATCAATATATAATTGTACTTTTCTTATAGGCAAGGAAGGAGATTATTTCCGCCTTTTATTATCCGGCTCATACACAATAACAGTATCAGCAGATGGCTACTATGCAAAGACCGCAACTATAGTGGTTGGTCCAGATGAGCCCACACTGGTAAGTTTTACTAGGGGAGCAGCTATAGAAGCTGCAGTGGTAGAAGTCTTACCCGGTTCTTGAAGTCTAAGAGGGCTCAAAGGTCTTCTGCCACATTGGAAGAAATCGGTATCATAAATAGCACATGGTGGGGGTCCTTCTTACCGATTTTTCGATTGGGGCTCCGGAGCGTCGCGTCTTAACCCTATGATAATGCAGCAATTTTTCATTTTTGCACATTTGTCCCCTCCCTTCTTCTAAAAGACATAACTTTTTAATTTTTCCATATGAGGGCTTATTTTTTTGCAGGATGAGTTGTAGTTCTAAATCACACCATTATTTGATTTTAGCACATAATGTACTGAAAAATGTGAAATTAAATTCCAAGTGGGGCGATATGGTGACAAACCATTTAGCTTTTTTTCGGGTTTCGTTTTTATGGCGTTAATTATGTGTTAAAAAAAAGACCTGGCAACATGATTCCTCAGATCAGTGCAATTACGGAGATACCAAACATACATGTTTTTATTATTATTATTTAGTGACTTAAAAACATTTTGAACTTAATAAAAGCAAATTTTAGTATCACAATATTGCAGTAGGATTTCCATGGAAAATGGGCTTTTACCCTGTCCTTCAAGTTAGGGGAACCCTAGGCTATCTCTGTCCCCCCAGATTACCCCTGATGGTGGGGATGCCGGGGTCTCGTACATTGCTATGCTCCTTTATGAACACTTATCTATTTCCACCTCCACCCAGGGAGGTATGGGAAAGAAGCGTATGGAATAACAAAAACCTAACAGACTGGGATAAAAGAAAACCATAATCATACAAATACACTCACAAAATCACCAAGTGTGAATCAAGGGAGGGATAGCCGGGACTAACCAAATGGGAAGAGGATTAGAAAAAACACACACAAACGAACTCCAGGCTGAAATCTCCTGAAAACAATTCCAACTGCCTGCTCCTAACTCTGAACTCTCCTTCAACTCCAAACCAGGAAGTGGTGAGCTATTACTGGCAAAGAAAGAAGTAAGGAGGAGAGTTCTTAAACCTGTAGGGAGTAACCTACTCAGAACAGCTGATATAAAAAGACAGAGAACTCCAGGAGTCACGCTAAGCAGTTTAACCCTTGCAGAAAGAGATCAAAGAATGCCAGAACTGCTAATAGGACAGTGAAACCATTCTAACAATCGCAGTTGTATGTGTCACCAGACGCTGCGATCGCCTGACACCACTATGTCGCGGTATCCCCGTGACATTTAGTTTGTGTTAGTGTTTTCCAAGACTGATTTTTAATCTTTTGTCAATAGAGCTTTATGAGGGCTTGTTTTGTGTGTCCCGAGCAGTAGTTAGTTACAGCTTAGTAATTGCTTTTCATCGAACGGCGGGAGGGGGAAGTTTCATAATGACTTTTATCCTATGGGTTAAATTATTTTATATTATGACAGATGAGACTAAATAAGATTTTCTAAAGAAAAAACAAATATACATTTTTGGATGAAGGAAAAGGGGGATTATTCAAATTTTTTATGCTTTTTTTATATTCTTTAATATTTTAGTGATTGCCTAGCACTGTTGTTAGAGGCAGGTGCTGGCAGCATAGCAATGCTGGCTTCCTCCTTAAGGCCCACTCCATACCCCTCCACCCACTCCATATCGTATTATTACATCGTAGGGAGGGAAGAGGTTGAAAAAGTTTAACAGTCAGAAGTTCAGAAGCCTTTTACCCCTTTCCAACATATAACGTACTGGTATGTCATATGCCAGCTCATTAACTTTGATGCGGGCTCACAAGCCAAGCCTGCATCTTTGCTGGCAGATGATGGCTGTATTATTTAGCCATCATCTGCCTCCAACAGCTGTGAGTGAAGTGGCATTTAATGTGCCCTGGCAGGGGGGCACGTCATTCAATGCGCCCATCGGCGCGCTTGTGACGTTATCACGAGGTGCTGATGGGTTGCCGGGTGTCTACTGAAGACCTCTGTGCTTGTCATGATAGTACTCCTGTGAAAGCCAGCCTGTAGCTGGCGTTCAATGGAAACCATGAGTTTCGATATACATAATAGTTAGTCCCTCTGGGGTCTAACAAATACAGTAGAAAGTGAAATTTTTTTTATTATAAATATGAAAAAAAAATATATATATACAGTATATATATAAAGGTTCAAGTCACCCCCTTTTTGCCCCCCCCAAAAGATTAAAAATACACATATTTGGTATTGCTGCATTCGTAAAAGTCTGATCTATCAAAATATAAAATAAATTAATCCGATCAGTAAACAGTGTAGCAAAGAAAAAATTAAAACCCCCAGATTTATTATAATTTTGGCCACTGAAATTGAAAAAAAATCTATGTATGTTTAGTATCTGCCTAATCGTACTGACCTGGGGAATCATGCTGCAGTACAGTTTTAGGATAGTGAACATGGTAAATAAAAAACAAACAAAAAACAATTATGGAATTGCACTTTGTTTGCAATTTCGACGTGCTTGGAATTTTTTATGGTCCTTTTTTTCTAGTGCATCACATAATAAAATGAATGGTGTCATTCAAAAGTACAATTCATACCTCAAAAAACAAGCCCTAATATGGCTACGTGGGCGGAAAAAATAAAACAGTTAAGGCTCTTGGATGAAGTGGAGGGAAAAATGAAAATTAAAAAAACAAAAATTGCCCGCGACGTGAAGGAGTTAAATGAAGCTGAATTCGAGCACGGAACAAGCTGTTCTTTCAAAGTCAATGTTGCTTGCTGAAACATTTAAAAATAGTGCCATCAGTGGAGGCGCCAATGAACGGGCTAGTAAAGATCTCAAAAATGTAATTTTCCCCCAATATTTTTTACTAGTGATATGTCCATGGACAGTATAATGGAAGTAAAGGGGACATGGACATTAGATTGCCAATGAACCATCATTTGACCATAATTTTGAGCCTCAAGAATGTGGATTCACTAGCGTTGGGAAGATTGGTCAATGCCAAGATGTTTTTGACAAGACATTTATCCAAAGAAAACCACATTAGAATCGAACCTCAGTTGAAGGTCTGCCGGGGCATTCAGTCTGTAGGATCTTGGTTAATCCAAAATGGCCCAAAAAAGTGCCAAAATAGTCCATCTATTTTCTGTTGCTACATGCTTGACTAATCTTCCTTTTATATCCTCAGCTTAATTTCCAGTTAAAGAAGGAGAAAGTGTCCTCAAGCTCAAAGGAAAAGCTGCCTTCGAGAAGCCTAAACTCCAAGAACCATATAAGAAAGGTCGCGCCAAGATCTGCCAACAGAAGGAAAGGAAGTTGAACGCATCACTTGGATATGGTGTGGGGGGGGATGGGGCTTCAGTCTGATTTTGTCACAAAACATATTTCCATTTGACAGCAGATTTCACAATACAAACTGCATATATTATTGACTTCTAAAGAGTGAGGGAGCTCTTGGGTCTAAATGTGTTCAATCTCATTAGCAGGGAAGAGGGACACTGAAGAGCTGTCAATCAAATGATGGGTGGAGACTCAGCAACAGCAGGGAGGAACAATACTGGGAATCTGTCAATCAGGTTAGATGGGTGGAGCTGCTACAGGAAGGAGCAGCTGCAGCAAGAAGGGACACTGAAGGAAGGAGTAGCTGCAGGAAGGAGAAGCTGCGGGAAGGAGCAGCTGTAGGAAGAAGGGACGCTGCAGGAAGGAGCAGCTGCAAGAAATAGAAGCTGCTGGAAGGAGCAGCTGTAGGAAGGAGGGACACTGCAGGAAGGAGAAGCTGCAGGAAGGAGAAGCTGCAGGAAGGAGCAACTGGAGGAAGGAGGGACACTGAAGGAAGGAGCAGCTGCAGGAAGGAGAAGCTGCAGGAAGAAGCAGCTGTAGGAAGGAGGGACGCTGCTGGAAGGAGCTGCTGCAAGAAATAGAAGCTGCTGGAAGGAGCAGCTGTAGGAAGGAGGGACACTGCAGGAAGGAGAAGCTGCAGGAAGGAGCAACTGGAGGAAGGAGGGACACTGAAGGAAGGAGCAGCTGCAGGAAGGAGAAGCTGCAGGAAGGAGCAGCTGTTGGAAGGAGGGACGCTGCAGGAAGGAGCAGCTGCAGGAAGGAGAAGCTGCAGGAAGGGGCAACTGGAGGAAGGAGGGACACTGAAGGAATGAGCAGCTGCAGGAAGGAGAAGCTGCAGGAAGGAGCAGCTGTAGGAAGGAGGGATGCTGCAGGAAGGAGCAGCTGCAGGAAGGAGCAACTGGAGGAAGGAGCGACACTGAAGGAAGGAGCAGCTGCAGGAAGGAGAAGCTGCAGGAAGGAGCAGCTGTAGGAAGGAGGGACGCTGCAGGAAGGAGCAGCTGCTGGAAGGAGCAGCTGTAGGAAGGAGGGACGCTGCAGGAAGGAGCAGCTGCTGGAAGGAGAAGCTGCTGGAAGGAGCAGCTGTAGGAAGGAGGGACACTGCTTTAAGGAGAAGCTGCTGGAAGGAGCAGCTGTAGGAAGAAGGGATGCTGCTGGAAGGAGCAGCTGCTGGAAGGAGTAGCTGTAGGAAGGAGGGATGCTGAATGAAGGAGCAGCTGCTAGAAGGAGCAGCTGCAGGAAGGAGCAGCTGCAGTAAGGAGGGATGCTGAGCTTCTGTCAATCAGGCTAGGTTGGCGGATTCTGAATTTTCATTTTAAAATGAGAATGATTATACAACCATTTTGAAATAGATTTTTAATGTGAGAACACCAGCCTCATCAGGTTCAAGAGATCTTTCTTAATAATGTATGCAATTTGCATTGTGAAATGTTGTGATAGGTCCGCATTAAAAGGACTTGAGGAGCCAGTAGACAACATTTAAATCTGAGACAGAAAATCTAAAATGAAGCAGTATTAAAGTATTTTATAATATGTATTTATGTCAGAAGAAATATTACAAGATAAATTTAATCATTCCGAAATGACATCATGGTATCGACAGAGAAGACCTATTGTTCCTAGTCTGTACATATCACGCAGCTTATAGTATCACAAGGAATCGTAAGGGTAGTCATTGAGCCGTCCTCTTTTGCCAAGTTAGCTGGGTGACCGTTTCCAAAATAAACATTACATACACTTGCCAATTTCGGCAAGACCCACGAATCATCTAATGTGTCACAAGGATCAGGCATGTTAATCTAATCCTTTGTTTATAGGAAATTGATCCACTCAATTAGAAGCACATGCACACCTAGCCAAACTGAGTGTGCATTCTCTCCAGATCTTGCAAATGCCACCTATAGGAGGTAGCTCCCTACAAGTCCATATCCAATTCAAGGAGCCTTGCAAAATGACCAGGAATATTAGCCAAGCCGGACACCCAGCTGCACGGAACAGTTTCGGCAGTGGCATAACTTCAACCTCATGGGCCGTAATGCAAAATATACTACAACTATCACAGGTCTTTAATAGTATTGGTTTTCTCCTATGGTCCAAAGGAACTTTTTGGGTCTCCCTAATCTTCAGGGTTCGGGTATGATTGCAACCTCTGCACCTACTATTGTCACGCCCCAGAGTTTCGGGGTACCTGCCCCTCATCAATGTAAAGCAGGGTTGGTTGTCAACTAGCTGTCTCAGATATAGCTAATGTGTGGCAAGTAATGGTTCTTCTTACAGAGACCAGCTAAGTATCGACTCCCCAAGGGAGAGATATATGCAAATTAGCTCTCTTGTAGAACACAAGAAACTAGCATGCAAAGTACCACCCATGAGGGTAGCTACCTTATAACTTCAAGGAGTCTTGTAGCATAACCAGAAATAAATGTCAAGCCAGAAACTCATGTACAGATATTTATAGTTATATCTGGCCATCCTGCAAGGCTCGTTAAAGGACCGGATATTGACTTACAGCGTAGCCACCTCTCCGAAGTGATTCATGTGAGATTGATATCCAAATGGCCAGATTGAAGAGACGCTATCATCATGAAACAACTTACTGTTTAATTTTTTTAAAAAAAAAAATTTCACAAATTTTGGGCTTTTTTTTTCATATCACGTTCTTTACAAAAGAGCAAAATTAATAGTCCTGCAATTTTCTTACTGGCCACTAGGACTGTTTTAGACTCATACTTCCTTTTTCTTTTAGGAAACATTTTCAGCAAACTCATTATCAGAAGAGGCAGATTTACAATGACAGGTGACGCCTTTATACACTGCTGATAACACAGGATCTGCCAATGAAAATGGGCTATGTTACTGCTGAAAATCCAATATATTTAGTATAGGGAAATTAAAACATCTATTTTATTAGTGCTTGTCCACGCTCTTATGCATACCACAAATTGTAGCATAGAAAGTGATGTTAACTGGTAGTCATTAATTCACATTATTCCATTGCTATTATCAATAAAACCAAAGCAGCAGTTTAATAATGTGAGTCAATATACTAATGAAATAGATGTTTTAATTTCCCTATTCTGGACGTATTAGAGTTTTTTACCATTTTGACTATCCACTGGAGCTAAACGTGTGGTCCAAGCAGGAAATTCCAATTTCGGACGTAGCTGGGTCAATGCAATTTTTTTTCTACTTTTTCAGATATTACAGCTCTCCTGCTCCCCCTTCCTTCACAATGACATTTGCACACACTCATTAGACACCTCAATACAAAATATAGGGTCTGAGTCAGTGTATTGCTGCTAATGTACATGTGTTATTTCCTGAAACAACAGGAAGTTGGAGTGTAACTAAGCCCCAGTGGTCGGTATGAAAATTGCATGTTTTTTAATTTTCATTTTTCATACAATTATGGAAAAATAGACTGACAAAAAAATAAAAAAAACTATTGTTTAAATGATAAAAACCTGATTTAAACAATAGGTCATATATTTGATTAGAGTTTCCCCAAAATAAGTTTTCAAAAACTTGGCAGAAGATGAAAATTCAAGGTCTTTTGGAGATTTTTTTTTTCTAAGGAGAAAACACTATTGGTGCATATTTATTTCATTTTTACAAGGAGGGCTGGAGGTATTTGTTGGGTGCTGGGGGTGATCAGAGTCTTGGCTACAATATTTAATTACAGGGCTAGGGTATGCCACAGCGATGGAGCTTAGCTTTGCCCTTGGGTCCTAATACTATTTATTGGCAATAATCGTAGGACATCATTCATTTATACGGTGCTTAACGTTAATCCATTGCATTTCCACATTCACTTGCATCTTCCATTTATCATTACACAGATACAGACGGGTAATGAACCTTTTGCATGACTTTTCGAGTTTGTTTGTATACAGGAACCGCTATGCAACATGCACAGATCATTCCATATGTGTATAAATAAAAGTATATTGTTTTTTATTTAATTTCTAGTTTGTAGTCGTGTTTTAAAGGGATTGTCTCAACTTTGTATATGGGTGGAATTGCAAAGTGCTTGCAAAAACAAGCAACTTACCTCTCCATAAAAATCCCAAGAATGGAGGGGATTTTTATTTTTATAGTTTACTGCTTATTGCCTAAGTCACTGGCCACCTCTGCAGCCTGTGAGTGGTGGTTGGACTTCTAGGCAAAAAGTGCAACGCATACAAGCTCTTTGCTTTAGAGCTTGCAACCCAAAAACTGGCCAGATCACTGGATTGGGCATCTTTAGTGATACTGTGCTCCTCTGATGATAAAGAGGCAAAGGATGGGAGAGAGCACAGTTCAGTCCAGGAGTGCAGCTGTACTGCTGGGCCAAACTGTCCATCATCAGGAGCACACCGCTCTCCAGCAAACTGGAAGCCAGAAAGCTGGGGAGAGGTGCGCTCCTGAAGAACAAAGATTTAAGCAATGCTTTAAGATTCCCATATCCAGGATAAGACATTCTGAGTTAATTGCCATGAAAGACAACAGACAAAGCAGCAGGAGAACAGTAAGATGATCTTGTGGGAGGCTGTGACCGGACCCCTCATATCAGTATGTTATCATTGTCTCACCATGCTAAAACTTAAAGGCTCCCTATTGGCGGCCAGTAGTAGACTTCTTTCCTCTTAAAATGGTCAGTGGAGGCCTGGAGGGGGGAAGATAATGACCTCCATTAACAGCTTTTGTCCTATCAGGCATATTCATGGCATAAAGGGGGTCTTCCTGTTTTGAGACCCCACTTATTCATTTGAATGGCCACCACATAATTTTGGATAGATTCAGCTTACATAGCCAATATCAGTTGTCATTGTTTTTATTTTCCTGCTTTGGGGCTTCTTGGACCAAAGAAAATTATTTTTGGGGGCCCCCCTTAATTTCGACAGAACATGTCCACTTTTCATTGCATCTCTGCTATTATTGCACACACAGGTCATGTCATTAGTTAGTAGGGCTAAATATGTTATTGCTCGATCTAAGTTCAGCCCAGAAAAGGCAGCAGCTCTCCGGGCATGATGAGAGTTGTAGTTTCACAATAGCTATTAAAGAGCACAGGAGCCCACTTTTCCATAGTCTCTAAATAGAGAGGCGTCGTAGTCTTGTCCAGGATTGAGAAGATGATGCCTTTGCCTTCAGTGTGTATTTTGAATGTGTTTTATATAGAGAGGTACAATTTTACAGTGTTGCGATCTCTATAATTACGTGAGTTCTTGCATAAGATGCTCAGTCATGCACATCGTAGACATTTTGAAATACTCCAGTGAGAATAAGTGATTCAGTCATATCCATTGCAAAGAGGTGCATAAAATGAAGCATACAACCATGACACCGCCATATACCCACAATGATAGTAGCATGGGTTGTAGTGAGCTCAACTTTAACTCCTTCACCCCCGGGCCATTTTCCGTTTTTGCTCTTTCGTTTTTTGCTCCCCTTCTTCCCAGAGCCTTAACTTTTTTTATTTTATGGTCAATATGGCCGTGTGAGGGCTTATTTTTTGTGGGAAAAGTTGCACTTTTGAACGACACCATAGGTTTTACCACATCGTGTACTGGAAAACAGGAAAAAAAATCAAAGTGAAATTGCAAAAAAAGTGCAATTCTACAGTTGTTTTTTTTACTATGTTCACTAAATGCTAAAACTGACCTGCCATTATGATTCTCCAGGTCATTATGAGTTCATAGACACCAAATATGTGTAGGTTCTTTTTTATTTAAGGGTGAAAAAAAATCCAAAGTTTGTTAGAAAAAAAAAGGCGCCATTTTCCAAGACCCGTAGTGTCTCCATTTTTCGGTATCTGGGGCCGGGTGAGGGATTATTTTTTGCGCACTGAGCTGACGCTTTTATTGATACCATTTTTGGGTAGATGTTTTAATCGTCCGTTATTGCATTTTATTGCAATGTTGCGCTGACCAAAAAAACTTAATTCTGGAGTTTTGATTTTCTTCTTGTTAGATCGTTTACTGATCAGATTAATTATTTTTTTATATTGATAGATCGGGTGATTCTGAATGCGGCAATACCAAATATGTGTATATTTGAATTTTTTTATTGTTTTACTGAATGTGGCAAAAGAGAGTTGATTTAAACTTTCATGTTTTTTTCATTTTTTTGAAATTTTTAAAAACGTTTTAGTTTTTACTTTTTACATACTTCAATAGTCTCCATGGGAGATTAGGAGCTGCGATTGTCTGATCGCCTGTGTGTAGCAGAAATGCCCATCTGCTATGAATGAACACCAACCGCTGGGCGGCGCTCATAGCATCCTGGCAATGACAAGCACAGACCCCGGGCTGTCATGCCAACCCATCGGTGACCCACGGTCATGGCGGGACTGGTGACGTCCTGCCGGCGCGGCGATGTTAAATGCCGCTGTCAGAGATTGACAGAGGCATTGAGCATGTTAACAGCCGCGGGTGGATCGCGATTCCACCTATAGCTGTTAGGGGCACATGATCAGATCAGCTGTCATGTCCCCAGAAAGGTGTGGGCTCATCGCCGGAGCCCGCACCAAAGGGAGAGACAGGACATGTGCCGGTACAGGACGGAAAGGGGTTAAACATAGTACAGTCCTATGATGCCACTTTTGCTGAAACAAATGGGCCATAAAAATCTCTTGGGGTGTGATAACACGCTGCGTTTTTGCGGCGCTCTTTTTTAGTGCTTTTTTATGTGCTTAAAAAAAAAAAGCTGCATTTTTTAGTACTAGCAAAATGAATGAGATTTCTGAAATCTCATGCACATGCCGCTTTTTTTCCCTTACGTATTTTAACAATCAATGCATTTTTTTAAAAAAATCTGCAGCCTGTCAATTTTTTCATCGTTTTGGCAGCATTTTTCATCCATTCAAATGAATGCTTAAAAAATGCAACGAAATCGCAAGTAAAAACCCAGAAAGAACGCCTGTATTGTACGATGCATTTTTCCTGCCAAAAGTTGCATTTTTAGGGCAGAAAAAAACACTGCAAAAGCTCAACGTGTGAACATACCCTTACTGCAGTGTTTCAAACTGTCTCTAGAAGTGACATCAGTACAAGGACTCTGCAGCAGGATCTTTTAGGAAATGGGTTTGCATGGGTGAGCAGCTGTGCACAAGCCTAAGATCACCATGTGGAACGTGTTCTGTGCATTGATGAATCATGGAGCACGATCTTGCAGTCTGAATAATGTTGAGTGAATGATAACAATAATAATCTCTATTTTTATATAGCGCTAACATAGGCTGCTGCATACAGAGACATTTTATACTATTGTTGCTACCAACTTAGTTGGAACAGTTTGGTGAAGGCTTTTTCCTGTTCCAGCATAACTGTGCAGAGTGCACAAAGCTATGTCCAATAGGACATAGGTCTCTTGTTACTTAACTGTCAGAGTTCCAGCACTGAGCACTCCATGGCTCCTCTTCTGCCCAACGGTTTACTGTGGCAACTGATGTGCTCCTATAATGTCATGCCATGCTGAGTCATTTAACCCAGCTCAGGTGGCGGGAAACCCCTTGAGTATTCAGGTAGTAAGTGTCCTGCTGCTTCTCTGTTCTGGGACTTCTGTGTTATTTAACTTCCATATTTCCATCGCTTCTACACCAGTGTGCACTGTTCCAGATCTGCTACACCAGTCATCATTGTTACAGCCTTGCTACATCTGTCATAGTTGTTCCAGCTCTGCTACACCAGTCATCACTGTTTCAGTTCTATTACACCAGTTCTACTACACCAATCATCGCAGTTTCAGCTCTGTTATTTTAGTCATCACTGTTCCTGCTCTGCTACATCAGTCGCTGCTATTCCAGCTCTGCTACACCAGTCGTTGCTGTTCCAGCTCTGCTACACCAGTCATCACTGTTCTAGGTCTGCTACACCAGTCATCACTGTTCTAGGTCTGCTACACCAGTCATCACTGTTCTAGGTCTGCTACACCAGTCATCACTGTTCTAGGTCTGCTACACCAGTCATCACTGTTCTAGGTCTGCTACACCAGTCATCACTGTTCTAGGTCTGCTACACCAGTCATCACTATTCTAGGTCTGCTACACCGGTCATCGCTGTTCCAGCTCTGTCACTTTAGTCATCGCTGTTCCAGCTCTGCTACATCAGTCATCGCTGTTCCAGCTCTACTACTTCAGTCATTGCAGTTCCAGCTTTGCTAATCAGTCATCGCTATTCCAGCTCTGCTACATCAATTTTCACTACAACATCTCTATTATTCCAACCTGGTTCATTCTACAGTTTTTTTGTTTTTTTTTGCATCGCTCACTCTGTCACATCTGTTGGGCATCATTGCACCAGCACAGCTTCCTCTAACAAGTTATCTACCTTGCTGTGCCAGGACCATCTGTCCTGTTGCTTAAAGACGTTGTCCGGTCCAAAGCGATAAGTCTGCAGTCACTTTGTGTGGATGCAGGGATTCGCCAGTTTCTGAGCCGGGACCGGAGGGTATGTATGTGTTATACATACTCCCGGCCAATGGACGCAGTCTTGCTCCATACACTTGTATGGAGAAAGGCGGCGCCCTCTTGTTGGCCATGCCCACCTCGCTGGTGGGAGCATGGCCTCACTGTATACAAATGTATGGAGCGAGGCTGCGCCCACTGGCCGGGGGTATGTATAACTCATACATACCCTTTGGTCCCAGGTCTGAAACCGGCGGATCTCCGCAGCGCACAGTGCATGTGCTTGGGGAGTTCATAAGTCTGCAGTCACACAAAGTGACTGCAGAGTTATCAATTTGGACTGGACAACCCCTTTAAGTTCTGCTCTTCCAGGCCACAGGCTTCATGGCTCCACCTCTGCAGGTTAGACATACCAGCTATGAGTTTACTATCGATGAACCAGAGTGGCTGCTCTCTTCCCAGCAGAATGAAGACTGTTATAGCACAAGAGGGGCCCAACTTCATATTAACGCCCATAGTTGCATGGTTTTGTAATGGGACGCCCAACATGCACATATAAGACGTCCTACCTGTCCACTATACAGCTGTCACTGCTGAGGTTCCCATCAGCCTGTAGCTAATGACATGGAGGCAGCGGGTGCTTTTTTAGTACTATTTTAGTGCTTTGCTGATTCTGCCGTCAGTTCTTGCATTGTTACCTACAAGGTTACAGTACTGAGCTCTTTGAAGTTTTCCTATGTAATTATACCCTCATCCGTCTGTGTAAACGTACAGGAAAGGATGATGGGAGAACTCGTTTAAATGCCATAATTACAGTCTCTGCCTATGACCATGTCAGTAGAGACATAGTAACCAGCATCAATTACAGGTCACATCGCCACAAGAAGACGCTGCACAACTTATGGCCACTTCTAAAGCTCTGGTGGAAATGTGTGGAATTTTCTAGGTCCCTTATATTAAATTAGCAGAGATGTGTTGAGTCACAAATCCTCTTCACAAGTGAATTGCAAAACTATAGGAATGTGCTACGTAACCTAACAGTATAGTACAGCCTAAATACAGTAGCGGATAGGACCAGGCACGGACAGAGACAGCTCCCTATTAGTGTTGAGCGAGCATGCTCGACACTACTCGGTACTCGCCCGAGCATCTCACTACTCGGGATGTTCGGCGAGCACCGAGCATTTCCGGGTTACTCGGGCGGGAGCTTGGGTTTCCGCCCTGCATGTTTGGCGCTCTTTACAGAGCCAATGAACATGCAGGGATTGCCAGCCAGTCACTGTAATGCTGCAGCCATGTTGTTTGTGGGCATTACAGTGATTGGCTGGCCGCACATTGTCACCTTGAGTATTTAAAACCGGGCGCCGCCATCTTGGACACAGTCGCCCGGGATCAGACAGTGTAGGGTCAGTGCTGCTGAGTTAGGGAGAGATATATAGTGCGAAATAGTTAGTGTAGGGTCTGTAAAGCCTGCCGAATCAAACAAACAGTCCTTCTCAGGACTAATATCCATCCCAGATACCAGGCAGGCAGGCTGTATAAGAGACGCAGTGGTTATACCAACAAACAGTGCATTACAGTCCTGTGTGCTCCTGCTGGTCAAATTGCTAGACTTATCCCCCGGGTTCAGGTGCCAGGAAAAATCCTTTTTTTTTCATCCAAATCCTGTACTTTTTTTTCCTCAGTCAGACTGTACAAATACGCGTCTTATTAACCTTTTGGTATTTCCCCCCCCCCAAAAAAAAAAAAAAATTGAGTGAGTCTGTGACTGTTCAGACACCAGTATATACAGTACAGACCAAAAGTTTGGACACACCTTCTCATTTAAAGATTTTTCTGTATTTTCATGACTTTGAAAATTGTACATTCACACTGAAGGCATCAAAACTATGAATTAACACATGTGGAATTATATACTTAACAAAAAAGTGTGAAACAACTGAAAATATGTCTTATATTCTAGGTTCTTTGAAGTAGCCACCTTTTGCTTTAATGACTGCTTTGCACACTCTTGGCATTTTCTTGATGAGCTTCAAGAGGTTGTCACCGGAAATGGTTTTCACTTCACAAGTGTGCCCTTTCAGGTTTAATAAGTGGGATTTCTGGCCTTATAAATGGGGTTGGGACCATCAGTTGTGTTGTGCAGAAGTCAGGTGGATACACAGCTGATAGTCCTACTGAATAGACTTTTAGAATTTGTATTATGGCAAGAAAAAATCAGCTAAGTAAAGAAAAATGAGTGGCCATCATTACTTTAAGAAATGAAGGTCAGTCAGTCTGAAAAATTGGGCAAACTTTGAATGTGTCCCCAGGTGCAGTTGCAAAAACCATCAAGCGCTACAAAGAAACTGGCTCACATGAGGACCGCCCAAGGAAAGGAAGACCAAGAGTCACCTCTGCTTCTGAGGATAAGTTTATCCGAGTCACCAGCCTCAGAAATCGCAGATTAACAGTAGCTCAGATTAGAGACCAGGTCAATGCCACACAGAGTTCTAGCAGCAGACACATCTCTTCAACAACTGTTAAGAGGAGACTTTGTGCAGCAGGCCTTCATGGGAAAATAGCTGTTAGGAAACCACTGCTAAGGACAGGCAACAAGCAGAAGAGACTTGTTTGGGCTAAAGAACACAAGGAATGGACATTAGACCAGTGGAAGTCTGTGCTTTGGTCTGATGAGTCCAAATTTGAGATCTTTGGTTCCAACCACTGTGTCTTTGTGCGACGCAGAAAAGGTGAACGGATGGACTCTACATGCCTGGTTCCCACCGGAAGCATGGAGGAGGAGGTGTGATGGTGTGGGGGTGCTATGCTGGTGACACTGTTGGGGAATTATTCAATTTTGAAGGCATACTGAACCAGCATGGCTACCACAGCATCTTGCAGCGGCATGCTATTCCATCCAGTTTACGTTTAGTTGGACCATTATTTATTTTTCAACCAGACAATGACCCCAAACACACCTCCAGGCTGTGTAAGGGCTATTTGTCCAAGAAGGAGAGTGGTGGAGTGCTACACCAAATGACCTGGCCTCCACAGTCACCAGACCTGAACCGAATCGAGATGGTTTGGGGTGAGCTGGACCGCAGAGTGAAGGCAAAAGGGCCAACAAGTGCTAAGTTTCTCTGGGAACTCCTTCAAGATTGTTGGAAGACCATTTCCGGTGACTACCTCTTGAAGCTCATCAAGAGAATGCCAAGAGATTGCAAAGCAGTCATCAAAGCAAAAGGTGGCTACTATGAAGAACCTAGAATATAAGACGTATTTTCAGTTGTTTCACATGTTTTTGTTAAGTATATAATTCCACATGTGTTAATTCATAGTTTTGATGCCTTCAGTGTGAATGTACAATTTTCATAGTCATGAAAATACAGAAAAATCTTTAAATGAGAAGGTGTGTTCAAACTTTTGGTCTGTACTGTATGTTTAAAAGATTCTGGTGTAGGACACATAACTATAACTGTGGTTTTGCAGTTCCACGGTTCAAATCTCAGTATTATCCAGCTTTTGGCCTTTTTTTCCGTAAAAAAAAACAGTAATAGTGTCTCGCTCAGTGTTCAGACACAAATATATCTGTTTAAAAGATTCTGGTGTAGGCCACATAACTATAACTGTGGTTTTGCAGTTCCACGTTTCAAATCTCTGTATTATCCACCTTTTTGCCTTTTTTACATACAAAAAAAATTGATTGTCTCGCTCAGTGTTCAGACACAAATATATCTGTTTAAAAGATTCTGGTGTAGGCCAGATAACTAGAACTGTGTTTTTCCTCTTCCACGGTTCTAATCTCCTTTTTATTACACTTTTTCCATTGATAGTGCGAGTGTAAGCTATTTTACTTCATTTACAATGGTCAAGTTTTAGTAGCCGTGAGTCTCGACCGCATACTCCTCCTCACCCTGATGCTCCTTCCTCCCACCATGCAGAGTGTCGCCAGACAGCAACTGATCCCACACTTGGACACTCTGAAGAGCTGTTCACTGGTCCATTGCCATAATTGTGCCCCTCGCCTGCTCCGCTTAAAGTGGTGGAAGAGGAGATCCCATGTAGCGATGCCCAAATATTTGAATAGCCACGGCCACAGGAAGTCGACGCTAGCAATTTGTCACAAGAGGTGGACGATGACGAGACACAATTGCCACGAAGTGAGGAGAAGGATCGTGGTGCGCAAGTGGAAGAGGAGGAGGTGGTGAATGATCTAGTAACTGACCCAACGTAGGAGGAGGACATGCAGAGCGAGGCCAGCAGCACACAGGGGGAGGGAGGCAGAGTACCCCAACAGGCAGGAAGAAGCAGTGTGGTGGCCACAGACAGAAGGCGGGCAACCGTTCCCCGTAACACCAACACGAGGGACGTTGCCAGTACAACCGGTAGGTCTTCCAGAGTCTGGAATTTTTTTAAAGACTCTGCTGATAACCCCAAAAAGGCCATTTGTACTACCTGCCATGCCAGCATCAGCAGGGGTGACAAAACTACCAGCCTGACCACCACCAGCATGATCAGGCACATGTCAGTGACGCGCCCCCTGGGCCATGGGGTACCTGGAGCCGGGCCTGTAGATGCTGGGGGTTGTAGTCACCGTGGCGGTGACCCGGTCCGTGACCCAGGTGGTCAATCTAAGGGTAGTTTATGTATATCTGTTATGTATAGTCCGACTACGCCACCTGTGGAATGCGGTTATTGGGAACCGCCGCTGTGGAGCAGTCCGCTGAAGCTGGTGGTATGTGCAGCGAGGTGATGTAACTCCCCACAGGAAGAGTGGAGCTTCAGGGCAGCGTGTATGGATGATGGTGGTGGTAGTGCAAGGTATCAGTAATGACAACACTTAGTCTTTGCAGTGCAGTCCCAGGGTCTTTACTGTTGGCAATTATATGGGCCCCAACGGGAGTACCGGCTAGTGATGAGGGCCTGATCAGTCTGGGAACAATCCTAGAGTGCTCCTGGCCAGGTGAAGTTGTAGGCCTGCCGTTCTGACTATACTCTTTGGCTATCCCGCTTATAGTCGTGTTGTAGCCCACGTCCCTGAGTGTAACGTGCTGCGCTCACCTGTATGGCTGGCGACTCAGGCCTTGTGTATTCCTTGCTCCTCTGTGGCGGTACGGGTCCTTTCGTGTGGCTGAGCCTCCGGGCTTCTGTTGGGCCAGGAGACCTGCAATCTCCTGCCCTGCGGTATCTGCTGCTGGGTATGCAATCCCCACAGCCTCGGACTCCGGCGTCCGGTCCTCTGTGAATACTATCCAGGATGAGCTAACTCCAGCTCCAGTCCCTGGCTCTTTACTCCTTCGTGTCCTACTTGACTCCACACACTGAGTTCTAGACTCCGACTCCCTAACCCCGCCTCCAGATCCAGTTATAAAGGGCAGGATCCTCCCCTTTCTGGTCTGGGGCAGGAGGTGTTGCTTGTAATGTGTTCCTGACCAGGAAACTCCTGTTTTGCTCCCAGACATGGTATTACTACCACTGTGGCAACCAGACCCTCTGGGGTGCCACATCAGCAAAGCACCCGACTTTGTGGGGCGAACCCCAGGGTCCACGACCAGTGTCAGCGGGTGTCACCACTGCTTCTTCCGTTGCTTGCGTTGGAAATGCTGCCTTTTAGGCTGGTGGAGACGGAATCCTTCCGCAACCTTATGACGGTGGCCGTCCCTCGGTACTCGGTCCCCAGCCGACACTATTTTGCCCGGTGTGCCATCCCCGCACTACACAAGCACGTGTCCCAAAACATCTGCCGTGCCCTCAACAACGCAGTTACTGGGAGAGTCCACCTGACAACGGACACGTGGACAAGTGCTTGTGGCCAGGGACGGTACATCTCCCTGACGGCACACTGGGTAAACATAGTGGAAGCCGGGACCCAGTCGGACCTTGGGACGGAACACATCCTCCCCACACAGAGTATTGCGGGCCCTATGTCAGTCAGAGTTGCCCCCGCAGTGTACAGCTCCTGCGCATCATCCTCATCCTCCTCCTCATGTTCAGCCTCCATCTCAGATATCATCACATCAGTTACAAGCTGGAAGCACTGCAGTACTGCCTCAGCCAAGCGGCAACAGGCTGTGCTGAAACTCTTAAGCTTAGGTGATAAACCTCACACTGCTTGTGAGTTGTGGACAGCTGTGAAAGAGCAGGCTGATCTGTGGCTGAGACCGCTGAACCTACATGCAGGCATGGTCGTGTGTGACAATGGCCGTAACCTGGTGGCAGCTCTGAGGCGAGAGGCGAGATCACACACGTACCATGCCTGGCTCATGTGCTTAACCTCGTGGTTCAGCGGTTTCTTAAATTGTACCCCGAGTTGCCAGATCTGCTCGTCAAAGTACGCCGCCTGTCAGCTCATTTTCGGAAGTCGGCTACAGCTTCCGCCGCCCTTGCTGTGTTGCAGCAGCGTTTGCAGCTTCCGGCACACCGACTGGTGTGTGATGTCCCCACACGTTGGAACTCTACCCTCCACATGTTGCAAAGGATTTGTGAGCAGAAGAGAGCAGTTGTGGAGTACCAGCTGCAACAAGGCCGTCGATATTCAGGTCAGACTCCACACATAAGACCTCAGGAGTGGACCTGGATGTCTGACATATGTACCATCCTGACAAACTTTGAGGAGTCCACCAAGACGGTGAGTGGCGATGATGCCATCATTAGCGTCAGCATCCCACTTGTCTGTCTTTTGCAACGCTCTCTGCAGAGAATTAAAGAGGAGGCATTGCAGCCAGAGTATGATGAGATGGATCAAGAAGCCGTAATGGGCGATTACACACAGCCCAGCCTCATCTCATCCCAATGTGCATTGGGGGACAATGAGGGAGAGGAGGAGGAGGAGGAGGAAGAACAGGAGCTGGTATCATGCGCTGTAGACGGTAGTACCTGTACAACTGTCATACCGTCGGTTCAGCGTGGGTGGCCTGAGGACAGGGAGGAGGAGGAGGAGGAGGAGGAGAGCATGGTCAGTCGTCATCTTGGTGAGGACACGGAAGTCTTGCCCGTTACCAGTCTGGCACGCATGGCTGACTTTTTGTTACAATGCCTTAACCGTGACCCTCGCGTTGTCAAAATGTTAGGTGACAGTCATTACTGGTTGGTAACACTTTTAGAGTCCCGCTACAAGGAGAACTTTCACTCTCTTATTCCTGAGGTGGAGAGGTCTACAAAAATGGGGCTGTACCAGAAGGCCCTTGCTACAGAACTGTTAAAAAAATTCTCATCAGGACACTCTAGCGGCAGAGGTCACAGTTCGTTGCCCAACCAAGGCGTACAGGCGAGAGAGACGCAACTCCAATCCAGCAGAGGCAGGGGAGCACTGTCAACGTTCTGGGACAGTTTTCTGAGGCCCGCCCAGCTTACAGGCCCTGAGACGCGGGGTACTCTCACAAGGAGTGGAAAGTTTCAAGAGATGGTGAGGGAGTACCTTGCCGACCGTACCAGCGTCCTCCGTGATTCCTCTATGCCTTTTAATTATTGGGTATCCAAGCTGGACACTTGGAATGAACTCACTCTGTACGCCTTGGAGGTCCTGGCCTGCCCTGCCGCTAGCGTGTTATCGGAGCGTGTTTTTAGTGCCGCTGGGGGAATTATAACTGATAAGCGCACTCGCCTGTCAACTGACAATGTTGACAAGCTGACCTTTATCAAAATGAACAAGGGCTGGATTGGGCCAGACTTCTTATCACCACCAAATGACAGCAGAGTAACATAAAGTCAAATCCACTGTGTTATTTCGGGAGGTGTATTCCCTTGCACCGCTTCACACCCACACATGGGTATACGCTTCCTCATTTCAGCTGTATTTTGCTCTTCTCCTTATCCTCAGCCTCCACCACCACTATACCACCAGGGTGACCGTGGTCCGTGTTGCCAGCATTGCAAGTTCCTCCGTCCTAATTTTTGGCAGCTTTTGCTTGGAAGGCATAGGCAAAGACTATGGGAGACCCACTCTCCAATAATGGGAATAATATTTTTAATATGCTGTACTGCATGGCTCTTGTAAGGGGCATGAAAACCGTCTTGTTAAACCACTCTGAACTCCACAGCTCTTCCAAGGGGCATTAAAACCGTCTTGTTAAGCTACTGTGACCTCCACCACTCTTCCAAGGGGCATTAAAACCGTCTTGTTAAGCTACTGTGACCTCCACCACTCTTCTAAGGGGCATTAAAACCATCTTGCATTGCATTTCCTCCTAATTTTAGTCAGCTTTTGCTTTTCAATGCATAGGCGAACACTAAGGGAGACCCACTCCCCAATAATGGGTAGAAGGTTTTTAGTACGCTGTAATCCACGTCTGTTTCAAGGGGCATTGCAGTTCCTCATAATTTTTGGAAAGCCTTCCATTCACCTCTTAGGCCAACAGTGTACAGGAGACCCAGTTGCTATAAATGGAAAAAACGGTTTAGTTAAGGCCCTCTGACCTCCATGTCACTTCCAAGGGGCATTGGAGTGCCTCGAAATTTTTGGTAGGCATTGCACTCACTGTATGCCCTATACCTGTGTAGCCGAACTGCTCCTTTTGGTACAGAAACATATCCTACAAGACATATGTGGCTGACTGGCCTGATATTGATGTGAATGGTCCCTGTTCCTCCTGCTCTTTCTCCTTTGCCACCACCTCATCCATCATTCATCACCTGAAGCTTTGTTTTAACGGGAATCATTGAACTGGGATAGTAGCAGGAAAACATCCAGCAATCTTCGGAGGAGGTAGGATATGCGCCAAAACGCTGACCACCTCAGGCCTAGCCGCTACTACATACATGCGCTTGCTTTCCAAGGAACAGAAAGCTAAGGAGATGGATGGCCTCATGATCATTAATAATTTACTCGTTGTGTAGGAGGCCAACCACTGCTGCTGTCTACCTTCTGAACTTTGTGTTGAAGCCTGATTGACCCAGGACCCGCAATCCTCTATGTCTGGAGGACGTGTTGCATCCCAGTGTCCAACTGTGTCCCGGCTTCCACAATATTAACCCAGTGTGAAGGCGTCAGTGAGATGGACCATCCCTGGCCACATTCACTTGTCCACATGTTTGTGGTTAGGCTGTCCTTCAAATAGGGGCAGCTGGGGACCGTTTATGGACACCCGGCCACCCCCAGGCAGCTGGGGACCGTGTGTGGGCACCCGGCCGCGGGGCGGCTGGGGACTGAGTATGGATACCAGGCCGCCGACGCAGCCATGACGTGGTGGCCAGATTCTGCCTCCACATGCCTAAATGGCCCAATTTCAAGTGCAATCAAGCAAGCAGTATGGTATTGCAGCCTGGGGGTGGGTGGGTTACAGGCTGCATACTTGCGCTTGCATTGCAAGGAATTGGGGAGGTACAATTGAACACTGCCCTGGGACAAGGACTTGCACGGGGATAGTTGCAACTCTGCATCTTCTGATGCGGCAAGGATCACTTCTGATGGGCAGACTTTTAGGCAGTGACCTGGGAGTCAGAGATACTTCCAGGGGTCTTCCCCATGCTGTTCCCATGTCTTTTCAGCACTGTATGCATGTGTCACACAGCACATGGCCAGATAAGGTTGTAAAATGTTAAAATGACATTTCCCGGTGAATGCATTTGTCACGGTTGAAAGCAATACAAAAGTGCAAAAACGCATAAAAAATGCTACTTGTGAACATAGCCCAAGGTTTGGAGGAGTATTTTTGTTTTTGGTTATTTATTTTACCTTATACACAAGTCTTTACCCTGGAAAGGAGGTTCCTTAACATATTTCACAGGAAAACCGTTTCAGTTTCGTTTTTGAACGTTTTATTGTGAGCCCGTAAAAGTGGCTTAATACCTCTGACCACGTTGT
Organism: Phyllobates terribilis; assembly: GCF_046119375.1. NCBI lineage: Eukaryota > Metazoa > Chordata > Amphibia > Anura > Dendrobatidae > Phyllobates > Phyllobates terribilis. The sequence continues at coordinate 396,292,060 of NW_027362765.1, read as the reverse complement.
TGACAGCAGTGACTTGGGGGTCAGAAATGCTTCCTGGGGCGATGCCCATGCTGTCCCCATGTCTTTTGAGCACTGTCACTATCGTTTTGGGCACTTTTTAGGCTTTCTACAGACTGCCGGGGGTGCCGCCGCAAAAATGCCCGGGTCTCCCATAGACTAACATTGGGCTCGTTGCTCGGGTCGAGCACCCGAGTATCACGGCGAGCTCGGCCCGAGCTTCGAGCACCCGAGCATTTTAGTGCTCGCTCAACACTACTCCCTATGTGTCATTGACTGTGACATTACATGTCTGTGAGCTGAAGGTAATAATGTATCAATGCATCCAAAATGTGACAAAAGGTTGCATCCATTATTAAATGAAGTTTTCAATATACAGTATCTATGCAGCTGGCAGAGTTCCACGTCCCCTACAAAGACAAAATTAAAGATATGTATTTTTTTCCATTGAAATGCATGGATATGAGGCTAAAAATCATTTTTGCAATTGGGTTTCATTAAAAAAATATCACTGTTTGCCTCCGTGTTGCACTGTCTATTGCCGGCTGCAGAATGGGGTTAACTGAGAATCTCTCAGTGAGCTCATTCTGACTGTCAAAAAAACTCATCCTTTAGGGTAAGTTCACACGACAGTATAAAAAAATCATTAAAAGTTGTATTTAGAAAAGTGGGCTTTTTTTCTCCCTTGTCATTCATATGCAATCTGTTTTTTTTTGCTCAGCTGCTATTAATCGTTTGCAGGAAGGGTTACAGTTTCCTGTGTTACAGAATTGCAATGTATCCGTAAAAATTGGATGCTTTACTGTGGCTCCGTATGGCATCCAAATTTCTCTCACACCCATAGGCTTGAATGGGTGAGTCTCATCAGATGTACAGAGGAAAATCGTGAATGTTGCAATTTTTTATTCACATGCAGATTCGGTAATGAAAATGTTCACCTGCACTGTCCTATTGAATAACATAGGGCTGAGTGTGATCTGTTTTTTTTAACGGATAGGCCTAGAACCAAAAGTATGGTCGTATGCATGAGCCCTTAAAGTAATAAACTCTCCTTTCAGAGTGAGCTCACTGAAGGATACTCAGTTAATTCACTCTGCAGCCAGTAAGTGTAACGCAATTGGTATAGAAGGCAAGTCTAGATTTTTAATTAAACCAATTGCACAATGCCCCTTAAGGTGTTGTAGCAAAGCCAGTTAGGCTAGGGTGAAATCATAGCAATGCAGGTCTTGATTAGATGCACCCGACTGTCACGGGTGTGTCAGAGGTGACAGACAGTCGCCCTGAAGTGGGTTGCAGGAGATCTCTACGTTTGGCATTGCAGACAGCTGCTTAGATAGGAGGGTGTATTTAGGACCGAGCGACTACCTCTCTCTTGCTAATTGGCTCACTGGCCTGGGTGTATATATACCTGGTGTGTCTGAGAGGGTGTCGCTGGTTATATTCATTTCTACTTGTGAAGCTTAGCAGGAGCAGTACCTCGTCCTCCCTGGAGCTTGAGGCCGTGTGCTTATTTGGAGTTCATATAAAACTAAGACATTTTCCCCTGTTTTGTGTACCCTTGTTATCTTTAGAGTTTTAGTAGAGGTTGACTAGTGCTCATCTCCTTCCATCCCTAGCCGTAGCCTTACGCCAGGGAAAGTAAGTCGAGGCACGCGATCGGCGATAGCTGAGGAGACTGTATAGGGACGTTAGTTGAGAAAGTGTGACGCTAGACCAGACTAGGAGGTCTCCAGTTTCCCCCTTTCCCTAGTGTCTGGGCTCCCTCTCCCTTTTCCCTCTGTGTTGCACTTACACCTGGCGTGACATTATAACTGGCTGAGCACGTTTAGGGAAAAAAAAATAAAAACGGACATTTTGGTTTTTTTTTACCTCTGTGTGTTTTTGGGCATGCACCTTTTTTTCCTTTCTCTCTTTGGTATGGGATCAGTTGCAGAGCTTGCAGAGCAGTTCCGCTGTCTGTCTCTGAGGTGAATGACCTCAGCTGTGAGGTTCAGCAGCAGTATGACTGGTTACAGGCCGCCAATGTAGGGGTCTCTGCAGGTAGGCCTGTGAAGCCTTTGACCTAGCACACACAGTACACTGACGCACCCGCTTGATGACTTCCTTCTGCCATCCAGGCCACCAAAAACTGCGACTGATAAGTCTCTTAGTCTCCGAAATTCCTGGATGACCTGCCAACCGAGACTCATGATATTCCACAAACAAATCTTTCCTAAAGGTTCTAGGCACGAACAACCTCCCATGAGGAGTGTTAGATGGAGCATCATCTTGAGCTTTCAGAATCCCATTCTCCAAAACGGAGTCCAAAGCCGCCACCACAACGCCTTCCTGTAAAATGCTCTCCTCCTCCTCGGAACCGACCGTAGGAGAGAAGCTGCGAGATAAAGCATCGGCTTTAACATTCTTAGTACCAGGGATATAGATAACAGAAAAATGAAACCGAGAAAAAAAAAGTGCCCACCTAGCTTGACGTGTAAAGAAAGGAGAGAACAAGGCGCAATGGGTGACTGAGTATTGCAATTGTAGAGGGGTGTGGGAATGGCTACTAACCTTATGAAGTTGTGCACCTCTGCACAACCCCAGTGTAAAGCTCCACAAGCTCCGCTCTGTTGGTGGCTGTCATCTATTTCCAGCGGCGTTCACAGATCCTGATCTCTTGATGGTATATCACGTGGTCAGGTTAGTGGCATGTAATGCCGAGATAGACGCCCAGCTTCACCAACACCCCAGGCAGCGTTCCGGAGGGGTTAAGGCAGCGCAGCTTGGAAAACCAGGGTAGTGATTCTAATTAAATTGCTCCCACAGGTGAAGAAACAATAGGTTAAAGGCAGCTCTACCGCACCCCAACAGGGGGAAAAGGACAATCAATGGATATGAATAGCGGTACCAGAGCGCCAATAACAGGGCAAAAATATTAAAAGGACTAATTTATTAATACACACACAACGCGTTTCGGTGGACACAGCCACCTTCATCAGGTGTGACAAGCAGCAAACAATTGATCCTTATATACATTTGACTAGGTATACAATTACTTAAAAGGGGCGGGGCCAGATACAGAGTAATACCTCTATATTAACCCCTTGAGTTCATATATGCTCAATAGAGTAAAAAGGATTGCTATAAATTAATGCCTAATGAAGCATAAAGGGTTCTTATAAAAAGGATTCACTGTATAAAAAACTTGTGAATCCTATAATCATAAATAATAATTTTTACATACAACATAAAACAATATATAAATATAAAGTTATAAAATTACAATCAGTTTCTATCATTATAAGTAGGGAAAAGTAGACAAAGAAAGGAAAGGGAAAAAAAAAAAAAAACACAGAACAAAGTGAAATTATTAAATGGGACAGCTGGACAGAAAGACAATCATCGACCTAACAAGGATTGTTCAGCTTCAGATAGCACATAGCTAGAAATATTAAAAATACCCCCACAACTGATAGGGGTTTCTATCTGCAGGGAATTTGTATTCTGGTTCATTGGCAAGATTTCATTTTCTTTATATTTGGATTGTGTCTCAATTTCGGCATTTGGACTATTTTTGTTATTGAGGCCTCGGGTTTTTCCACTCCCTCTACATCCCCTAAATTTCTTTTTCGTTTTGGACAACGTCCGGGGACCACGTGGAAAAAATGTGTAATTTTCGTTTTATTAGTTTGAGATGCAACTGCATTCTGTGTTTGAGAATTTATCAAGATACTATTTTCATTCAAAATCGGAGATAATTCCAAGGATGTCATTCTGTTTATAGGGGGTTTTATGTGGTTTATACCACTTATTTTATCAGAGGGTCTCCCTTGATTAAAAATATTCAGTGTATCCGCTAACGGGATCTGTCCAGATAACTCCCCAGCAATAGGAGTCTGTATTGCACTAGAAAGCTCTGAGATATTAGATCCACTATGGGATATCTCCTGTATGACCTTGGAAAAAAATAATGACCTTATAATAGAGGGAATGTGTATGGAAATTACTCCTCCCTCCATACTGATTACTGATCCACCTATTTTATCCACACAAGCAGCAGATGTAGAATTTATTGCTAATCTACTATTTCCACACAAGTAGCAGATATTGATGAACTTCACATTACATATTAACACACAGGAGATATCCCATAGTGGATCTAATATCTCAGAGCTTTCTAGTGCAATACAGACTCCTATTGCTGGGGAGTTATCTGGACAGATCCCGTTAGCGGATACACTGAATATTTTTAATCAAGGGAGACCCTCTGATAAAATAAGTGGTATAAACCACATAAAACCCCCTATAAACAGAATGACATCCTTGGAATTATCTCCGATTTTGAATGAAAATAGTATCTTGATAAATTCTCAAACACAGAATGCAGTTGCATCTCAAACTAATAAAACGAAAATTACACATTTTTTCCACGTGGTCCCCGGACGTTGTCCAAAACGAAAAAGAAATTTAGGGGATGTAGAGGGAGTGGAAAAACCCGAGGCCTCAATAACAAAAATAGTCCAAATGCCGAAATTGAGACACAATCCAGATATAAAGAAAATGAAATCTTGCCAATGAACCAGAATACAAATTCCCTGCAGATAGAAACCCCTATCGGTTGTGGGGGTATTTTTAATATTTCTAGCTATGTGCTATCTGAAGCTGAACAATCCTTGTTAGGTCGATGATTGTCTTTCTGTCCAGCTGTCCCATTTAATAATTTCACTTTGTTCTGTGTTTTTTTTTTTTTTTTCCCAAATATATATATATATATATTTTTTTTTTTTTTTCCCTTTCCTTTCTTTGTCTACTTTTCCCTACTTATAATGATAGAAACTGATTGTAATTTTATAACTTTATATTTATATATTGTTTTATGTTGTATGTAAAAAATATTATTTATGATTATAGGATTCACAAGTTTTTTATACAGTGAATCCTTTTTATAAGAACCCTTTATGCTTCATTAGGCATTAATTTATAGCAATCCTTTTTACTCTATTGAGCATATATGAACTCAAGGGGTTAATATAGAGGTATTACTCTGTATCTGGCCCCGCCCCTTTTAAGTAATTGTATACCTAGTCAAATATATATAAGGATCAATTGTTTGCTGCTTGTCACACCTGATGAAGGTGGCTGTGTCCACCGAAACGCGTTGTGTGTGTGTATTAATAAATTAGTCCTTTTAATATTTTTGCCCTGTTATTGGCGCTCTGGTACCGCTATTCATATCCATTGATTCACCTAGCTTGACGGGCATTCAAGCGCTTGGCAGCATCCAGATAGATCAAATTCTTATGATCTGTGAAAACCTAAATAGGAAATCTAGCGCCTTCCAAAAAATGACGCCAATGTTCAAACGCAAGTTTAATAGCCAGCAACTCCCGATTTCCAACATCATAATTCAGTTCGGTTTCCGAATTTTTTTTCGAAAAGAAGGCACAAGGATGTACTCCACCCTTGTTCTCCTGAGACAAAACTGCTCTGACCCCCACCGATGAAGCATCGACCTCGACCAAAAAAGACTTGGTCTCATCAGGCTGCATAAGGATAGGGGCAGAACTGAACCTCTCTTTGAGATACTCAGACGCTTCAATGGCCTCAGTAGTCCACCGGGTCGTATTCGCACCTTTCCTGGTGAGATCGGTTAGAGGTTTAACAATTACAGAAAAATTCTTAATGAATTTCCTGTAATAATTGGCAAAACCCCAAAACCTCTGTATAGATTTCAAACCAATAGGCCTAGGCCATACCTGCACAGCCTGAACCTTCACAGGGTCCATCTCAAAGCCCTCGCTGGAGATAATGTAGCACAAAAAACTAATTTTCTGCACAGCGAACTCACATTTCTCCAGCTTAGCAAAGAGTGAATTATCACTCAATAACTGCATAACTTCATGCACACTCTGCCAATGGGACTCCAGATCTGGTGAATAAATCAAAATGTCATCCAAATACACAACCACATTCTTACCAATCAAAGGTCTCAGGATGTCATTAATAAGGTTCTGAAAAAATGCAGGTGCATTGGTAAGACCAAAAGGCATCACCAGATTGTCAAAATGACCTACCGGAGTGTTAAAAGCAGTTTTCCATTCATCACCCTCCTTCACTCGTAACAAATTGTATGCCCCCCGGAGATCAATTTTGGAGAACCACTTGGCTCCCACTAACTGGTTAAACAAGTCAGGAATTAACGGCAATGGGTAGGAATTGCATACGGTAATCTTATTAATTTCACGAAAATTCAGACATGGACGTAAACCGCCGTCCTTTTTTTTTTACAAAGAAGAATCCAACTGCCACAGGCGACTTAGAAGGTCTAATGTGACCAGCAGCCAGGCTAGTCTCTATGTACTCCTCCAAGGCCTTTCTTTCAGGGATAGTCAGATTAAACAAGCGACTTTTGGGAAGAGTAGCACCCGGAGCAAACTCAATGGCGCAATCATAATCCCTATGAGGAGGTAAAACTTGCGACTCCTCCTCCAAAAAAACCCTCCAAAAATCTTGAATATGTACCGGTAATTCCCCTTTTTCCACAGCCGCAATGCGACCATTACAACATTTATCATAGCACTTCGGACTCCAAGACTTAATCACATTAGTAGACCAGTCCAATAAAGGATTGTGCAGTTTTAACCAAGGCAATCCTAGAACAACTGGAGAGGGCAAATTATCCAAAACAACCAAGTCCAAAATTTCTTTGTGAACTCCATTGATAGTGAGGGTAAATGCAGCAGTCTTGTGAGTAATACATTTCAAAGGAGTGTTATCAATTGCAATCATAGAAATAGGTGATGACAAAGGTTTGGATTTCAATTTAAGGTTTTCCAAAAACCCTTTATCAATCACATTAAGTGTTGAACCACAATCCACAAATACCTGAAATTCAATCAAATCTCCCTGCCGAGTAGTACTCCCAGAAAGAAATACTCCTGCAGAGCGTAAACAAGCTATACCTGCGTAACTGACCCTTTTTTTTTCTTTACTTAAACGACGATCACAATACTTAATCAAATGGTCAGCTTTACCACAATAAAGACACAATCCCTCGGCGAACCTCCGGTCTTTTTCCTGAGAGCGGAGTGACATCGCCCCAACCTCCATCGGTTCTCCGCCGTCAGAGCAGATTTTTTGGGGACTAGGAACTGACATTACAGGAGTCTTTACCTCATTGAGCCTACACCTCAGTCTCCTGTAAATACAAACAGCTAACTGCATGGCATCCTGCAGAGTCTCAGGTGCAGGGAATGCAATTAGCAAATCCTTAACCCTTTCACACAGACCAGCAAGAAATAACCATCTCAGCGCAGAATCATTCCATTTAACTTCTGAGACCCATCTCCTGAAGTGTGTGCAATAATTTTCAACATCATCTGACCCCTGATTCAAACGTATAAGTTCTGATTCAGCAGATGAGATTCAATCAGGATCGTCATATAATAGCCCCATAGCAGAAAAAAATTCTTCAACAGACCTTAAACACGGATCATTAGGCTTAGGAGAGAAAAGGCCCACCCCTGTGGTTCATTGCGCAAAAGTGACATAATAAAACCAATGCGCTGTGATTCATTTCCAGAGGATCTTGATCTCAAACAAAAATACAACAAACAAGCATTTTTAAAGGAAAAAAAATCTTGCTGTTTACCATAAAAAACATCAGGCAGTCCTACCTTGGGTTCGACAAAATGCGCTCCAGAACAGCTACTCACGTGTTGCTGAAGCTCGGCCACCTCCAGAGACAATCCCTGCAGGCGTTTAGCCAAATCCTGGATGGAAACCATACTGATCCCCGAATTTCTTTCCTTTTAGTTTTGTTTTTTTTTTGGGCTGGACTTACTGTTATGATCTGCAACACGAACTAAGGAAAGATAGGGGAAAGCTGTCCCTACAGTAAGATTAAGCTGAATCCCTACAATGTAGCGGGCTGCCTGTTCCTAGTGAACAGACCCGCCTTAGTCCTCGGCTAGTCTGAACGAAGACCTATAGAATTAAGGGAGGGGTCCCTAAAAGAACTAAGGACTGGGACAAAAAAGGGACACCTCCTAAACAGAAGTTGTTGCAGAACACAAAAAGACAAACTGACAAAAATGTACTAAAGGTCCCAGAGGACCAAGCGAACTTGACAGAGAAAGGCACCAAAGCACCAGGCTAGAGAAATAGTCAAATACTGAAGTCCAGCACAGCCTGGAGGGCGGAGCTGGAATATAAAGGCAGATGGTCACGTGACCTCAAAACATAAGATAGAAAAAACAAACAGGAGGGTTCTAACACTTCCTACTCCGATTGTTTTGGGTATCCCTTGGCTTGTTAAACATAATCCGTTGGTGGATTGGCAAACAGGGGAGATTATTGAATGGGGAGATTACTGCCATGAGAACGGTTTAGATATTTCCCTTGCTACTGTCTCTACGGAGATACTGCCTGCTTTTCTTTTCTGTCTAGTTTTGAGGACATTTTTTATAAGAAGGGGTGTCAGGATTTGCCTCCTCATCGTGCTTATTACTGTCCTATTAACCTGATCCCCGGAGCTAAACTACCGAAGTCCAGACTGTATAATCTTTCTGGCCCTTAGAGACAAGCCATGAAGGATTTCATTGCGGAAAGTCTGGAGAAGGGACATATTAGACCCTCATCTTTGCCCATTGGTTCTTCTTTGTGAAGATAAAAGATGGCAGTCTACGTCCCTGTTTAGATTTCTCGGAATTAAAACAAATTACCATCCGTGATCCATACCCTCTTCCTCTGATTTCTGATTTGTTCAGCCAGGTTGTGGGAGCTAAGGTATTCTCCAAGTTGGATTTAAGGGGAGCCTACAATCTGGTTAGAATCAGAGAAGGGGACAAATGGAAGACAGCGTTCAATACCCCGGAAGAACATTTCGAGAGTCTGGTTATGCCTTTTGGTTTGACCAATGCACCTGCGGTATTCCAGCATTTCATAAATTATATTTTCTATCATTTGGTGGGGAGGTTTGTGGTGGTCTATCTGGACGATATTTTGGTTTATTCACCTGATTTTGAGACTCATCGGGGGCATGTTAATCAGGTGCTCCAGGTTTTAAGGGATAACAAACTTTATGCCAAACTAGAAAAATGAGTTTTCGCTGTTCAGGAGGTGCAGTTTTTGGGGTACTTGTTGTCATCTTCAGGTTTTCGGCTGGATCTGGGGAAGATCCGTGCAGTCCTTGACTGGGAACGTCCAAAGAACCTGAAGGCCCTACAACGTTTTCTGGGCTTTACTAATTTTTACAGGAAATTCAACCAAAATTAGTCTGTTATTGTGAAACCCCTTACTGACATGACTAAGAAGGGGTCTGATTTTTCCAAATGGTCGGATGCTTCCCTCCAGGCTTTTTTTTCCTTAAAGAATTATTTTGCCACTGTACCTCAGTCAACCCAATTTTTCTCAACCCTTTATTTTGGAGCTTGATGCTTCGGATGTTGGGGTTGGGGCTCTGTTGTCTCAGGGTTTGTCCCCTGGTAAATGGCTTCCATGCGCCTTCTTTTCTAAAAAATTGTCTTCCGCTGAGAGAAATTATGACGTGGGTAATAGGGAACTTTTGGCGATCAAATTGGCATTTGAGGAATGGCGACACTGGTTGGAGGGGGCTGTCAATCTTATTATTGTTATTAATGACCATAAGAACCTGTCATATCTCCAGTCAGCTAAACGTCTCAACCCTAGGCAGGCTAGGTGGTCTCTGTTTTTTACTAGGTTCAATTTTGTTGTCACCTTTCGTCCAAGGGTCAAAAATGTCAAGGTTCATGCTTTGTCCCAGAGCTTCCCTAGTGGTGTTGACCATAAGAACCCTGCCCCGATATTACAGAAATTGGTAGTCATTTCGGCTCTTTATCCTGAACTGGAGGGTGAGGTGTTGGAGACTCAGGGGGACGCCTCTGCCTCCTGCCCTTCAGGAAAGTTATTTGTACCATCTGATCTGCGCCGCAAAGTAATCAAGGAACATCATAACTCTGTGCTTGCTGGGCATCCAGGTGGTAAGGTCTCCTGCTCCTGCTCCGGGCTCCAGGTCTCCTGCTCCGGGCTCCCGGTCTCCTGCTCCGGTTCTGCTTATGATCCTGCTCCAGAGCCTGCTGCTGAAAGAAGAACAGAGAAGACTTTGATAAGTCCATCTCTGATCTTCCCACTCCCCACACATCTGTGCGCACATCCAGCAGCCGCCGAGTGTTGATCGGTGACATAGTTCACCAATTCACACTCGTGCTCACTGTTTGCACCACATACAGTATTTCCTTTTTCCACACACTCTAAATAAAGTACTGACACACACGCACCACATACATAACAAAAAATGTCCCGCTCATCCCAAACTCGCTGTCGCGTCAGCGTCTCTGCCTCCTGTCGGGCAGAGACGCCGATTCCCTCACCGCCGCGGTCCCGGTAAGGCTTCCTCCGACTCCCCTCCTGCGCCTGCCCGGGGTGCGCGCACTGCACGCAGGTCCCCGGGCACTGTGCTTAGGGCGCGCGTGTGTGCTCCCTCCCTCTTAAAGGGGCTGCGCGCGCCGTCCTAAAGAGTCCCCGGCCAATGACCGGAGGACTTCCCCTATATAAGGCACCTCCTACAAAATGGAGGTGCCTGTGCAAGATTGTTGTTTGTATGCTAACACTCTCCTCAGTCCTCAGGTTCCAGTACCCACCTGCTTGTCTATCAGCCATGCCCGCCTGCCTTACAGCCGTGCCCGCCTGCCTGTCTATCTGCCGTGCCCACCAGCCTGCCTATCAGCCGTGCCCGCCAGCCTGTCTATCAGCCGTGCCCGTCTGTCTATCAGCCGTGCCCGCCAGCCTGTCTATCTGCCATGCCCACCAGCCTCCCTATTGGCCGTGTCCGCCAGCCTGTCTATCGGCCGTGCCCGCCTGCCTATCAGCCGTGCCCGCCAACCTGTCTATCGGCCATGCCTGCCTGCCTATCAGCCATGCCCGCCAGCCTGTCTATCAGCCGTGCCCGCCTGCCTATCAGCCGTGCCCGCCAACCTGTCTATTGGCCATGCCTGCCTGCCTGCCTATCAGCCGTGCCCGCCAGCCTGTCTATCAGCCATGCCCACCTGCCTATCAGCCATGCCCACCAGCCTGCCTATCGGCTGTGCCCACCACCCTGCCTATCGGCCGTGCCCGCCAGCCTGTCTATCGGCCGTGCCGCCTGCCTATCCACCGTGCCCGCCTGCCTGTCTATCAGCTGTGCCTGCCAGCCTGTCTATCAGCCGTGCCTGACAGCCTGTCTATTAGCCGTGCCCGCCTGTCTATCTGCCGTGCCCGCCAGCCTGCCTATCGGCCGCGCCTGCCAGCCTGTCTATCGGCCGTGCCCGCCAGCCTGCCTATCGGCCATGCCCGCCAGCCTGTCTATCAGTCGTGCCCGCCTGCCTGCCTATCAGCCGTGCCCGCCAGCCTGTCTATCAGCCGTGCCCGCCTGCCTATCAGCCGTGCCCGCCTGCCTGTCTATATGCCATGCCCACCAGCCTGCATTATCGGCCGTGCCTGTCTGCCCGCATCACCTGCCTGTCTACCAGCCGTGCTCATCCGCTGTGCCTGCCGGCCTCTGCCATCAGTCCCGTGGGAGTCCTCTGTTCTCACACAAGGTCAGTCCCAGGGTGGCACTTGGTTCACCTTCCCGGTCTCTCCTTGGTTCACAGAGTCGACTAAGCCGCCGTGTAACCAGGGTCGGTCCGGGTAGGCACTTAGTTACGCCCCTCTGGTCCCTCCTTGTATCACAGCACAGAGGTTCCACCACTCGGATGCGTAACACTCGCTATTCAGCGGAGGTGGCATAAGCTTTTCTTGCCTCCGACACTGACAGCGAGGGCGAGGATCCCACATTTCTTTATTTTTCCGACTCCTCGTTGTCTTCCTCCTCAGGTGCTGCTGGACCGCCCCGCAGTCGTCCCAGGAGAGAAGATGATCCAGCGCCCCCCACTACTGATCCCATATGGACCTCGCCCATTATGAGTCACTGATTCCTGATTTCGTGGCGGAATCAGGAATCAAGTTTGACACCACCGGCCTCACAGAAATAGACTTTTTCAAAGTCTTTTTCTCTGAGGATTTCGTAAACCTCATGGTGGGCCAAACTAATTTATATGCTCATCAATTTTTGGAAAAAAACTCGTCTTCATCATTTTCTAATTGGTCTCCTGTAGACGCAGTAGAAATGATGAAGTTTCCTGGACCTTCATATGGGGATCCTGAAGAAGCCAGAACTTTGGCAATACTGGAGTGTTGACGTTTTGTATAACACTCCAATGTTCCGAATGGTCAGGATCCGGAAACGTTTTCAGGCCATCCACAAGTTCTTGCATTACCAAGATAATGCAAGGTGTCCTGCACGCGATGACCCGAACTTTGATCGTCTTTTCAAAGTTCGGCCGGTCATCGAACACTTCAGCAACAAGTTTGCTGAAGTGTACGTGCCCCAAAGGGACATCTGCGTGGATGAGTCCTTAATCGCTTTTAAGGGGCGGCTTGGATTCCGGCAGTACCTGCCCAGTAAGAGGGCCAGGTACGGAATCAAGCTGTATAAACTGTGTGAGAGTACCTCAGGGTACACTCACAAGTTTAGAGTTTACGAAGGGAAGGACTACCGGATTGAACCCCCTGAATGCCCCCCTGTTCTGGGATTGAGTGGGAAAATTGTGTGGGACTTGGTGCACCCACTGCCTCACTGCTGGATAAAGGTTATCACCTGTATGTGGATAACTTTTATACCAGTGTCCCTCTCTTCAAGTCTGCGGTACTGTCCGCAAAAATCAGAGAGGCCTCCCAAAGATGTTTATTGGGCAGCTGCTCAGAAGGGGTGAGAGCAGAGCCCAATGTAGTGACCACCTGGTGGTCAAGTACAAGGACAAGAGGGATGTCCTTTTCTTGACCACCATACATGGTGATGTCAGCACCCTCAGCACTGTACGAGATTCCACTATACAGGTTGCCAAACCAGACTGTGTAGTGGGGTACTACAAGTACATGGGGGGGAGTTGATCTGTCTGATCAAGTCCTCCAGCCGTACAGTGCTTTGAGAAAGGCCAAGGTATGGTATAAGAAGCTGGCCGTGCACATCGTCCAGATGGCAATGCACAACGCTTTCCTTCTGTCACAATGTGCAGGCCAGACTTCTACGTCTTATCTTCATTTCCAGGAGACAGTTATCAAGGCCCTAATATTTGGCAGCGGTGACGGAGTGGGCCCCAGTACCTCCGGAACTGAAGGACCTCGAATTGTACCAGGCCGGCATTTCCCAGGGCAGATCCCTCACAGCGAAAAAAAAGGTAAGTCACAAAAGAAGTGCCAAGTGTGTTATAAAGGGGGAATACACAAGGACACCATTTATCATTGTGACACCTGCCCCGCTAAACCTGGCCTGTGCATGAAAGACTGCTTCAAAAGGTACTATACTTCCATGGACTACTAAATTAATTTCTGACGTATGACGTAGTTTTCGTCAGGTTGTCTTACGTCAGTTGTGTAGTGTTCGTCAGCTTGTCATACACAACTGACGTATGATGCTACATTATAATATTCAAAAATCAGCTATCACTTCCAGAAAGGGGGCACTTGTTGGGCATTTCCACTGTTTAGGCACATCAGGGGCTTTGAGAACATAACATGACGCCCGCAGATCGTTCCATCAAAGTCTGCATTCCAAAGCGTCACTCCTTCCCTTCCGGGCCCTGACATGCGTCCAAACAGTAGTTTTCTCCAACACGAGGTATCAGCATACTCAGGAGAAATTGCACAACAACTTATGGGGTACAATTTCTCCTGGTACCCTTGTGAAAATAGTTTTTTTAACATTTTCGTGGAAAAAATGTTTTTTTTATTTTCACAAGTTAACATTATAAATTTTCTGTGAAGCACCTGGGGGTTCAATGGGCTCACCACACATCTAGATAAATTCACTGGGGTCTAGTGTCCAATAAGGGGGCATTTATTGGGCATTTACACTGTTTAGGCACATCAGGGGCTCTGAAAATGTGACATGACGCCCGCATACCGTTCCATCTGAGTCTGCGTTCCAAAGCGTCACTCCTTTCCTTCTGGGCCCTGACATGCGCCCAAACAGTAGTTTTATCCAACACATGGGGTATCAGCGTACTCAGGAGAAATTGCACAACAACTTTTGGGATCCAATTTCTCATAGTACCCTCGTGAAAATAAAAATATTGCGGCTGAAATATTGTTTTTGTGTAAAAAGAATGATTTTTTTTTTCACGGCTCTACGTCATAAACTTTTGCAAAACACTTGGGGGTTCAAAGTGCTCACCACACATCTAAATAAGTTATCTGAGGGGTCGAGTTTCCAAAATGGGATCACTTGTGGGGGGTTTCCACTATTTAGCCACATCAGGGGCTCTCTAAACGCGACATGGGGTCCGCTGTCAATTCTAGCGAGTATTGCATTGAAAATGTCAATTGGCTTTCCCCCACATATGAGGTATCAGCATACTCAGGAGAAATTGCACAACAACTTTTGGAGTCCAATTTCTCCTAGTACCCTCGTGAAAATAAAAATATTGCGGCTAAAAGATCGTTTTTGTTGAAAAAAAATGATTTTGGCTCTACGTCATAAACCTTTGCAAAAAACTTGGGGATTCAAAGTGCTCATTACACATCTAAATAAGTTCCTTAAGGGGTCTACTTTCCAAAATGTGGTCACTTGTGGGGGGTTTCCACTGTTTAGCCACATCAGGGGCTCTCTAAACACGACATGGGGTCCGCTGTCAATTCCAGCGAGTTTTGCATTGAAAACGTCAAATGGCGCTCCTTCCCTTCCGAGCCCTGCCGTGCGCCCAAACAATGACTTTCCCTCACATATGAGGTATAAGCGTACTCAGGAGAAATTGCACAACAACTTTTTGGGTCCAATTTCTCCTAGTACCCTCGTGAAAATAAAAATATTGCGGCTAAAAGATTGTTTTTGTTGGAAAAAAATGATTTTAGCTCTACGTCATAAACCTTTGCAAAACATTTGAGGGTTCAAAGTGCTCACCACACATCTAAATAAGTTCCCTGAGGGGTCTAGTTTCCAAAATGGGGTCACTTGTGTTTTTTTTTCACTGTTTAGGCACATCAGGGGCTCTCCAAACGCGACATGGGGTCCGCTGTCAATTCCAGCGAGTTTTGCATTGAAAACGTCAAATGGCGCTCCTTCCCTTCCGAGCCCTGCCGTGCGCCCAAACAATGGCTTTCCCCCACATACAAGGTATCTGCATACTCAGTAGAAATTGCACAACAACTTTTGGGGTCCAATTTCTCCTGGTACCCTTGTGAAAATAAAAAAATGGGGTCTAAAATTAAATTTTAGTGAAAAAAAGTTAAATGTTCATTTTGTCCTTTCACGTTCAATTAATTGGTGTGAAGCACGTGAAGGGTTAATAAACTTCTTGAATGTGGTTTTGAGCACCTTGAGGGATGCAGTTTTTAGAATGGTGTCACTTTTGGGTATTTTCTGTCATAAAGGCCCCTCAAAGTCACTTCAAATGGTTTTGTAAATTTTGTTGTAAAAATGAGAAATCGCTGGTCAACTTTTAACCCTTATAGCTCACGAACAAAAAAAAATTTTGGTTCCAAAATTGTGCTGATGTAAAGTAAACATGTGGGAAATGTTATTTATTAACTATTTTGTGTGACATATCTCTCTGATTTAAGGGCATGAAAATTCAAAGTTTGAAAATTGTGAAATTTTCAAAATTTTCGCCAAATTTCCATCTTTTCACAAATAAACACAAGTGATATCGAAGAAATGTTACCACAATCATGAAGTACAATATGTTACGAAAAAACAATCTCAGAATCATGGGGATCCATTGAAGCGTTCCAGAGTAATTACCTCATAAAGTGACAGTGGTCAGAATTGTAAAAATTGGCCTGGTCATTTACGTGCAAACCACCTTGGGGAGTAAAGGGGTTAACCCAGCAGCGTTTCATCTTGAACTTCCTCAGGCCCTTAAGGTCCACAATGTGTTCCACAGGTCCTTACTCAAAAGGTATGTGGAACCTCTTGAGCCATCACCTCTACCACCGCCCCCAGTAATGGTTGATGGTAATCTGGAGTTTCAGATTTTCGAGGATTGTAGATTCTCGTCTCCAACGTCGTTCTCTACAATACTTGGTGCTCTGGAAAGGCTCTCTCTTGCTAATTGGTTCTCTGGCCTGGGTGTATATATACCTAGTGTGTCTGAGAGGGCGTCGCCAGTTATATTCATTTCTACTTGTGAAGCTTATCAGGAGCAGTACCTCGTCTTCTCTGGAGCTTGAGGCCATGTGCACATTTGGAGTTCATCTAAAGCTAAGCCATTTTCCCCTGTTTTGTCTACCCTTGTTGTCTTTAGAGTTTTAGTGGAGGTTGACTAGTGCTCATCTCCTTCCATCCCTAGCCGTAGCCTTACGCCAGGGAAAGTAGGGCGAGGTGCGCAATCTGCGATAGCTGAGGAGGCTATATAGGGACGTTAGTTGAGACAGGGTGACACTAGACCAGACTAGGAGATCTCCACTTCCCCCTTTCCCTAGTGTCTGGGCACCCTTTCCCTTTTCCCTCTGTGTTGCACTTACACCTGGTGTGACACTGACTTGCTTTAACTAAGAACCACTAGGTGGGTGTCAGTCTGCTGGATGGAGCAGAGTCGAGTGTGCTGCTGGTGAGTGACCAGCCAAAATGTGTGTTATAGCTGAGAGAGAGAGACATGCCAGGGTCTCTCTCTGAATGGAGACTGCATAGGTCAGCAGGAAGCTGTAGAGAACCATGTGGAAGCTGCAGCCTGTTCAGTGTGAACTGTGCGCAGAGTTGAACACTTCTGTTTTGCACTGGAAGTTGCTGGAGCTCAAGATGAAGGGAATACAGAGACTGGTGGGATGATGCCTCTTCTGTGTATGAAGTTTGCTCCAGGAGAAAGGAAGGTAATCTGTTCTGATGAGCCCGCACTGACATATACAGTGTGGGAAATAAGTATTTGATCCCTTGCTGTTTTTGTAAGTTTGCAAAATGCAAAAAAAATTATCTAATTGATACAATGTGATTTTCTTGATTTTTTGGGGATATTCTATCTCTCAATGTTAAAATTAACCTACCCTTAAAATTATAGACTGTTCATGTCTTTGTCAGTGGGCAAACTTACAAAAACAGCAAGGGATCAAATACTTATTTCCCCCACTGTATATGACTGCTAAATGAACTGTTTATTTGTTGTGATATCTTTGTTCCCAGAAGAAGGTGTTTTTGGTTTTGAATTCCTTGGAGTTTTATGAAAGCAATAAAACTTCAACTGTTTGGACCAAACCGCATTGCATAAGTGAATGCTACCTAATGCCTACCTGTGAGAGTGAATCGCTACAGAGTCTATATTCTATAAATAATGCAATTCTGACTGCCTGAAGTCACCACTAGGGTGAGCTAAGGAGCTTACTGCATACTGTGCATAGACAGGCTCTCAATGATAACACTGTATGCAGTAAGCTCCCCCTAGTGGTGACTGCAGGCATTCATAATTGTATCCTTAATATCTATGCAGGGGCTTTGGTGCTCTGTAGACAGAGATTACATCTGAATGTACCAGAACCTGCATGGGTTAATAGCAACCCACAGATAATATATATGTAGATTTTTGCATCTACTTTTCCATAAAGCACTATAAAGCAAGTCAGAAATTGTCATGATTCTCCAGTTCTGGCTTGGGGGTTTAACGTTTTTGAGTGTTACAAAATCCACCATTGACTGTTCCCATCTCTTATCTAAAGCAAATGTTTGCCATGTTCAACCTCCGCTAGTTCTGGCCTTTCAGTGGTGAAGGTTGAGTGGAGAGAACTGTACCCTTTATGTATACTAGATTGGTTCCAAATAAAGAAAAAATAGTATTCAACTGTTTTTTTGTGAATTGTGGTAATGATCATGAAGTGCAGTCCTATGTAAAAGCAAAAGTAAAACATCAAAAGGTGCAAGTTACCAGCGCTCGTGGTAAAGTAATCATTGCACCCCCAACCCAGTAATTATTCCCAATGAGTGCCCCCTTGAAACAAATAATTCCCCCGAGTCTCTCCTTAGAAAGAATTAATGGCTCCTTGGGCTATGTTCACACGTTGCATTTTTGCTGCATTTTTTTCTGCCGGTAAAACCTGCTCTCTTGGCAGTAAAGAAGTTGCTTACAAAAAGCCGGTTTTGCTGTGTATTTGCTGCATTTTTGCTGCATTTCTTTCAGGTACATTTTTCTCTTGTGCATGCGGATAACTTTAGTGCCCCCACCAAAAAATGATGCAACTTCCTGAGTTTTCTGCACCAAAAAAGCAGCAATACCTGATACCTGCATTTTTTGTTGCGTTTTTGCTGCACTTACTCAATGTTTTCTGTGGGTGATAAAACGTTGAAGGAATTGACATGCAGCAGATTGCAAAAATGCAGCAGTTTTCCAATTCAGTAAGGAAAAAAAAAACAATGGGTGTGCATGAGATTTTTGAAATCTCATAGCTTTTTCCGATACTTTAAAACACAGCTTAAAATTTGCATTAAAAATTGCAGCTAAAACGCAATGTAGCCTTACTGTCCTAGCTTTTGAAAAAGAAGACACTTCAGGAAAACGCCGTTGATTTTTTTCCTAAAGCTTCTTCTTCTTTGGTGTTTTTTTTGGATATTTTATTGACGATTTTGCTGATTCCTTGTTTTTGTTTAATTGTGTATATATAAAATAATGAGCGACTTCCAAACAGAAGCCGGTGGAAAAATGGTCAGACCGCTCTTTTTAGCAGCTTCATGGCTTTTAAAGCCTGAATATGATTAAAAGAAGCTCAAAAAGAGGGAACATCTGATAATGTATGCAAGTACCTTTATGAGAATGAAGTGATTAACCAGAGCCAGAATGAGTTTGTAACTAATAAGTCATGTCAGACTACCTTAATTTCCTTCTATGACAGAATCACTGACTGGGTGGATTAGGGAAATGCAGTAGATATAGTAGATCTAGACTTCAGCAAAGCATTTGACAAAGTATCTCATACCATTCTTATTGAAAAAATTAACAACTATGGAATGGACAAGGCAACTATTAGGTGGATTCATAACTGGCTTAGTGATCTGACCTAAAGAGTGGTCATACATGGTTGCACATCCAGTTGGAAGAATGTTTCAAGTGGGGCAAGTGGGGTACCACAAGGCTCTTGTCCTGGACCCTGTGGTGTTCAACATCTTTATCAATGATTTAAATGAAAGAATTGAGGGTAAACTGATTAAATTTGCTGATGACACAAAGCGAGGAGGGATAGCTAATACTAGAGAAGAGAGAGAGAGGATTCAAAAAGACCTAAATAAACTGGAGCAGTGGGCAGTAACTAACAGAATGGTTTTTAACAGGGAAAAATGCAAAGTACTACATCTGGGCAATAAAAATGAAAAAAGTATATACAGAATGGGAGGAATAGAGCTAAGCAACAGTACATGTGAAAAAGACTTGGGTATACTAATAGATCACAAACTGCACATGAGTCAACAGTGTGATGCAGCAGCAAAAAAGGTAAATACAATTCTGGGATGTATTAACAGAAGCATACAGTCTAGATCACGTGAAGTCATTATCCCCCTCTACTCCTCCTTGGTCAGAACTCATCTGGAATACTGTGTCCAGTTCTGGGCACATTTTAAAAAAGACATAAAGAAGCTGGAGCAAGTTCAGAGAAGAGTAACCAGAATGGTGACCGGTCTACAAACCATGTCCTATGAGGAACTATTAGAGGATTTGGGAATGTTTAGCTTGCAAAAGTGAAGACTGAGAGGAGACTTATTAGCTGTCTACAGATATCTCAAGGACTGTCACACTGTAGAGGGAAGAGATACAGATAAAACTTTTTGACAGTGAGGGTGATCAATGAGTGGAACAGGCGGCCACGAGAGGTGGTGATTTCTCCTTCAATGGAAGTCTTCAGAGGCTGGACTGACATCTGTCTGAGATGGTTTAGTGACTCCTGCATTGAGCAGAGGGATGGATACGAGGACCCTGGAGATCCCTTCCAACTCTACCTTTCTATGTTTCTAATCAAGTCCTGTTTATGTCACAATGAACATATTCATTCCTTTCAGCATTTTTGAAGCACTTTTTCAGGTGGGTTTCTGGGTGGACCCGCCTAATAAAGACACCATGTGCACATATCCTTAAACCTATGCGCACATAGAGTTTTTATGAGCAGATTTGCTAAAAAAAAAAAAGGCCTGCAAAAAAAGATTTTAAATGCTTGAAAGACTCTTCCTATTTATTTCTATTCTAAAACCACTTTCCTGTTCATACAATGCCTTGAAAAAGTATTCATACACTGTGAACTTTTACACGTTTTTTCACATTACACCTACTAACTGGATTTTATGTGATACTAACACAAAGTAACAAATATTTGTGAAGTGTAAAGGAAATTATACATATTTTTCTTAATCTTTTACAAATATAAATCAGATAATTGCGAGGTGCATTTGTATTCAGCCCCCCCCCCCTCCGAGTCTATATTTTGTAGGCCCACCATTCTCTATAATTCCTGCTGCAGTCTTTTGGGGTCTGTCTCTCCAGCTTTGCACATCTAGGTGTGACATTTTTTCCCCCTTTTCTTTGCACACTCGCTCTCGCTCAGTGAGATTGGATGGAGGTGTCTGTGCACAACAATATTCACGTCTTGCCACAGATTCTCAATGGGATTTAGCACTGGATTTAACTCTGGACTGTGACTGTGCCGTTCACACACAGGAATATGCTTTGATCTAAACCATCCATTGTAGCTCTTGCAGGATGTTTAGGGTCATTGTCCTGCTGTAAGGTGAATCTATGCCCCAGTCTCAAACATTTTGCAGCCTGTAACAGGTTTTCCTACAGGATTGCCCTGTATATAGCTTCATCCATTGTCCCATCATCTCTGACCAGATTCCCTGTCCCTGCTGAAGAAAAGCCTCCCCACAGCATGATACTGCCACCACCATGTTTGACGGTGGGGATGGTGTTTTCAGGGTGATGTGAACATGACATGTAGGGGATACAGCTAGCATGTGGAAAAAGGTGCTCTGGTCACATTAGACCAAAGTTTGGGCTAAATGCAAATCACTATGTGAGGCAGAAAACTAACACTGCACATCACCCCGAAAACACCATAGACTTGAATGACTGAGTGTGATTCTATTATTTGAGGCAAATTGTGCATGCTGCAAATTTTTTCCTCGGACCACTCCGTTGAGCAAAAAATCAGACTCATTGAATAACATTGCTCCGAGTGAGATCCAATGCCCTTACTGGGGTTTTCCCGTGACCGATAGGATAGGTGATAAATGTACGATTACTGGGGGTCCTACCACTGGTCACTAGAATGGGTGGTGGATTGGTGGTCGCGCATGTGCACTGACTGTCCATTCACACAGAAGATACTGGACCCCTACATTTGAGACTGATTTATCATCAATCATGTGGATTTCGAGGGACAAATCGCTTTAGAATGCATCACATTACAAGTCCAGATCTTCAGCCATTGAATGTAAGCAATATTTGTATTCATTGATAGGAAACCGAGAACATGACACTTGTTTTAGAAAAGTATATATGTTATTTCCATCACTTCGTGTTTCATGTACCAACAATATACCCATACTAGTTATCAGGGCCGGCGTCAGCACCCGGCGTACCCGGGCAAGTGCCGGGGCCCTGGAAAATCAGAGGGGCCCAGCCGCCCACTCACTGTCGGGCCCGGGCCCACACACCCACCCGCCCACTCACTGTCGGGGCCGGGCCCACACACTGTCGGGGCCGGGCCCACACACCCACCCGCCCACTCACTGTCGGGGCCCTGGCCGCTTCCTCGGCACCTGTTCAGGGACGCAGGCGCTGCTTGATTGCCGGCACTTCCCCCAGACATGGCCGCGCGCTGTGCGGCTGTGTCTGCTAGTAATGACACGGCAGGGTCGACGGCACTGCACCTTTAATTGTGCTTGTGTGTCGCTCCTGCCGCGTCATTACTAGCAGACACAGCCGCACAGCGCGCGGCCATGTCTGGGGGAGTGCCGGCAATCAAACACCGTCGGAGCGGAGGTCCTGCACAGATGGGCGGGAGGGGCCCGGACCCGACCGCAAGTGGGCCCCTCTGATGTTCCAGGGCCATGAAGTCTGTGACACGCCGGGGGCCCTGCACTGCCCCATACCCGAGGAGCTGCTGGACAGGACACTGGACCGGGGACAGGTGAGTGAGGCTTCCCCAATCCCCATATTAAAAATATTAGTAATGGGTCTGTGTGAGTGCATTTATGTGAATGTCAGTGTATATGACTGTGTATATATATTTGTCTGTTTTATCTATGTGTATGTCTGTATGTGTACATATGTAGCACCCTGAGGATTCGGCTGCTACAGGGGTATTGCACCTCAACCCAGAGGTGTGATATTCCACTCCCGGGTAAGGATGGAGTGTGGAACTGAGCTCGGTAGGCTGCATGCACTACACACATCCCATTTCCGAGGAGCAGACCGACGGTACTCCCACTTAGAAATGTGCAGGTACGACCGAGTCTGTTCCTGGCTGGAGTGGGAGGGGGGTGGTACATCCCAAGTAGTGTAGGGGCAGATAGGGGGAGCAGCCTGGGTAAAGTTAGGAGCTCATTGGGTGCTGGTCACCTGAGCTCACACATAGAGGGTGTATATAAGGTGGGCACCAACTAAGAACAGGGTCAGATGCAGAGAGAAAGTCAGGAGCAGAGGAGAAGAAAGACCCAGAGTGAGAGAGGAGAAGAGAGAGACCCAGAGGCACAGAAGAAAAGGACTCTAAGATCCCAAACTAAATCCCCGGGTGAAGAGTCGGCACAGGGTACCGGAACCCAAGCTGGTGGGGGTAAAAACATTCCCCAGCCAGAGACCGGAGACCGTGGGCAGCGTTTGCCACGGTCACCCACCACATCCACCCCGAAGGCACACCACATGAAGGGTCAGGGAACCCAAGGCCAAGGGTGTCCCAACAGAAGGCCCGAGGGAGCTGGACCTAGGTGGATCACTGGTGGGGACGGCCAGAGAACAGGACAGAAGGAGAGCTCAGGGCCACGCTCCGGACTTATTTGGGGGTTGGCTGGATCCAGGACCTGGTGGACGCAGCACGGCTCGGGTGGTCACTCGAAGCTGGAGTGACCAGTACAACATCTGCAGTAAGTAAACACCCTTAACTGCACAACCCGACTCTGTCTTCACTGCCGTCTGCACTGCACCACCACAACCCCCATCCTCTGCACCTGTTCCCCCTGAGGCTATACCCCTCCCGTTGGGGGTTATCCCACCAAGCTGCGCACCCACCATCAGCCTCAGCGGACCCTGCTGCAGCGGCGGCCACAGTGACCGCATCACAACGGGTGGCGTAGTCGACACAAAAGAACTCTTAATAACATCTGTAGGACTGCCACATAACACTGAGTTTGACGCCCTGGGCACGGGCCGGGTCACAGCCGCTCGGAGACTACAAACCCCCCCCCATCTGATCCGGTGCCGGGTATTCCCCTCAAAAAGGAATATGTCCCAGGGGGCGCGTCAACTTTGGCGTAGTCGGCAGGATTACGTGCCCGCAACACCCGGGTACTGCGTGCCTGAAGAAAAGTGCAAGTTTACCTCAGAAAGAAGTCTCCCGCCGGTTCCGGAGGGTCCACGCCATCGGACCCCATCACAGGTCGTTTCCCGCCGATTGTCCGCCATTTCCAGCTTGTTCCCGCCATCTGCAGAGTTTCCCGCCACTGGGCGACGCTTCCCGCCAAATCCGAAGATTTCCCGCCTTGGAAGAGCAGCGGACGCCATTATGGGCGTGCCAAAGGAGGGCAAGAGGCCGCCTCCCATCGTGGGCCAGGACAGAAAATGGCGCCAAAAGTGGAAACCGCCCCCACCAACAGAGACTGTGATGCTGGAGGTGTCTGTCAGCGTGAAAGAACAGCCCCTGGAGCTGACAGTCACCAAGTGGCCCCGGGACCGCCCTCGAAGGGGGAGGAGACGAAAGAAAAGAACGAAGATGGGTGCCGCCTGGAGCAGTCTGGAGCGAGCGCACCCGGAGGCAAGAAGCCTGGAGAGGAGTAGCGGAGAAGCTCACCCGGAGATGTCCAGAGAGCAGAGCAGCACCGGCCCGCTGGCCAGGAGCCTGCTGGAAGAAGAGCAGAGCAGCACCGACCCGTTGGTCAGGAGCCTGCTAGACACCACGACCCCACTAGGCCTAGTGGAGGTCCTTGCACAGCTCCCCCGAGACCGGGAGTGTGCACAGACTGCCCTGGAGGGCCTCGCACGGAGGATGGCCCGGGTACAGCGCGAGATATTGGCGGAATGGAGCCGGGAGATGGCCCAGCAAGCTGAGACCAGTCAACGGAGCACGCTACCCTGGAAGAGGAAACAAACCGCCTCTGAGGATGGCGCGGGAGGACCAAAGGCCGGAGACGGCGCCGAGAAGGGAGCCGGACGCAAGGAGGCAGGTAAAGGGGACGCCTATACCCCAAGCCGGGAAACCGCCCACCTGCCCCAGCTCCCCGTCGCAGAGCCCGAAAGTCCCCCTGCTGTGCCCGTAGCCGCCATGTCACCGCTATGGACTAGGCCCCGACCGGAAGCCGCCGCAGCGACCCCTGTGACGTCACGCGCCTCGACCCGGAGCGTGACAAAGCAGGAAATACCACCAGCCTGGTCGCAAGGCCTAGTACCCCCGGGCGCCGCATCACCAACAGCGCCCCCTACCTCCGCGGAGCCTCCGGCCTGGTCGCAAGGCCAGGTAGCCCAGGTCGCCGCCGTATTAACGGTGCCCTTCACCTTCCAGGTGCCCCAGGCCTGGCCGCAAGGCCTGGGCAATCCGGGCGCCACCACCACCGCGCCCGCGCCCGTAAAACCAAGGGTGCCACACCTGGGGGAGGACTTGTTCAGCCAGCTCACATGGCCGGACGGGCGGCCCTTCATCTGGCCCGAAGAATTCCATGAGCTGGAACGGCAGCAGAGACTAGGGCCCTTGTGTGAGCCCCTGATTCCGGCTCCGAAGCCCGTGGCACGGGTCTCGCCTCCTCTGGAAGAAGCCCAATTTGAGTGGGACCCCACCGGAGAAGACCTAATGGGGTTCACCGGAGAAACCAGGGCAGCTGCAGCGGAGCGTGCTGAGTGTTGCCGACAGCAGCTCGAAGAGTTTGCGAGGGAGCGGAGAGAGAGGCGGGTCCGGGAGCAACAGGCCCAAGTACGGAGTGCCGAGCAGAAGAGCCGGATCAGGAGGGACCCCCGTGCAGCGCATTGTCCCCGCACCATCGGGACAGTGGTCAAGTTCAACCAGCAGCATGGGTGGGGCTTCATCCGAGACCGCAGCACCTTCGGTGACGTTTTTGTAACGCGCAGAGACGTTGAATCCCATCTGCCGGAGGGTCACAGAGGTCGTGACCTCTACATCGGAGACGAGGTCACCTTTACCCGGCACAAGTGTGCCAAAGGACCTTACGCCCTCCATGTGCATCGCCTGACGGAGGAGGAGTTGCGGTGCGAGGAGGAGGAGCAAGAGGACCCGGACGGGTCTGAAGTTACAACCAGCTACAAGCAAAGAGCAGGAGGAAGACGCCGTTGAGTGCGGCAGAGCAGTAGATGTAAATAGTTACCCGACCGGGTACCAAAGAAACTGTTACTGCAAATATAGTCCCCGTTGGGACCAGCTGAGTGAACTGTTTACCCGTTAACCCCTTAATCCCACAGGCTGAGGACTGTGAGCAGCCATTCCCTTTCCCTCCTTAACTGGCCGAGGACTAAGAGCGGCCATATTCCTTGTAAATAGTTGCGCGTCCTAAAGCGCCCCCTACCGGTTTTATAGAAAACCAGTTTTTCTAAGAGACTGTCGCACTTTTCCCGGACACACGTTGCACAAGTGTCCGGAGGAGGAACCAGAAACAAGAGACGACGAGAATGTTATATGAAAAGTTTTATATATATATAATGTTTTTATATGTTTTATATGTTTATATGAAAATTTTGTATGTTTTGGTGTTGTTTTTGTCTTACAGCCCGAGGACGTGCTGTGATTTACCAGGGGGGAATGTAGCACCCTGAGGATTCGGCTGCTACAGGGGTATTGCACCTCAACCCAGAGGTGTGATATTCCACTCCCGGGTAAGGATGGAGTGTGGAACTGAGCTCGGTAGGCTGCATGCACTACACACATCCCATTTCCGAGGAGCAGACCGACGGTACTCCCACTTAGAAATGTGCAGGTACGACCGAGTCTGTTCCTGGCTGGAGTGGGAGGGGGGTGGTACATCCCAAGTAGTGTAGGGGCAGATAGGGGGAGCAGCCTGGGTAAAGTTAGGAGCTCATTGGGTGCTGGTCACCTGAGCTCACACATAGAGGGTGTATATAAGGTGGGCACCAACTAAGAACAGGGTCAGATGCAGAGAGAAAGTCAGGAGCAGAGGAGAAGAAAGACCCAGAGTGAGAGAGGAGAAGAGAGAGACCCAGAGGCACAGAAGAAAAGGACTCTAAGATCCCAAACTAAATCCCCGGGTGAAGAGTCGGCACAGGGTACCGGAACCCAAGCTGGTGGGGGTAAAAACATTCCCCAGCCAGAGACCGGAGACCGTGGGCAGCGTTTGCCACGGTCACCCACCACATCCACCCCGAAGGCACACCACATGAAGGGTCAGGGAACCCAAGGCCAAGGGTGTCCCAACAGAAGGCCCGAGGGAGCTGGACCTAGGTGGATCACTGGTGGGGACGGCCAGAGAACGGGACAGAAGGAGAGCTCAGGGCCACGCTCCGGACTTATTTGGGGGTTGGCTGGATCCAGGACCTGGTGGACGCAGCACGGCTCGGGTGGTCACTCGAAGCTGGAGTGACCAGTACAACATCTGCAGTAAGTAAACACCCTTAACTGCACAACCCGACTCTGTCTTCACTGCCGTCTGCACTGCACCACCACAACCCCCATCCTCTGCACCTGTTCCCCCTGAGGCTATACCCCTCCCGTTGGGGGTTATCCCACCAAGCTGCGCACCCACCATCAGCCTCAGCGGACCCTGCTGCAGCGGCGGCCACAGTGACCGCATCACAACGGGTGGCGTAGTCGACACAAAAGAACTCTTAATAACATCTGTAGGACTGCCACATAACACTGAGTTTGACGCCCTGGGCACGGGCCGGGTCACAGCCGCTCGGAGACTACAAACCCCCCCCCATCTGATCCGGTGCCGGGTATTCCCCTCAAAAAGGAATATGTCCCAGGGGGCGCGTCACATATGTCTGCGTACCGTGTGTGCGCACGCATATGTCTGCGTACCGTGTGTGCGCACGCATATGTCTGCGTACCGTGTGTGCGTGCGCGTGTCTGCGTACCGTGTGTGCGCACGCATATGTCTGCGTACCGTGTGTGCGCACGCATATGTCTGCGTACCGTGTGTGCGCGCGCATATGTCTGCGTATGTGAAGGATGAGGGGGCAGGCTGGGCCATGTGTAATAAATATATATTTCTCCGCCGTATCTGTGCATCATGAATCGTGTATGTGTTAAAAGGGCCCACTGAGACTCTTTCGCCCGGGGCCCAGAAAAACCTGGAGCCGGCCCTGCTAGTTATACCCGTAATCAGGCGAGGGGTGTGATGCCGCCTGTATACTATATGCCAGGTGTCCATTGGAATTACAGTGTATAGTAAATACTCCGTGTCTGACAGTGATCTCCTTTGTCTGTAATTACATGGAAATGAAGCTAGAAAAGCAATACGTTACTTAATTACACTGTTAAATATAGCTATGATCACCCAAAATGCCGCCTGTGAGTCACTGCATAGAGGTGCAAGTTAGACGACTGTTCATGTAGTGCCCCCTGGTGGCCAATGCATGTGGTGAAGAGATAACATTCGCTCAATCAAAAGTGACGACCACATAATAATAATAATAATGATAATAAAATGTACACAGCGCAAACATATTACACAGCAGTTTACAATCCAAGAATACCTATAAGACGCTGGTAGTATTTTGCTCAAACTTTTGCTATTGCCATTCAGTAGTGTATAATATACAGTTAGGTCCATATATATTTGGACAGAGACAACATTTTTTAATTTTGGTTCTAGACATTACCACAATGAATTTTAAACAAAACAATTCAGATGTAGTTGAAGTTCAGATTTTCAGCTTTCATTTGAGGGTTTCCACATTAAAACTGGATGAAGGGTTTAGGAGTTTCAGCTCCTTAACATGTGCCACCCTGTTTTTAAAGGGACCAGAAAAAAAAAAGAAGCTAAAATTCCCAAATGCATTAAAAGTATAAAATAATCCTGTCTGTAGTGTGACTCTTATTTTTATTATTATTATTATTGTGACTCGCCCCCTGGGCCGTGAGGCACTCGGGACCGGGCTTCAGGTCAATGCTGGGAGTAGTAGTGGCGACCCGGTCCCATGGCTCAGGGTGGTCAGACCAGTGGCAGCCTTTTATATGCTTTAGGTAATGTCCGACTACGCCACCCGTGGATTGCGGTTATTAGGAACCGCCGCTGCAAGGCAGACCGCTGGGGCTGATGATGTATGCAGCTGGGATAGTGTGACTCCCCACGGGAAGAGTGCGGCCCCAGGGCAGTGTAGTGAATGGTGGGAGTGATGGTGGTGAGAGTCCCAGTACCGGTAGTGCTGGAGGCGCGAAGGAGCACTCAGACAACAAGTTACAGTCTTTACTCACAGTTCATTTGTTCCGGGTCACTTCTGTCAGCAGTGACCGCCCGAGCCGTGCTGCGTCCACCAGGTGTGGGGCTCGGTCAACTCCCAGGCAGCTCAGAAGTATGGCTCAGGACCCCCTTCAATCCTTCCTCTGGCCTGCCTCACCAGTGACCCACTTTTGTCCAGCTGCCGCGGATCTGCGCGGGTAAACGTGGGCCCCGTTCCCCGCTGTCCTTTATGGTGCCTTCCTAGCAGGTTTGATGAGGTGCTGTACCAATAAATGGTCACAGCCTCCGGTCTTTGGCTGAGAGTTGTTTCTCATCCACCAGCTTGTGATCCGGTACCCTTAATCTGCCTGACCCTTCACCCGGTATTCTCGTGGGTTCTTAGGGTCCCTTCCACCTTCTTGTTCCTGAGCCCCTCTGTTCCTCTGTCTCTTCTTCTCCTCTTTTCTGTTCCTCCTTCTTCTCCTTTCTCGTGGAGCTGGGCTGAGAAGGAACCACAGCTCCCCTTCACCTCCTCTCTCTCTCCACTCTCCTCCTCGGCCTTTCTCTAGGCCCACTCTGGAGTAGAGCTCCTACAGAGCCTCTACTCCCTGTCTTCTCCTCTCTCTGCACAGACTGACTGAACATCTGACCTAAGATGGTGCCCACCTTTTATACCTCCCTCTAGCCATGAGCCCAGGTGACCAGCAACCAATGGGCTCCTACCTACGCTCAGGAACCAACCCCTATCTGCTCCTACATCACTGGGTTTTCCTCCCCCCTCCCCTCTCCAGCCAGGGACATGGTCTGTCGTACCTGCATTTCTGTCTAATGGGAGTACCGTTGAGCTGTCCCTCGGAAATGGGGTGAGTGTGCTGTATGCAGCTAACTGAGCCCTGGTCCATACTCTATCCTTACCTGGGAGTGGAATACCACACCTCTGGCAGAGGTGCAATTGACTCACCCCCTGGGCCGTGGGGCACTCAGATCCGGGCAATAGGGGACCCATTCCCCATTTCCATGCCTCCCAAAAGCGAAATGATGATCTGGTGTCGGACTGCAATCGGGTTGAGAGGTAGAGACTACCAAGCCATGGTAGAACCCGTGTACTCAGACAGCAGGCCCACCATTTTGACAGCCCGGGGGGTGGTTGATGTCCGTCATGGGAGGGTGCCCGTTCGCATTCTCAACATTGGGGAGAGAGAGGTACACTTACCCAGGTACGCTACACTTGCCAAACTGTTTGTTGTCGAACACAAAGCTATCAGGGCCGTGGAGCCTTTGCCTCCATCTCTTCAGGCGGAGGGTAATGGCTCCCAGAAACAAAAGGAGGACTGGTGCCAGAAACTCCATGTGGGTGCTGACTCCACTCCCCTGCACCAAAAACAAGGAGTCTACCGGGTGGTACAGGAGTACGAGAGAGTCTTTAGTAAGCACCCGCTGGACTTCGGCAGAGTAAAAGGGATAGAACACCACATCCCCACAGGGAGCCACCCACCAATAAAAGAGAGACACAGGCCTGTACCCCCTGCACATTATCAGAACGCCAAGGGTATGCTGTGGGAAATGAAAGAAGCTGGGGTCATTAGAGATAGCTGTAGCCCCTGGGCAGCCCCCCTGGTTCTGGTAAAAAAGAAAGACTGCACCATGAGAATGTGCGTGGACTATAGACAAATCAACCGTATCACCCACAAAGACGCATATCCGCTGCCTAGAATAGAGGAGTCTTTAGCCGCACTAAAATCAGCTAACTTCTTTTCTACTTTGGACCTTACTAGCGGGTACTGGCAGGTTCCTGTGGCAGAAGCTGACAAGGAGAAGACCGCCTTCACCACCCCGATGGGACTGAGCGACTTCAACTGTATGCCCTTTGGGCTCTGCAACGCACCAGGGACCTTCCAGAGGCTGATGGAATGCTGTCTAGGGCACCGAAACTTCGAGACGGTCCTCCTTTACCTGGACGACGTGATCGTCTATTCGAAGACTTACGAGGATCATCTAAAGCACCTGGCCGAGGTGTTCGAAGCCCTGGCAGGCTATGGCCTGAAGGTGAAACCATCGAAGTGTCACCTGTTGAAACAAAAGGTCCAGTACCTAGGGCACGTGGTAAGCGTGGAAGGAGTGGCCCCCGACCCTGACAAGGTCACGGCAATCAAGAGCTGGCCAAGCCTCTCGAACATCAAAGAGGTGAGACAGTTCCTCGGGTTGGTAGGCTACTACCGAAGGTTCATCCCCGGGTTCACTAAGATGGCAGCTCCTATGCAGGACCTACTGATAGGACAGTCTAAGTCCAGAAGCCAAAAGCCACCCTTCAAGTGGGATCAACCGGAAGAGGAGTCCTTCTGCCAGTTGAAGATGGCCCTCACGGGGGATGAGATCCTGGCCTACCCTGATTATGGCCAGCCTTTTATTCTCCACACAGACGCCAGGTTGGACCCGTTTAAATTACAGTACCTGGAAATGTGTCCGGGCTGGTTGCATCGACGGCAAATGGGCTGTCCATCCTCTGCGTAGAGGTCTGTGGGCCTCCCTCTGAACGACGGGGTCCTCCTCTGTCAACGCCACAGGACATCCTCCGGACTTGAAGCCAACTCGATGGGTCTTGACGGGTCCACTTGTAACGCCTGGACGGTCCTGGTCAATGCCGCGACGCTCCTTGTCAGCTCCTGGACTTGGTGGTGCAGATCTTTCGACGGGGCTTGGTACAGGGCCTGTGCGTCGGCCCCCACGGAGTTCATAGAGAAGGGCGCTGCCTCCTGGTGGTAGATGAGAGCAGGGCGCCGGGGGTTTATAGCGCTACTGGTTGCGGGTTCACGGAGCACCCTTATGGCCCTGTCCTTGAATTGGGCAAAGGTCAGACCAGGGTTCTGAAAGGACATGAGGCGCAGCTGGGTCCTGTGGGCGCTAGACAGCAGGCCTTCTATAAACTGTTCCGTTAGTAGCTTATCCGTATCTTGCACGCTGCCAGGGTCAGTTTGTTGGATGGCCTTCAAGGCTTCCTGCAAATTTAGGGCATAATCTCTGATGCTGTCCTGTGTCAGCTGCTTACATCCATAGAACCGCATTTTAATTTCTGCTGAGGTACGGGTATCAAAGGTACCTCGCAGCCGGGCCAGAATGTCCTTCACAGTCCTTTTCTCCTCAGCGGGCCACGACTTTACCTCCCGCTGGGCTGCGCCAGTTAACTGCCCCGTCAGTATGCTGACCTTCTGTTCCTCTGTCAGGGGGTAAACTTGGAACAAACTTTACAGCCTTTCCTTAAAATCAGTCAGGGCATGGGGCTCCCCTGAGTACTTAGGCAGCCAGGCCACTCCAGGGATGTAGGGCAGGGAAAATGGCATCACCGCTGCTGCAGCTGCGCTGGTGGTAGTGGGCGCCTCTGTGTCCGACATCTTCCTCCCCCCTAGTTAAGCGCGGCCTACCTTCCGACGATCCTCTTCTGTAGGCCGCGGCTCCGCTGATGCTGCCCCGGACGAGGACCTTGCGTCGCGTCCTGGTGACGTCAGCGTCGCTCTCTCTCCCTTCCAGGACCTTGCGCAGCGTCGGTGCGTGGGGCGGAGCTTCGAGTCTCGCGCCGTTTGGACGTCCACACCCCTCTTCTTCTCGCGAGGCGTCCTGAAGATGGCGTCCGATGGTGGGAAAGCGGCTGAAGATGGCGGGAACCGACGGAAGATGGCCGGAAAGCGGCTGGAAATGGTGGGAAACGGCTCCGGATGGCGGGAAACCTCTTTTCAGGTACGTGTACAGTCTCTTTCAGGCACGCAATACCCATTTGTGGCGGGTTGGTTACTATCCTGCCGACTACGCCAAAGCTGACTCACCCCCTGGGCCGTGGGGCACTCGGATCCGGGCAATAGGGGAACGATGGGGGTAGTAGTGGCGACCCGGTCCGTGGCTCAGGGTGGTCAGACCAGTGGTAGTCCCTTTATAAGTTTCAAGTGATGTCCGACAACGCCACCCGTGGATTGCGGTCAGTGCGGACCACCGCTGCCAGGTAGACCGCTGGGGCTGATGATGTATGCAGCTGGGATAGTGTGACTCCCCACGGGAAGAGTGCAGCCCCAGGGCAGTATAATGGAAGATGGGGGTGATGGTGTAGGGCGTCCCAGTACCGTTAGTGCTGGAGGACCAAGGAGCACACAGACAACAGATTGCAGTCCAGGGTCTTTACTAGAACAGGTGAACTGACCCACTGTAGCATCGGCGTCTCTGCCTCCTGCTAGGCAGAGACGCCGTCCCTCTCACCTTCCTGTTCAGCGCGCGGCGTCCTCTTGCGCTCCTTCCCTCGCTGCTGCCGGCGCGCGCTCCTTCCCGGGCACTGTGCTTAGGGCGCACGCGCGCTCCCCCTCTCTTAAAGGGGCCGCGCGCGTCGTCATAAGAGGTCCCCGGCCAATTGCCGGAGGACTTCCCATATATAAGGCACCTCCTCCAAAATGGAGGTGCCCGAGCAAAGTTGTTTGCTCTGTGTCTCACCTGTGCTTCAGCCCTCAGGTTCCGCTGCTAGCCTGATTCCTCGTCCTGCCTGCCAGCCTGTTACTTGCCTTGTCTGTCTGACCGCTCACCTGGGAGCGTCCACCAGTTACCTGCCTGTTACCAGCGTCGTCTGTCTGCCCGCTCACCTGGGAGCGCCCACCAGTTACCTGCCAGTTACCCGCCTCATCTGTCTGCCCGCTTACCTGGGAGCGCCCAGTTACCTGCCAGCTACCCGCCTCGTCTGTCTGCCCGCTCACCTGGGAGCACCTGCCTGTTTCCTGCCAGCCTGCCTGGAGATCCTGCCGTCACTTGTTGTGACCATCTTCCTGGTAAAACCTATAGACTGCTACCTGCCCTGCTTTCTCGAACTGTGTCCACCTGCCAGCTACCAGAGACTTCTGCCTGCTTGCCGTGTCCTTCCGCCATACCGGTCAGTCCCAGCCATCTGACCCGTGGGAGCCACCTGCTCTCTTACAAGGTCGTCCCCAGAGTAGCACCTGGTCCCTCAGTCCGGATCCTCCCTGGTCACAGTGTCGTTAGCTGCCGTACGACCAGGGTCGGTTCGGGTGGATACTTAGTCACGCCCCTCTGGGCCCTCCTTGCACCTCGGCACAGAGGTTCCACCACCCAGTCCCGTAACAGTTTGCTCGGGCCATGGAACCCGGTGGCACCCAAGCTCCCTCGCTCTCTGACCTATACCAGGAAGTCTCCCGTCAGAGATCCCAGCAGGAGTCCATCCTGAACCACCTGCGGAATGTCCACTCCCGCCTGGACACACTGACTGCTCCACCAGCAACCACCGCTAGTTGCACGACTCGCACCCCGGCAGCGCCGCTGCCCATCAATACCATGGCATCCTGCTCCAGACCCCGGCTTTCTGCACCTCCTCGTTTCGGAGGCGACCCCGCTCAAGCTCGGGGCTTCATAAACCTGTGCACCCTGAACTTTGAACTCTTGGCACATCACTTTACCACCGACCGGGCCAAAGTGGCTTTCATCATGTCCCATCTCACTGGAGAGGCACTGGCTTGGCTAAATCCCCTGTGGGAGAGAGGGGATCCCCTAGTATCCAACTTGTCAGCTTTTCTCACTGCTTTCCGGAAAGTCTTTGATGAACCGGGACGAAAGACCTCGTCAGCCTCCTCTCTGCTACGTCTCCCCCAAGGGAGTCTCACGGTAGGCCAATATGCCATACGGTTCCGTACCCTCGCTTCTGAACTTGCCTGGGATAACGAGGCCCTGCTGTCCGTCTTCTGGGAGGGTCTTTCCGGTCGGATTAAAGATGAACTTGCCGGTCGGGACATCCCTACCACCCTGGACGACCTAGTGTCATTTGCTACCCGGATTGACATCTGGTTCCAGGAACGTACCAAGGAAACCACCAGCGAGAGAAAGTTTCCCCGCCTTGCTCCTAACTTCCAGAGACCTGTCTCTTCTTCAGTCATTTCCCGGGCGCACTCACCCGAGCCCATGCAGGTCGACCAGACCAAGTTGGTCAAATCCCGCCAGGAGTCACGCCGGGCCGAGGGGAGCTGTTTCTATTGTGGCAGCAAGGAGCACCTGATCCGCTCCTGCCCGGAGAGGCCGGGAAACGCCGGTGTCTAGGATCACTCAGCGAGGTCGTCCTAGACAAAAGTAAGTCCTCTCCCTCCCTGACTTTGTCTGTCTCTCTCTCCTGGGGAGAGGATCGGCACTTTGAAAACGCTCACCTGGACTCTGGAGCGGCTGGGAACCTCATCTCCCAGTCCTTAGTAGAGAGGTACCGTATTCCCACCAAGCCTCTCCCTGAAACTTTGTCAGTTGCCTCCGTGGATGGTAAACTCCTTCCAGTACCCATCCTGCTCGTCACTGAACCCTTAACTCTGCAGGTGGGAATGCTGCACTCTGAGAAGATCTCCTTCCATGTGCTATCCGGACTCTCTCACTCCCTGTTGCTAGGTCTACCTTGGCTCCAGACACATGAACCCGTATTGAACTGGCGATCCGGCGAAGTACTCCGGTGGGGTCCAGACTGCCATAGGACCTGCCTGGTTCCGGTCCACCCAGCTCGCCCTCCGCCTACTCCAGCTAATCTTCCCGGTCTCCCGGCTCCATACTGGCCCTATGCGGACGTCTTCGGTAAAAAGGAAGCAGAGACGTTGCCACCCCATAGGCCATATGACTGCCCGATCGACCTAGTACCTGGCGCCACTCCTCCCCGTGGGCGTATCTACCCGTTGTCTGCGGCCGAAACCCGGGCCATGTCTGAATACATTGAGGAGAATCTGGCTAGGGGATTTATCCGAAAATCTACCTCCCCGGCTGGAGCCGGATTCTTCTTTGTCAAAAAGAAAGACGGCTCGCTACGTCCCTGTATAGACTACAGAGGACTCAATCTAATCACTATAAAAAACAAATATCCCCTGCCACTCATCTCCGAATTGTTTGACTGTCTCAAGGGCGCCAGGATCTTCTCCAAGCTGGATCTACGAGGGGCATATAACTTGGTCCGCATCCGTCAAGGAGACGAGTGGAAGACAGCATTCAATACCCGGGACGGTCACTATGAGTACCTTGGGATGCCCTTTGGTCTCTGTAACGCCCCCGCTGTCTTTCAAGAGCTGGTCAACGACATCTTCCGTGACCTCCTGTACTCCTGCGTAGTGGTTTACCTGGACGATATCTTGGTCTTCTCTCCGGATCTCCCCACACACCGGAGGGATGTTCGTCAGGTCCTTCTTAGGCTCCGGCAGAACCACCTCTATGCCAAATATGAGAAGTGCCTCTTCGACCAGACCTCCCTTCCATTCTTGGGCTATGTTATCTCCCAGACAGGTCTACAAATGGATCCGGAGAAGCTCTCTTCTGTTCTAAAATGGCCCCGTCCAGAGGGTTTGAAGGCGATACAGCGATTCCTGGGCTTCGCTAATTACTATCGTCTTTTCATCCCACACTTCTCGTCCCGGACTGCTCCCATATCTGCGCTTACCCGTAAGGGGGCAAATCCCAAGGTATGGTCACCTGAAGCCGAGGAGGTCTTCCTTTCCTTAAAGAGAGCCTTCGCCTCTGCCCCCGTCCTGCATCGTCCAGACTATAATAAACAATTCTACCTGGAGGTTGATGCCTCCTCCTCCGGAGCCGGAGCGGTACTCACCCAAAAATCTTCTACCTGGAGAATGGTAACCTGCGGCTTCTTCTCCAAAATCTTCTCCTCGTCTGAGTGCAACTACCCCATAGGAGACCGTGAATTGCTAGCCGTCAAATTGGCACTGGAGGAGTGGCGCTATCTGCTAGAAGGGGCTATTTACCCGGTAATCATCTACACGGATCACAAAAACCTGGCATATCTCCAAAATGCCCAGAGACTCAATCCTCGCCAGGCTCGGTGGTCGTTGTTTTTTGCCCGCTTCGACTTCATTCTTCATTTCCGCCCGGCGGACAAGAACGTCAAAGCTGATGCCTTGTCCCAGTCCTTCCTGTCCTCCGATCAAGAGGAGGAGCCTATGCACATCATTGACTCCTCCAAGGTGATGAATGTGGCCCCCTTGGATCTGACTCGTCTTCCACCCGGTAAGACGTTTGTAGCAGTATCAGATCGGGAGAGGGTTCTTCGCTGGGGACATTCTTCTAAACTAGCTAGCCATGCTGGCCAAAAGAAGACCTTCCAGCTCATTTCCCGGCACTAATGGTGGCCTACCCTGCGTAAGGATGTTGTAGACTTCGTCGCGGCCTGTTCATCCTGTGCCCGTAACAAAGTCCCAAGACATCTACCAGCTGGCCATCTCTTGCCCCTGCCCGTACCTGCTGCTCCATGGCAGCACATTGCCATGGACTTTATCACCGATCTTCCTGTTTCTGCCGGTTGTACAGTCATTTGGGTGGTCGTAGACCGCTTTTCTAAAATGGCCCACTTCATTCCGCTGCCTGGTCTCCCATCTGCACCGGAGCTGGCTAAAGACTTTATCCGCCATATCTTCCGTCTCCATGGCCTACCCCTCCACATCGTGTCGGATCGTGGGGTTCAGTTCACCTCACGCTTCTGGAGAGCCACATGTAAGCTGCTAGACGATACCCTGGATTTCTCCTCCGCTTACCACCCACAGTCCAATGGTCAAGTGGAGCGAATCAATCAGATCCTGACCAGCTACCTCCGGCACTTCGTTAATGCCCACCATTCGGATTGGGTGGATCTCCTACCATGGGCCGAGTTCTCTTATAATAACCATGAGAGCGAATCCTCTTCCCAATCCCCGTTCTTTATTGTCTATGGCCAGTACACCCGGATTCCAGTTCCTGTCTCCGCTTCTGTGGACAACCCTGCCGCAGAGTCTCTTGTCAGCGAGTTTTCTACTATTTGGGAGAGTACCAGGTCCGCTCTTCTTCTGTCCTCCGAGCGGATGAAGAGATATGCTGATAAGAGACGTCTGGATCCACCTCAATTCCGTCCAGGGGACAAGGTTTGGCTCTCTTCCAAATATGTGCGGCTCAAAGTACCCTCCTACAAGTTGGGCCCCCGGTTCATTGGACCCTTCGAAGTCCTCAGGCAAATTAACCCAGTGGCCTACAAATTAAAACTCCCGGCCACCCTATGCATTCCCAACTCCTTCCACGTATCCCTCCTCAAACCCGTTGTCCTTAACACTTTTTCCGACAATCCAGGTACTCCTCCTACTCCAGTTTCTGCTGAGGACGTCTTTGAAGTGGAGAGTATCCTGGCCACCAAGAGGGTAAGAGGGAGAACCTTTTTTCTGGTGGATTGGAAGGGGTTTGGTCCTGAGGAAAGAACTTGGGAACCCAGGGGGAACATCAACGCTCCGCTTCTCCTTGAGAAATTTCTCTCTGACCTAAAAAAGGGGGGGGGCCTAAAGGGGGAGGTACTGTAGCATCGGCGTCTCTGCCTCTTGCTAGGCAGAGACGCCGTCCCTCTCACCTTCCTGTTCAGCGCGCGGCGTCCTCCTGCGCTCCTTCCCTCGCTGCTGCCGGCGCGCGCTCCTTCCCGGGCACTGTACTTAGGGCGCGCGCGCCCGCGCTCCCCCTCTCTTAAAGGGGCCGCACGCGTCGTCCTAAGGGGTCCCCGGCCAATTGCCGGAGGACTTCCCATATATAAGGCACCTCCTCCAAAATGGAGGTGCCCAAGCAAAGTTGTTTGCACTGTGTCTCACCTGTGCTTCAGCCCTCAGGTTCCGCTGCTAGCCTGATTCCTCGTCCTGCCTGCCAGCCTGTTACTTGCCTTGTCTGTTTGACCGCTCACCTGGGAGCGTCCACCAGTTACCTGCCTGTTACCAGCCGCGTCTGTCTGACCGCTCACCTGGGAGCGTCCACCAGTTACCTGCCTCATCTGTCTGCCCGCTCACCTAGGAGCGCCCACCAGTTACCCGCCTCATCTGTCTGCCCGCTCACCTGGGAGCACCTGCCTGTTTCCTGCCAGCCTGCCTGGAGATCCTGCCGTCACTTGTTGTGACCATCTTCCTGGTAAAACCTATAGACTGCTACCTGCCCTGCTTTCTCGAACTGTGTCCACCTGCCAGCTACCAGAGACTTCCGCCTGCTTGCCGGGTCCTTCCGCCATACCGGTCAGTCCCAGCCATCTGACCCGTGGGAGCCACCTGCTCTCTTACAAGGTCGTCCCCAGAGTAGCACTTGGTCCCTCAGCCCGGATCCTCCCTGGTCACGGTGTCGTTAGCTGCCGTACGACCAGGGTCGATTCGGGTGGATACTTAGTCACGCCCCTCTGGGTCCCTCCTTGCACCTCGGCACAGAGGTTCCACCACCCGGCCCCGTAACACCCACAAACAGTCCCGGCTAGGAGGGGACCTGGATGTCTGAGAGCAATTGGGAAATTGGCCCTGGTCAGGATGAGGGTGTAGGCCTACCGTGCTCTCTGCGCTCCTTCTGGCTATCTCCTCCTGATAGGGTAACGGCCCACGGTCCCGAACTCACCGTGTATTCTCACCTGTATGGCCTGCAACGTGGGTCCCTTTCTACTCCCGGCCTGGTACGGCTTTGCTGGTCCCTTCTGTTGTGGCAGAGCCTCCGGGCTTCTTAGGCCAAGGAACATACAGTCCCCTGCGGACTGGTTATCTGCTGCAGGACGTGGAATCCTCACAGCCTCAGACACCAAAGTCTTGTAAATTGAGTTCTTTGTCTGCCAAGACAGGCTCACTTCGCCTCTTGTCTCTGGCTTGTGGCTCTCCTACTGCCACACTTCCTCTTAGGGTGAAATACAACTGTCCTTCTCTGCTCTGGGACACTTCTCAATCCTGAGACAGGTCGTCCAGTTCTCTCTAACCCTGCCCCCAGTTCCAGCTTTTATAGGGGCAGCCTGCTCCCCCTACTGGCCTGAGACAGGAGGTATTGCATGCTAATGTTCCCCTGACTAGAGAACCTCCCCCTTGCTCTCAAACACAGCTTTATTATATTTGTGGCATCCAGGCCAGGGTGACACACAATATCCCTGTAGCGGCCGAACCCTCGGGGCGCTACATTCCCCGCTGGTAAACCACAGCACGTCCTCGGGCTGGAAAAGAGCAAAAACAGTTAAATACAGGACATGCAAACTTTTTCAATAACCTTTTACATTTAGAAACGGACGACACAGATGAATTCCCTTTATGGGACACACTTTTCTTTCACTAGGCATTATAAAATATTTTCAACACTACTGGAACTCTTTTGTCACTTGTCATATAAAACGGTTTCAAGATCATGTAAAACATTTTCTAGCAGCATATTAAACTCTTCATATAAAACATTTTTAGGCAAAACACATTCTTGTATTCTTGGATCATGGCTGCGGTGCAACTTGCGACCAGGTGTTCATTCTTCATTTAAGTGCAAAAACTTCAGTAAACTTTTAAACATGAGGGACTCTCTGTCCTGAGGTAGACGTGGTAGTTTTTTTATAAAACCAGTAGGGGGCGCTTTAGGAAGCGCAACTATTTACAGGGGATTGGCCGTTCCCAGTCCTCGGCCGGTTGGAAAGGGGGTGGCTGCTCTCAGTCCTCAGCCAGGCAGGGGAATGTAGGGGGTAACGTTCACACGGGAAACAGTTTCACAAAAGTCCTTTGTACCCCGACGGGTAACTATTTACACATATGCTTTTGCTACTTACTAGTAGCGGTGTCCCCCATATGCTCCTTCCTCCTCATCTTGATCTTCAGACCCGTCCGGGCCCTCTTGGCTCTCCTCATAGCTGTAGTGCTGCAGCTCCTCCTCTGTAAGCCGATGGACATGGAGGGTGTATTGTCCTTTTGCGCCCTCGTGTCGGGTGAAGGTGACCATGTCACCAGGGTAGAGGTCACGGCCACGGTGTCCCTCTGGTAGGTGGCTTTCAACGTCCCTGCGGGTTACAAAGACGTCGCCTGCCATTTCCGGGCCCCTGATGAAGCCCCAACCGTTCTCCATATGGAATTTAATTATGGTCCCGGTGATTCGGGGACCGCGGGCGGCCCGGAGGTCCTGACGGGCCTTGCGTTTTTGCTCCGCGCTTCGGGCCTGGAGCCGCTCCTCCCTGACGCGCCTCTCCCGCCGTTCCCGTTCGAAGGTCGCCAGTTGCTGCTGACAAGCCTCCAGACGACGGACCACGTCCGCCCGGGTCTCCTGAGTGAACCCCATCAAGTTCTCGCCAGCGGGGTCCCACTCAAATTGGGCGTCTTCTAATGGGGGCGGGGTAACCTCTACGGGCTCCGGAGCCGGTATCAGAGGCTCGCGCGGGGGCTGGGTTTTCCATGGCTGACCGCTGGTCAGTTCAGCCGGCCACTCCGGACCGGTATGATGGGCAAACAGGTCCATGCCCAGCGGTGGTACAGTGGGGGGACCCGGTTTGGGAGCAGCGCCCGGGGGCACTCGGCCTTGCAACCAGGCCGGGGGTCTTCTGGTCACGTCTGGTGGTGGCCCAGCCCGGGAAGGGGGCGCTGGTTGGGTAACGGCGCCCGGGTTAACCAGGCCTTGCGACCGGGCCGATGACGCTTCCTCCTTTACGGCGCCCGGGGTCAAGGGGCGTGGCGCCGTGCGGGGCGTGGCCGCGACGCTCGCCGCTTGAAGCCTAGCTGGGAGCAGTGGCGGCGCGGCAACAGGCGCGGTGAGTCGGGCTTCGGGTTCTGCGACGGGAGGCTGGGGCAGGCTTGCGGTTGCTGGGCCTGGGGTGGTGACGTCCCCTGTACCTGCCTCAGTCCTCACGGCTCCCTCCGCGGCGTCGCCTCCGGTCCTCTCTCCTCCTGCGCCGTCCTCAGAGGCAGGCAGACTCCGGGGTGCGGTTGAGGCCTGTCACTGGTGGGTTTCGGCCTGCCGGGCCAGTTCCTCCCTCCACTCAACGAGCGCACCCCGCTGCGCTCGGACCATCCTCCGCTCCAGGTCCTCCAGTACAGCTTGCGCACGCTCTGGGTCTCTCGGGAGCTGCGCCAGGATCTCTGCCAGGCTGCAGGGTGGTTCGGCTTGCAGCAGGCTCCGGGCCAACAGGTTGGTGCTGTTGAATGCGTCCATTCCTGGGTGCGGTCTGTCTAGACTGATCCAGACCGCGCCCTGCCCCACGGATTTCTTCTCTTCCCACCCCAACTTGGTAACAATCACTTTCAGGGGCAGTCCCCCCACCTTGATGGACATCTCCACAACCGCACTCATGGCTGTTGGGGGTGGGCTCCTTCTTTGGCGCCATTCTGGGACCTGACCCACGATGGGAGGTGGCTTCCTGTGGTCTTTTGGCGCGCACATTATGGCGCTCGTTCTTCTGGGGCGGGCGCCATTTTCCAACACAGTCAATCTCAATAAAACAGTCTCTTTCTCTTCAGGCGCGCAGTACCCGTTGTTAGCGGGCACGAAATCCTGCCGACTACGCCAAAGCTGACTCGCCCCCTAGGCCGTGGGGCACTCGGGACCGGGCTTCAGGTCAATGCTGGGAGTAGTAGTGGCGACCCGGTCCCGTGGCTTAGGGTGGTCAGACCAGTGGCAGCCTTTTATATGTTTTAGGTAATGTCCGACTACGCCACCTATGGATTGCGGTTATTAGGAACCGCCGCTGCAAGGCAGACCGCTGGGGCTGATGATGTATGCAGCTGGGATAGTGTGAATCCCCACGGGAAGAGTGCGGCCCCAGGGCAGTGTAGTGAATGGTGGGAGTGATGGTGGTGAGAGTCCCAGTACCGGTAGTGCTGGAGGCGCGAAGGAGCACTCAGACAACAAGTTACAGTCCAGGGTCTTTACTCACAGTTCATTTGTTCCGGGTCACTTCTGTCAGCAGTGACCGCCCGAGCCGTGCTGCGTCCACCAGGTGTGGGGCTCGGTCAACTCCCAGGCAGCTCAGAAGTATGGCTCAGGACCCCCTTCAATCCTTCCTCTGGCCTGCCTCACCAGTGACCCACTTTTGTCCAGCTGCCGCGGATCTGCGCGGGTAAACGTGGGCCCCGTTCCCCGCTGTCCTTTATGGTGCCTTCCTAGCAGGTTTGATGAGGTGCTGCACCAATAAATGGTCACAGCCTCCGGTCTTTGGCTGAGGGTTGTTTCTCCTCCACCAACTTGGGATCCGGTACCCTTAATCTGCCTGACCCTTCACCCTGTATTCTCGTGGGTTCTTAGGGTCCCTTCCACCTTCTTGTTCCTGAGCCCCTCTGTTCCTCTGTCTCTTCTTCTCCTCTTTTCTGTTCCTCCTTCTTCTCCTTTCTCGTGGAGCTGGTCTGAGAAGGAACCACAGCTCCCCTTCACCTCCTCTCTCTCTCCACTCTCCTCCTCGGCCTTTCTCTAGGCCCACTCTGGAGTAGAGCTCCTACAGAGCCTCTACTCCCTGTCTTCTCCTCTCTCTGCACAGACTGACTGAACATCTGACCTAAGATGGTGCCCACCTTTTATACCTCCCTCTAGCCATGAGCCCAGGTGACCAGCAACCAATGGGCTCCTACCTACGCTCAGGAACCAACCCCTATCTGCTCCTACATCACTGGGTTTTCCTCCCCCCTCCCCACTCCAGCCAGGGACATGGTCTGTCGTACCTGCATTTCTGTCTAATGGGAGTACCGTTGAGCTGTCCCTCGGAAATGGGGTGAGTGTGCTGTATGCAGCTAACTGAGCCCTGGTCCATACTCCATCCTTACCTGGGAGTGGAATACCACACCTCTGGCAGAGGTGCAATACCCCTGTAGCGGCCGAACCCTCGGGGCGCTACAATTGCGCCATTTATTCCATGGTGCTTTACATGTGAACTCACCAGGACTTCAATTTACAGCAGGGGTTGTGTAGAACTTAGTTTTTAGGTCCATAGTAAAAAAAAAAAAAAAAAAAAAAAAAAAAAAGAACAGGCAGGTAGTTTCTAATCGCCCTGCGCTGGCGATTCCGCTGCTTCACGTAAACACTGCAGCTCTTCTTCTTCCAGGCTTCTCTGTCGATGGGGCGTGACTGCCGACATCATGCTGATTGACAGCCGGCTCTTCACAGGTAGAAAGTGGGGAACCGGCTGTCAATCAGAATGACGTTGGAAATTACGCCCTGTCAACAGAACATAGCAGATGAGAAGCTGCTGCTCTGTCGACATGATGATAGCGGATGCTGCAGTAGCGGTCTGTTACTGCTCTGTGCCAGCAGAGATCAGCGCGGGCCATTCAAAACAGGTGGAAGAAAGGTGATTCCGGCAGCTAAACAGGAACGGGTTCTTTACAGTCAGTGCAGTCAGACTGGGGAATGCCGACCACAAGAGGTAGTGATGGCCGACACTATAACAGTTTTTAGAAAAGGCTGGATGATTTCCTCGATACACTTAACATTGTGGGTTATAGATAATTTAGTGACAAAAACCATATAATTGGTGGAGGAAGGTTGAACCTGAGGGACCTGCGTCTTTTTTCAACCTATGTAACTATGATTGTTCTTAAGCACATTGTTAAAAAAATAGTTCTGGATAATCCCTTTAACATCTGGCTGAAGAGTTTTCTATTCCAGAAAAAAAGCATAAAATGCCCAACATTTTCTTTAATCATTTAAATTAACCAATATACTCATCCCAGGTCTGACGGTAATCCAAGGGTTAAAGCGATGTCCCACATTTCTTTGTTCAAATATCTTTATTTAGCTCCAAAAAGCTTTCATTGCTGTACAAAAATGCATCAAAAAAAGGTATCAAAACGCATCAAAATCGTAGCAAAACGCGCGTTTTGGCCTCAGCGTTTTTGCTGCCTAGAGATTGTATAAATTGTATAAATTTCTACAATCAAATACTGAATATGTGCCTAAGGCTATGTGTGCATGTTCAGTATTTGATT
Organism: Phyllobates terribilis; assembly: GCF_046119375.1. Taxonomy (NCBI): domain Eukaryota; kingdom Metazoa; phylum Chordata; class Amphibia; order Anura; family Dendrobatidae; genus Phyllobates; species Phyllobates terribilis. Next base: position 396,247,771 of record NW_027362765.1, on the reverse strand, counting down.
GCAGAAAATGGGTATGTGCCCATGATCAGGAAATGCTGCGGGTTTGACGCTGCGTATTTATGCAGTATCAAACCCGCATCATCCAGATGTTACAGCATAGTGGATGGCATCTCTAGAAATCCCATGTCCACTATGCGTGCATTTGAGGGTGCGGATTACCCGTGGACACTGATATGCGGACTGTCTTTCAGGACCGCAGCAGCCCAATTTCTCTTTTGGAGTCGCTAGTCTCTGCAACAGAAATTTGACCACTAGAATGTTTTGAATGCCGTAAATCCACATGGTTCAGTGAACACATGTGGATTTACCAGCGTTCAATAGAACGCAGCGTTTTGGACACAGTAAAAAGATTCTGCGCCCAAAGTGATGCTATGTTCGCATCGTGGGCACATACCCTTAAATTAAAAAATGGTGTGGGCTTCCGCTTCATTTTCACAACCAGCAGAGGGAATGCCGACCGTTGGGAGCTGTTATTAGTAGCCGGGGAAGGGGCCATTAGCCAAAAATGTTCTCTGGCTATTAATAACAGCCCACAGCTGTTTGCTTAGCCTTTACTGGCTAGATTACAGGGGGACCACAGGAAAAAATTGACGTAGGGTCCCCCTATAACATCTAACCAGCAAAGGCTAGGCAGACAGCTGCGAGGTGATATTAATAGCCAGAGAAGGGGCCATGGATCCTGGTCACATGAGCACCTGCTCATGTGTCCTATGTGGGAGTGACCTTCCATCACTGCGGCGGTCCCTCCGCCCTCTGACACACTCAGTTGTTTTTACTGGCATGTCAGTGCTTCATGCGCCAATCCACAGCATAATAACATAAGCACATGACAGCCTGTCATGTGCTGGGCTCTGTGATTGGTCGCCTAACTATACTTAACGGACACAAGGTTCTTATAATGCCACACCCCCAGAGGAAGGCACGTTAGCCAAAACACATGTAGGGATAGTGGTACTGTAAGGGACTCAGGGTAGTAGTTGTGGCCAACGGCTGATGTGTTCCCATACCCTGGTCCCCTGACAAAGATAAAAGTCCCAACTTTCCCTTGTTGTGGGTGTGGTGCAGGACACTCACATCTGGATCATAGATCTCTGCCGTCTTCAGTCTTCTCATCTCAGGAACGGCCGCACACACATTTAAGGAGTTCTGTTCCATTTTATAAAAAAGAACTTTACTAGAACATTTGTAAATATCTTCATACAGCACATTACATTGTATACCGACTCCACCAGGGTCACCGTTCGACACACCGCACGTAGAGATGTTCAGTGTCCATTTGTCCCGAGTTGTCCCTTTCATAGTGAACACTCCTGGTCTATAGGACCCTTGCAGTAGTAAGAATCCCTGTACGGACAGTTTCCCGTCCGGCTTCCCCTTCTCTGAAGGCTTGTGGAGACACAACTCACTGTGAATCCTATGGACCGTAGGTCCCGAACGTACGGAAATGTCTATTCAGATTATCTGAGTACAGGTTCTTCTCTGCTGGACAACTTGTGCCAAAGGTGCCCCCTGGACCACCAACTGTACTACTCTTACATCTTTCTCTCTCTCCCAGGAACTAACTGCAACCAGGAAACTGCACTCTGATCCACTGAATCAGCTCCTCCCACACTCAGCAGCTCCCAAACTCCTTAACCCTTTCCTACACTATCCTCTACTAACATGTAGGGCAATTAATCATAAAACCTTTTCATATTGCAAACAGGATACCATTGCTTGGCATACACATGTAAGGTATTATGGGTTGGTTGCTCACTTGATTTATCCTCTGTTTGGTGGTTGTGGTGTTAGGACCAACATGTAGTGAATATACAGTATGTCTGCACTTAGCACGCTAGCATTATTAATGCATGTTATGTTCACCTATACGATCACTATAGCTAAGTACCTCATTTAAATCAACTACCTCTGTGGACAGTCCTCCTTTTTATGTATTATTATGTTTTGATCTAATGATGTGTATGTATGCCACTCTATGTTGCTTTTTTGGTATTTACCACTGATTATCCTCCACCACTTAATATTTTAATGTACTTGTTGGTTTTATCATCATTATTAAAAAAAAGTATATTTTTATATTTAATTTATTGTTCTTGATCTTGATACATCGTTTTTCCTTTTCTGAGTTGTCCTTCAACATGACGTTGAACACACATTATAGTCCCTATTTATAATGACAATTTTTGTTATTTTGTAACCTTCATGTAGTTATTTAGATATAGTGGCATTACTTCAGGGTTCATCTTTTGTATTTTTTTGGAATCTCAACTCTGCAGCTTTTATCAATTTACGCTGTGGATATTTTTTGCAGCAGGTGCATGAGATTTCTTAAAATTTCCGGCACTATGTTGAAATTATAAAAAGCAGCAGATTTTCCACAGGTGAATACATAGCACAGCAGTGTTACATTAACCCCTTAAGCCCCGCGGGTGGTTTGCACGTTAATGACCGGGCCAATTTTTACAATTCTGACCACTGTCACTTTATGAGTTAATTACTCTGGAACGCTTCAACGGATCCCACTGATTCTGAGATTGTTTTTTCGTGACATATTGTACTTCATGATTGTGGAAAAATTTCTTCGATATCACTTGCGTTTATTTGTGAAAAAAACGGAAATTTGGCGAAAATTTTGAAAATTTTGCAATTTTCAAAATTTGAATTTTTAAGCCCTGAAATCAGAGCGATATGTCACACAAAAGAGTTAATAAATAACATTTCCCACATGTCTACTTTACATCAGCACAATTTTGGAACCAAAATTTTTTTTTGTTAGGGAGCTATAAGGGTTAAAAGTTGACCAGCGATTTCTCATTTTTCCAACAAAATTTACAAAACCATTTTTTTAGGGACCACATCACATTTGAAGTCACTTGGAGAGGTCTTTTTGACAGAAAATACCCAAAAGTGACACCATTCTAAAAACTGCACCCCTCAAGGTGCTCAAAACCACATTCAAGAACTTTATTAACCCTTCAGGTGCTTCACAGGAATTTTTTGAATGTGGAAGAAAAAAATGAACATTTAACTTTTTTCACAAAAATTTTACTTTAGACCCAATTTTTTTTATTTTCACAGGGGTAACAAGAAAAAATGGACCCCAAAATTTGTTGTGCAATTTCCCCTGGGCACGCAGATACCCAATATTTGGGGAAAAAACACTGTTTGGGCGCACGGCAGGGCTCGGAAGGGAAGGAGCGCCATTTGACTTTTTGATTGTAAAATTTGCTTGAATAATTAGCGGACGCCATGTTGTGTTTGGAGAGCCCCTGTGTGCCCAAACTTTGGAGCTCCCCCATAAGTGACCCCATTTTGGAAACTAGACCCCCCAAGGCACCTTTCTAGATGCATAGTGAGCACTTGGAACCCCCAGGTGCTTCACAAATTGATTCGTAAAAATGAAAAAGTGAAAAAAAAAACACTTTTTCATTTTTACGAATCAATTTGTGAAGCACCTAGGGGTTCCAAGTGCTCACTATGCATCTAGATAGGTGCCTTGGGGGGTCTAGTTTCCAAAATGGGGTCACTTGTGGGGGAGCTCCAATGTTTGGGCACACAGGGACTCTCTAAATGCAACATGGTATCCGCTAACAAATTGAATGGAAAATCGGCTCAAATTGTTAGCGGACACCACATTGCGTTTGGAGAGCCCCTCTGTGCCCAAACTTTGGAGCTCCCCCACAAGTGACCCCATTTTGGAAACTAGACCCCCCAAGGCACCTTTCTAGATGCATAGTGAGCACTTGGAACCCCCAGGTGCTTCACAAATTGATTCGTAAAAATGAAAAAGTGAAAAAAAAAACACTTTTTCATTTTTACGAATCAATTTTTGAAGCACCTAGGGGTTCCAAGTGCTCACTATGCATCTAGATAGGTGCCTTGGGGGGTCTAGTTTCCAAAATGGGGTCATTTGTGGGGGAGCTCCAATGTTTGGGCACACAGGGACTCTCTAAATGCAACATGGTATCCGCTAACAAATTGAATGGAAAATCGGCTCAAATTGTTAGCGGACACCACATTGCGTTTGGAGAGCCCCTCTGTGCCCAAACTTTGGAGCTCCCCCACAAGTGACCCCATTTTGGAAACTAGACCCCCCAAGGCACCTTTCTAGATGCATAGTGAGCACTTGGAACCCCCAGGTGCTTCACAAATTGATTCGTAAAAATGAAAAAGTGAAAAAAAAAAACACTTTTTCATATTTATGAATCAATTTGTGAAACACCTGAGGTTCCAAGTGCTCACTATGCATCTAGATAGGTGCCTTGGGGGGGTCTAGTTTCCAAAATGGGGTCACTTGTGGGGGAGCTCCAATGTTTGGGCACACAGGGGCTCTCCAAACGCAACATGGCGTCCGCTAACAATTTGAGCCGATTTTCCATTCAATTTGTTAGCGGACACCATGTCGCGTTTGGAGAGCCCGTGATGTGCCTAAACAGTGGAGCTCCCCCACAAGTGTCCCCATTTTGGAAACTATACCCTTCAAGGATTTTATTAAGGTGTATAGTGAACATTTTGAACCCAGAGGTACAGCACAGAATTTGTTTACATTAGGTCATCATATTGAATAAGTTGTCATTATTCTTGAGCGCAAGTGCTCGCTACTTGAGTTTGCATCGGGTACTCAGGTATGCACCATGTACAGCGTGTGCTCGAGTGACATGCTCGAGTCCCTGCTCCGCATGTTTCACGGTTATTAGACACCCAAAAAAAAACATGCGGGGATCGCTCGTGCATGGCAGGCAATCCCCGTAAAGTTTTTTGGCCGCGAAGCATATGGGGCAGAGACTCGAGCATGTTACTCAAATACCCACGATACTCAATGCATACCAGAGCACCCGATGCAAACTCAAGTAGCGAGCACTTGCTCTCAACACTAGTCGCCATATCGTCATCTTTTTTTCTTACTTTTGAAAAAAATCCCAACCCCAGCCCTAACCCTAGCACAACCCTAGCCCTAGCACAACCCTAGCCCTAGCACAACCCTAGCCCTAGCACAACCCTAGCCCCAGCACAACCCTAGCCCCAGCACAACCCTAGCCCCAGCACAACACTAGCCCCAAACCCAGCCCTAACCCTAGCCCAATCCTAACCCAAGAGTTTATTTTTGACGCCGTTCCTTGTGCGGTATAAGTGATTAGACGACTTTATTCTTCGGGTCGGTGTGATTACAGCAATGTCAGAATCATATGGGGTTTTTATGACTGACAGCTGTCACACACTAAAAGACGCATTTTTTGTAAAATCTAGTTTTTGCATCGCCATATTTTGAGAGCTATAATTTTTCCAGATTTTGGCAGACAGTCATGTGACGGCTCGTTTTTTGCGGGATGACTTGACGTTGTTATTGGTGCCATTTTCAGGCACGTGACATTTTTTGATCGCTTTCTATTCCGATTTTTGGGAGGCAGAATAAACAAAAACCAACAATTCAGGAATTGTTTTTTTTTGTTTTTTTTTATTCTGTTCCGCGTGTGGTAAAATTGATGAGGTAGCTTTATTCTTCGGTTCAGTACGTTTACATCGGTACCACATTTGTATCATTTTTCTATGTTTTGGCGCTTATACACAATAAAAGCTATTTTATAGAAAAAAATATTTTTTAGCATCGCTTTATTCTGAGAGCTATAACTTTTTTATTTTTCGGCTGATGGAGCTGTATGGCAGCTTGTTTTTTGCGGGACGAGATGACGTTTTCAGCGGTATCATTTTTATTTATATGTGTCTTTTTGATCGCGTGTTATTCCACTTTTTGTTTGGCGGTATGGTGATAAAGCATTGTTTTTTGCTTCGTTTTTTTTTTTTTTTTTTTACCGTGTTCACTGAAGGGGTTAACTAGTGGGACAGTTTTATAGGTCAGGTTGTTCCGGACGCGGCGATACCAAATATGTGTACTTTTATTGTTTTTTTTTTTGTTTTTTTTATAATAATATTTATTGATGTGTACATTATATTTTTATTTTTGGTGTATTATTATTTTTTTTTTTTATAATATTTTTGCACATTTTTTTTTTTCCACTTTCACACAGTTTATACACTTTATTACTTTGTCCCACTCTGGGACTTTCACTTTTTTTTTTCTGATCGCCTGCATGGCACAGGAATGAAGCACGATCCCTATGCCATGAAGGCTGTCAGAAGTGCACAGTGTGAAGATTACTTGGAGATGCACTGCGCATGCCCAAGCAATCTTCCTGCTCTCTGGTGACCCGGATGTTGTCATGACGACATCGGGTCGTCATGGCAACACCCGGGAAGCCTTTGCAGACTGCGCTGGAAGCCGGAAGAGGAGGTGAGTATCGCCGATCACCTCCCCTTGCCGCCGCAATGCCGCGATCGACTTCGATCGCAGCATCGCGGGGGTTAATGTGCTGAGAGCGGTGCAGGACCGCTCCCTGCACATAGTACCGGGTGTCAGCTGTGACAATCAGCTGACATCCGGCGGCGATCGCGCCCGCACAGCCTGTGTGCGCGCGCGATCGCCATGACGTACTAATACGGGTCTGGCTCTTAAGTCCCAGGGCACAGACGCGTATTAGTACGTCAGATGTTATTAAGGGGTTAAAGGGAATCTGTCACCCCCTGGAACTTATCTGACCTCTAATATGAGCATATACAGTACAGACCAAAAGTTTGGACACACCTTCTCATTTAAAGATTTTTCTGCATTTTCATGACTTTGAAAATTGTACATTCACACTGAAGGCATCAAAACTATGAATTAACACATGTGGAATTATATACTTAACAAAAAAGTGTGAAACAACTGAAAATATGTCTTATATTCTCGGTTCTTCAAAACCACCTCTTGCTTTGATTACTGCTTTGCACACTCTTGGCATTCTCCTGATGAGCTTCAAGAGGTAGTCACCGGAAATGGTCTTCCAACAATCTTGAAGGAGTTCCCAGAGATGCTTAGCACTTGTTGGCCCTTTTGCCTTCACTCTGCGGTCCAGCTCACCCCAAACCATCTCGATTGGGTTCAGGTCTGGTGACTGTGGAGGCCAGGTCATCTGGCGTAGCACCCCTTCACTCTCCTTCTTGGTAAAATAGCCCTTACACAGCCTGGAGGTGTGTTTGGGGTCACTGTCCTGTTGAAAAATAAATGATGGTCCAACTAAACGCAAACCGGATGGAATAGCATGGCGCTGCAAGATGCTGTGGTAGCCATGCTGGTTCAATATGCCTTCAATTTTGAATAAATCCCCAACAGTGGCACCAGCAAAGCATCCCCACACCATCACACCTCCTCCTCCATGCTTCACGGTGGGAACCAGGCATGTAGAGTCCATCCGTTCACCTTTTCTGCGTCGCACAAAGACACGATGGTTGGAACCAAAGATCTCTAATTTGGACTCATCAGACCAAAGCATAGATTTCCACTGGTCTAATGTCCATTCCTTGTGTTCTTTAGCTCAAACAAGTCTCTTCTGCTTGTTGCCTATCCTTAGCAGTGGTTTCATAGCAGCTAATTTACCTTGAAGGCCTGCTGCACAATGTCTCCTCTTAACAGTTGTTGAAGAGATGTGTCTGCTGCTAGAACTCTGTGTGGCATTGACCTGGTCTCTAATCTGAGCTGCTGTTAACCTGCGATTTCTGAGGCTGGTGACTCAGATAAACTTATCCTCAGAAGCAGAGGTGACTCTTGGTCTTCCTTTCCTGGGGCGGTCCTCATGTGAGCCAGTTTCTTTGTAGCGCTTGATGGTTTTTGCAACTGCACTTGGGGACACTTTCAAAGTTTGCCCAATTTTTCGCACTGACTGACCTTCATTTCTTAAAGTAATGATGGGCACTCATTTTTCTTTACTTAGAATTTGTATTATGGCAAGAAAAAAGCAGCTAACAGTCTATTCAGTAGGACTATCAGCTGTGTATCCACCAGACTTCTGCACAACACAACGGATGGTCCCAACCCCATTTATAAGGCAAGAAATCCCACTTATTAAACCTGACAGGGTACACCTGTGAAGTGAAAACCATTTCCGGTGACTACCTCTTGAAGCTCATCAAGAGAATGCCAAGAGTGTGCAAAGCAGTTATCAAAGCAAAAGGTGGCTACTTTGAAGAACCTAGAATATAAGACATATTTTCAGTTGTTTCACACTTTTTTTGTTAAGTATATAATTCCACATGTGTTAATTCATAGTTTTGATGCCTTCAGTGTGAATGTACAATTTTCATTGTCATGAAAATACAGAAAGATCTTTAAATGAGAAGGTGTGTCCAAACTTTTGGTCTGTACTGTAGGTGCACCAAATGCATAGTGTGACATGCAGAAGTAGTGCTGTTGCTTGAAAAGCATTCAGCAACTATTAGAAGTAACACAAGCACAGGAGACAGGAAGTGTTGTGCTCCAGAAGCATCCAGCAACTAGAGGGGTTAACACAGTCACAGGAGACAGGGAGTGTTTTAGCAGAGCCCCAGGGGGATTATGGAGAAGTTGTTTACTATCTGGCTGGAGCCTAAGAGAAAGGTACAGTGTGTGTTCTGTATCCCACGGAAGCGCCCCTGCAAGTGAAAAGGATTCAAGACTGGAGTGAAGCTAAGCTTAGGTCAGGTAGAGTTCCTGAACTAGCAGTGCAGAGTATTGTCAGGCAGAAAGATAAGGACTGGAAGAAATGGTGTCACAGGGATTATCTCCCTCAGCAAACCCTCCCCCCTCCTCCACCTCACTGTGCTGTAAAGAATGCTGTGTGTGTTCATTAATGTGCCTTTGCATTAGAAGTATGCTGTCCTGTACTACTGGGAAGACTGTGAACTGCTGTGCTGCTAAGGAAACTGCACTGTTTGTCACTGGAGCCTGTTGCTCATAAGACTTAACTTGCACTGGCTGTGCGGCTTCTTATTAAATGCTACTGTTCTACCATTTATGAGGACTCTTGTCAAGTGTGTTTGGTCAGCAAGTGAAATAACCTACGTGTCTGTGCCTGAGGGTCAATACCCCTGTGTGCCTGAGAGAAGCTGCAGCACATGGTCTATGATCACCCTGAGTAACTGTTCCCCCAAGATTCCAAAGAATTTATGTAACCTGTCTATCTGAACCTAGCGGCATGCGTGTAACAATACTAAAGCATAGTATTTTATTGATATTTACTAGTGTTGAGCGAGCACTAAAATGCTCGGGTGCTCGAAGCTCGGGCCGAGCTCGCCGTGATACTCGGGTGCTCGACCTGAGCAACGAGCCCAATGTTAGTCTATGGGAGACCCGAGCATTTTTGCGGTGGCACCCCCGGCAGTCTTTTAAAAGCCTAACAAGTGCCTGAAACGATAGTGACAGTGCTCAAATGACATGGGGACAGCATGGGGATCGCCCCAGGAAGCATTTCTGACCCCCAGGTCAATGCTGTCAACAACGTGGTCAGAGGTATTAAGCCACTTTTAAGGGCTCACAATAAAACGTTCAAAAACGAAACTGAAACTGCTTTCCTGTGAAATATGTTAAGGAAGTTCGTTTCCAGGGTAAAGACTTGTGTATAAGGTAAAATAAATATCCAAAAAAAAATACTCCTCCACACCTTGGGCTATGTTCACAAGTAGCATTTTTTATGCGTTTTTGCACTTTTGTATTGCTTTCAGCCGTGACAAATGCATTCACCGGGAAATGTCATTTTAACATTTTACAACCTTATCTGGCCATGTGCTGTGTAACACATGCATACAGTGCTGAAAAGACATGGGAACAGCATGGGGAAGACCCCTGGAAGCATCTCTGACACCCAGGTCACTGCCTAAAAGTCTTGCAACTATCCCCGTGCAAGTCCCATACTGCTAGCTTGCACTTGAAATGGGGCGTTTTAGTTTGGAGGAGGCCGAAGCTGGCCACTACCTCATGGCTGCTTCGGCAGCGAGGTCTCCATACTCAGTCCCCAGCCGCCCCTATTTGTCCCGGTGTGCCTTATACATAAGATTAAGCGCGCATACCAAAAAATTACCTGTGCCCTCCCCAGTGCATTTAGTGGGAAGGACAGCCTATTCCGCTGTAGTGTGTGCATGCCAAACCCCGTTCATGGTACATGCGAAGATGCCTCCCACCCTGCACCTGTCGTTGCAGACTTGCAACTATCCCCGTTCAAGTCCTTGTCCCAGGGCAGTGTTCAATTGTACCTCTCCCATTCCTTGCAATGCAAGTGCAAGTATGCTGCCTGCCACCCACCCACCCCCAGGCTGCAATACCATACTGCTTGCTTGCACTTGAAATTGGGCCTTTTAGGCATGTAGAGGTGGAATCGGGCCACCACGTCATGGCTGCATTGGCGGCCTGGTATCCATACTCAGTTCCCAGCCGCCCGGCGGCCAGGTGTCCACACTCGGTCACCAGCCGCCAGGGGGCGGCCGGGTGTCCATACTCAGTCCCCAGCCACCCCTCGGCCGGGTGTCCACACACGGTCCCCAGCCGCCTGGGGGCAGCCGGGTGTCCATAAACGGTCCCCAGCCGCCCCTATTTCTCCTGTCAACTTCCCCCCACACACTTTTCTTAGCCCGGCCTGCTTTAGTGCAGCATTGGACGAGCCCACCAGAGAACCAGACTCCTCCATTGGGCCCTGGATTCTCCATCAGGAGAGTTGAGATTGCCAAGGTGAGGAGCATGATGATGATGATAGAAGTTAGCATCTGCTTTGCTTTCTTGGAATGCAAGCGTAAGTGTGCAGCCTGCCACCCACCCACCCCCAGGCTGCAATACCATACTGCTAGCTTGCACTTGAAATGGGGCCTTTTAGTTTGGAGGAGGCCGAAGCTGGCCACTACCTCATGGCTGCTTCGGCAGCGAGGTATCCATACTCAGTTCCCAGTCGCCCCTATTTGTCCCGGTGTGCCTTATACATATGATTAAGAGCGCATACCAAAACATTACCTGTGCCCTCCCCAGTGCATTTAGTGGGAAGGACAGCCTATTCTGCTCTAGTGTGTGCATGCCAAACCCCTGTTCATGGTACATGCGAAGATGCCTCCCACCCTGCACCTGTCGTTGCAGACTTGCAACTGTTAGAACCTTGCTCTTAGGTTTTTTTTCCTTTGCTGGTCACATGTCCTTGTTGGCCTATTTAAGCCTGCTCCGCCCTTCTGGCTTTGCTGGACTTCATTGTATAACTACTTTCTAGCTAGCCTGTGCTCTGTATCTAACTCTGTTAGTTTGCTTGGTCTACGGACCTCTATGTTCTATATATTTTGTTTGTTCGTCTGTCTGCTACTATTTCTGTTAGGAGGTGTCCCATATTCCTCCCAGTCCTTAGTACTTGTAGGGATTCCTTCCCCACATCTATAGGTCTCCGTACAGACTAGCTTAGGACTTTAGCAGGTCTGATCGCAGGATCAGGTTCCCTGTTACATCGTAGGGATTCAGCTGAATTCTATCGTAGGGACAGATCTCCTCTCTTTCCTTAGCTCTGGTAGCAGAACATAACAGTAAGTCCAGCCTGCAAATTCTCTAAGGAAAGATCTTTCTGTTCCATCATGGTGTCGGTTCAGGATTTGGCTCATCGCCTACAGGGACTCTCTCTGGAGGTGGCCGAGCTCCGTCAGCACGTGAGTAACTGTCCTGGAGCACATTTCTTGGAGCCTAAGGTATGTTTGCCGGATTTATTTTTTGGTGAACATCGAGAATTTTTTTCATTTAAAAATGCTTGCTTATTGTATTTTCGTTTGAGACCCAAGTCCTCTGGGGATGAATCCCAGCGCATAGGGTTCATAATGTCACTTTTGCGCAAAGAGCCTCAGGAGTGGGCCTTTTCTTTGCAACCTAGTGATACATGCTTCAGATCAGTGGATAGTTTTTTTTCTGCTTTGGGACTATTATATGATGATCCTGACCGTGTTGCATCAGCTGAGACTGAGTTGAGACGTTTGAAACAGGGATCAGGTAATGTGGAAAAATATTGTACTCATTTCCGTCGTTGGTCTACTCAAATAGGGTGGAACGATTCTGCTCTGAAAAGTCTATTTCTTGCTGGGCTCAGTGAAAGGGTTAAAGACCTGCTAATTGCTTATCCTACACCTGAAGATTTGCAACAGGCTATGCAATTAGCTATACGGGTGGATAGGAGACTGCGTGCAAGGGTTAATGAGAGCAAATTCTCTGCTATGTCAGTTTCTGGTTATGAGAATGTGTGTACTAACAGTGGTGAACCGATGGAGATTGGATCGGTGGCACCTCGCTCTCAAGAAAAAGACCGTCGATTTTCTGAAGGCTTGTGTTTCTATTGCGGAAAATCTGGTCATTTGATTAAAGGCTGTGAGCTTCGTATGAAGAAAGAAAAAAAAATGGTCAGTCATGCCCGTATTGCCTGTTTAAATTCCAAGGGTGTATTTTTAGCTGCTTCCACGATTGCTCAGGAAAAATTAATGGAATTTCGGGTGTTTGTCGATTGTGGGTCTACTCTGAATGTAATTGATGGGGGATTCTTGGAAAGACTCAATTTAAAACCCGAACCTTTATCATCCCCCATTGCTGTGGTTTCTGTGGATGGTTCCCCTTTGAAGAATATTACTCTCAAGGTCTGTGAATTTCCTCTCACTATTAATGGTGTTCACCATGAGAAATTGGATTTGGTAGTTTTGAATAACTTGCCTTCTCCAGTAATATTGGGATTGCCCTGGTTAAAATTTCACAATCCTGTACTGGATTGGTCTACCAATGAAATTAAATCCTGGAGCCATAAATGTTATGACAAGTGTTGTAACGGGCGTATTGCAGCTTTGGATAGGGGAGAATTGCCTGTTCCTATTCAGGATTTTTGGAGAGTTTTTTCTGAGAAGGAATCGCAGGTTTTGCCTCCCCATAGAGACTATGATTGTTCTATTGAATTTATCCCTGGAGCGACTCTTCCTAAAAGTCGTTTATTTAACCTTACTATTCCTGAGAGGAAGGCTTTGGAGGAATACATACAGACAAGTTTGGCCGCCGGTCACATTAGGCCCTCTAAGTCTCCTGTGGCGGTTGGATTTTTTTTTGTAAAAAAAAAGGACGGCGGTTTACGTCCTTGTCTGGATTTTCGTGAGATTAACAAAATTACTGTACGCAATCCTTACCCACTGCCATTGATTCCTGATCTGTTTAACCAGTTAATGGGGGCCAAGTGGTTCTCTAAAATTGACCTTAAGGGGGCATACAATCTGTTGCGCATGAAGGAGGGTGATGAATGGAAGACTGCTTTTAACACTCCTGTGGGTCATTTTGAGAATCTGGTTATGCCTTTTGGTCTTACTAATGCTCCTGCATTTTTTCAGAATCTTATTAATGACATCCTTAGACCTTTGATCGGCAAAAATGTGGTTGTGTATTTGGATGACATTTTGATTTATTCGCCGGATCTGGAGTCTCATTGGCGGAGCGTACGTGAGGTATTACAGTTGTTAATGGACAATTCGCTTTTTGCTAAGCTGGAGAAATGTGAGTTCGCTGTACAGAGAATTAGTTTTTTGGGTTACATTATCTCCAGCGAAGGTTTTGAGATGGACCCGGTTAAAGTTCAAGCTGTACAGGAATGGCCTAGGCCTATTGGTTTGAAATCGATACAGAGGTTTTTAGGTTTCGCCAATTATTACAGAAAATTCATAAAAAATTTTTCTAGTATTGTCAAACCTCTGACCGATCTCACCAGGAAAGGTGCTGATGCGGTTCAGTGGTCTTCTGAGGCCATTGAAGCTTTTGTGTATCTCAAGGAGAGGTTCACCTCTGCTCCCATCCTTATGCAGCCTGATGTGACTAAGCCGTTTTTGGTTGAGGTTGATGCTTCCTCTGTGGGGGTTGGCGCAGTATTGTCTCAGGATAACGGGGATGGATTACATCCCTGTGCCTTTTTTTCAAAAAAATTTTCGGAGACTGAACTGAATTACGATATTGGTAATCGGGAATTATTGGCTATTAAACTCGCATTTGAACACTGGCGTCACTTCTTGGAAGGTGCGGAATTTCCCGTTCAGGTTCTTACGGATCATAAAAATCTGATATATCTTGATGCTGCCAAACGCCTGAATGCCCGTCAGGCTAGGTGGGCACTGTTTTTCTCGCGGTTTAATTTCTCCGTTACTTACATCCCTGGTACTAAGAATGTTAAGGCGGATGCCTTGTCTCGCAGTTTTTCTCCCATAGTCGGTGCTGAGAAAGAGGAGAACATTTTACAAGAAGGTGTTGTGATAGCTGCTTTGGACTCCGTTTTGGAAGATGAGATTCTTAAAGCACAGGAGAATGCCCCATCTAACACTCCCCATGGGAGGTTGTTTGTGCCTGGGACCTTTAGGAGAGATTTATTTGTTGAGTGTCACGAATCTCGGTTGGCAGGTCATCCCGGAATCTCTGAGACCAAGAGACTGGTGGGTCGCAGTTTTTGGTGGCCTGGATGGCAGAAGGAAGTCATTAAGTGGGTGCGTCAATGTACTATATGTGCTAGATCTAAGTCCTCACATACTCCTGCTGCGGGGTTGCTTTGTCCTTTGGAGGTTCCCAGTGCTCCTTGGACACATTTGGCTATGGACTTTATAACTGATCTTCCCCCCTCTGAGGGTTTTACTGTCATCTGGGTGGTCGTGGACCGTTTTAGCAAGATGTGTCACTTGGTTCCCTTTGTCAAACTGCCCTGCGCTAAGACACTCGCTAAGGCCTTTGTCAAGGAAATTGTCAGACTTCATGGCGTTCCTACTGACATTGTTTCTGATAGGGGTCCTCAGTTCGTGGCTCGTTTTTGGCGTGCCTTTTGTGACAGGTTGGGAGTTCATTTATCGTTCTCGTCCGGATATCATCCTGAATCTAATGGCCAGACAGAAAGGAAAAACCAGGATGTTGATCAGTTCTTGCGTTGTTTTGTGGCAGACAATCAAGAGGGGTGGTCTGAGTTTCTGCCACTTGCTGAATTTGCTCTGAACAATCATACATCTTCTTCTGCTGGTTGTTCGCCTTTTTTTTGTTGTTCTGGGAGACATCCGTCGTTTGGGTCGTTCTCCAAGTTGGGATCTGCCGTGCCTGAGGAGGAGAATTTTTCCGGTGATTTGGAGAGAGTTTGGACGGACGTGCGTGGTAATCTTCAGGAGGCCAACAGAAAATCTAAGGACTACTTTGATAGGAAACGACAGGAGGTTTTGTTCGCTGTTGGTGACATGGTTTGGTTGTCCTCTAGGAATCTGCGGTTGAGGATTCCTTCTAAGAAATTGGGTCCCAAGTTTGTAGGGCCCTTTAAGGTGCTTCAGGTTGTCAACCAATCTGCTGTTAGGTTGGAGGTTCCTACCTCCTGGAGAATTAATCTGGTATTTCATGTCTCTCTGTTGAAAAAAGCTGTTGTATCGGATTGTGACGCCTCTGCCTCTGTTCCTCCGGTGGTGGAGGACGGGGAATATGAAATTTCTCGCATCCTTAACTCTAGACTGTATAGAGGTAGTTTGCAGTATCTTGTGGCCTGGAAAGGTTTCGGACCCGAGGATAACTCTTGGGTGAGGTCGGATGATGTTTCCGCGTCCAGACTTATCAGAGCGTTTCACAGGAGATTTCCTGATAAGCCTGGTCCTAGGGGATCCGGAGGATCCTCTTAGAAGGGGGGGTACTGTTAGAACCTTGCTCTTAGGTTTTTTTTCCTTTGCTGGTCACATGACCTTGTTGGCCTATTTAAGCCTGCTCCGCCCTTCTGGCTTTGCTGGACTTCATTGTATAACTACTTTCTAGCTAGCCTGTGCTCTGTATCTAACTCTGTTAGTTTGCTTGGTCTACGGACCTCTATGTTCTATATATTTTGTTTGTTCGTCTGTCTGCTACTATTTCTGTTAGGAGGTGTCCCATATTCCTCCCAGTCCTTAGTACTTGTAGGGATTCCTTCCCCACATCTATAGGTCTCCGTACAGACTAGCTTAGGACTTTAGCAGGTCTGATCGCAGGATCAGGTTCCCTGTTACATCGTAGGGATTCAGCTGAGTTCTATCGTAGGGACAGATCTCCTCTCTTTCCTTAGCTCTGGTAGCAGAACATAACAGCAACTATCCCCGTTCAAGTCCTTGTCCCAGGGCAGTGTTCAATTGTACCTCTCCCATTCCTTGCAATGCAAGTGCAAGTATGCAGCCTGCCACCCACCCACCCCCAGGCTGCAGTACCATACTGCTTGCTTGCACTTGAAATTGGACCTTTTAGGCATGTGGAGGCGGAATCTGGCCACCACGTCATGGCTGCATTGGCGGCCTGGTATTCATACTCAGTCCCCAGCCAACCGGCGGCCGGGTGTCCACACTCGGTCCCCAGCCACCAGGGGGCAGCCGGGTGTCCACACATGGTCCCCAGCTGCATGGGGGCAGCCGGGTGTCCATGAACGGTCCCCAGCCACCCCTATTTCTCCTGTCAACTTCCCCCCACACACTTTTCTTAGCCCGGCCTGCTTTAGGTCAACATTGAACGAGCCCACCAGAGAACCAGACTCCTCCGGTGGGCCCTGGATTCTCCATCAGGGGAGTTGAGAGTGCCAAGGTGAGGAGCATGATGATGATGATAGAAGTTAGCATCTGCTTTGTTTTCTTGGAATGCAAGCGCATGTATGTAGTAGCGGCTAGGCCTGAGGTGGTCAGCGTTTTGGCGCATATCCTATCTCCTCCGAGGATTGCTGGATGTTTTCCTGCTACTATCCCAGTTCTATGATTCCCGTTAAAACAAAGCTTCAGGTGATAAATGATGGATGAGGTGGTGGCAAAGGAGAAAGAGCAGGAGGAACAGGGACCATTCACATCAATATCAGGCCAGTCAACCACATATGTCTTGTAGGATATGTTTATGTAACAAAAGGAGCGGTTCAGCTACACAGTTATAGGGCATACAGTGAGTGCAATGCCTACCAAAAATTTCGAGGCACTCCAATGCCCCTTGGAAATGACATGGAGGTCAGAGGGCCTTAACTAAACCGTTTTTTCCATTTATAGCAACTGGGTCTCCTGTACACTGTTGGCCTAAGCAGTGAATGGAAGGCTTTCCAAAAATTATGAGGAACTACACTGCCCCTTGAAACAGACGTGGATTACAGCGTACTAAAAACCTTCTACCCATTATTGGGGAGTGGGTCTCCCTTAGTTTTCGCCTTTGCATTGAAAAGCAAAAGCTGACTAAAATTAGGAGGAAATGCAATGCCCGTTGGAAGAGTCGTGGAGGTTAGAGGTAATTAAAAACAACATTCCAATGCCCCTTGGAAGAGCTGTGGAGTTCAGAGTGGCTTAAGAAAACGCTTTTAATGCCACTTTGAAGAGACGTGGAGGTCACAGTAGCTTAACAAGACGGTTTTAATGCACTTTGGAAAAGTGGTGGCGGTTGCAGTAGCTTAACAAGACGGTTTGAATGCACCTCGGAAGAGACATGGAGGTCCCATTAGCTTAACAAGATGGTTTTAATGTCCCTTACAAGAGCCATGCAGTACAGCATATTACAAACATTATTCCCATTATTGGGGAGTGGGTCTCCCATAGTCTTTGCTTATGCCTTCCAAGCAAAAGTTGCCAAAAATTAGGACGGAGGAACTTGCAATGCCCCTTACAAGAGCCATGCAGTACAGCATATTACAAACATTATTCCCATTAATGGGGAGTGGGTCTCCCATAGTCTTTGCTTATGCCTTCCAAGCAAAAGCTGCCAAAAATTAGGAGGAAATGCAATGCCCGTTCGAAGAGTCGTGGAGGTTAGAGTTAATTAAAAGCAACATTTCAATGCCCCTTGGAAGAGCTGTGGAGTTCAGAGTGGTTTAACAAGATGCTTTTAATGCCACTCAGAAGAGACGTGGAGGTCCCAGTAGCTTAACAAGAAGGTTTTAATGCCCCTCGGAAAAGTGGTGGAGGTGGCAGTAGCTTAACAAGACGGTTTGAATGCCCCTTGGAAAAGTGGTGGAGGTCGCAGTAGCTTAACAAGATGGTTTGAATGCCCCTTGGAAAAGTGGTGGAGGTCGCAGTAGCTTAACAAGACGGTTTTAATGCCCCTCGGAAAAGTGGTGGAGGTCGCAGTAGCTTAACAAGACGGCTTGAATGCCCCTTGGAAAAGTGGTGGAGGTCGCAGTAGCTTAACAAGATGGTTTTAATGCCCCTCGGAAGAAACGTGGAGGTCGCAGTAGCTTAACAAGATGGTTTTAATGCCCCTTGGAAAAGTGGTGGGGGTCACAGTAGCTTAACAAGACGGTTTTAATGCCCCTTGGAAAAGTGGTGGAGGTCGCAGTAGCTTAACAAGACAGTTTTAATTCACCTTACAAGAGCCATACAGTACAGCATCTTAAAAATATTATTCCCATTATTGGGGAGTGGGTCTCCCACAGTCTTTGCTTATGCCTGCCAAGCAAAACCTGACAAAAATAAGGACGGAGGAACTTTCAATAATGGCAACAAGGACCACGGTCACCCTGGTGGTATAGTGGTGGTGGAGGCTGAGGATACGGAGAAGAACTTAAAACAGCCGAAATGAGGAAGCGTATACCCATGTGTGGGTGTGAAGCGGTGCATGTGAATACACCTCCCGAAAAAACACAGTGGATTTGACTTTATGTTACTCTGCTGTCATTTGGTGGTGATGAGAAGTGTGGCCCAATCCAGCCCTTGTTTATTTTGATAAGAGTCAGCTTGTCAGCATTGTCAGTTGACAGGCGAGTGCGCTTATCAGTTATAATTCCCCCAGTGGCACTAAAAACACGCTCCGATAACACGCTAGCGGCAGGGCAGGCCAGGACCTCCAAGGCGTACAGAGCGAGTTCATTCCAAGTGTCCAGCTTGGATACCCAATAATTAAAAGGCACAGAGGAATCACGGAGGATGCTGGTACGGTCGGCAAGGTACTCCCTTACCATCTTTTGAAACTTTCCACTCCTTGTGAGAGTACCCCGCGCCTCAGGGTCTGTCCGAAGGGAGGGTCTGAGAAAACTTTCCCAGAATGTTGACAGTGTTCCCCTGCCTCTGCTGGATTGGAGTTGCGTCTCTCTCGCATGTATGCCTTGGTTGGGCAACGAACTGTGACCTCTGCCGCTAGCGTGTTCAGATGGGAATTTTTTTAACAGTTCTGCAGCAAGGGCCTTCTAATACTGCCCCATTTTTGTAGACCTCTCCACCTCAGGAATAAGAGAGTGAAAGTTCTCCTTGTAGCGGGGGTCTAAAAGTGTCACCAACCAGTAATGACTGTCACCCAACATATTGACAACTCGAGGGTCACGGTTAAGGCAGCGTAACATAAAGTCAGCCATGCGTTCCAGACTGGTAACGGGCAAGACTTCCGTGTCCTCACCAAGATGACGACTGACCATGCTCTACTCCTCCTCCTCCTCCCCCCTGTCCTCAGGCCACCAACGCTGAACCGACGGTTTGACAGTTGTACAGGTACTACCGTCTACAGCGCATGATACAAGCTCCTGTTCTTCCTCCTTCTCCTCTCCCTCATTGTCCCCCAATGCATGTTGGGATGAGACGAGGCTGGGCTGTGTGTAATCGACCGCTACGGCTTCTTGATCTATCTCATCATACTCTGGCTGCAATGCCTTCTCTTCAATTCTCTTGCAGAGAGCGTTGCAAAAGACAGACAAGTGGAATGCTAATGCTAATGATGGCGTCATCGCCACTCACCATCTTGGTGGACTCCTCAAAGTTTGTCAAGATGGTACATATGTCAGACATCCAGGTCCACTCCTGAGGTCTTGTGTGGAGTCTGACCTGAATATCGACGGCCTTGTTGCAGCTGGTACTCCACAACTGCTCTCTTCTGCTCACAAATCCTTTGCAACATGTGGAGGGTAGAGTTCCAACGTGTGGGGACATCACACACCAGTCGGTGTGATGAAAGCTGCAAACGCTTCTGCAACACAGCAAGGGCGGCGACTTGCGAAAATGAGCTGACAGGCGGCGTACTTTGACGAGCAGATCTGGCAACTCGGGTTACGATTTAAGAAACTGCTGAACCACGAGGTTAAGCACATGAGCCAGGCATGGTATGTGTGTGATCTCGCCTCGCCTCAGAGCCGCCACCAGGTTACGGCCATTGTCACACACGACTATGCCTGGATGTAGGTTCAGCGGTGTCAGCCACAGATCTGCCTGCTCTTTCACAGCTGTCCACAACTCACAAGTAGTGTGAGGTTTCTCACCTAAGCTTATGAGTTTCAGCACAGCCTGTTGCCGCTTGGCTGAGGCAGTACTGCAGTGCTTCCAGCTTGTAACTGATGTGGTGATATCTGAGATGGAGGCTGAACATGAGGAGGAGGAGGAGGATGATGTGCAGAAGCTGTACACTGTGGGGGCAACTCTGACTGACATAGTGTTAGACCCCTCCTGTTAGTTTTTTTTATCTTGTGTTTTGCGGTCACGTGACCATCTGCCTCTATATTCCAGCTCCGCCCTTCTGGCTTTGCTGGACTTCAGTGTTGTTTTGACTGTCTCTCTAGCCAGGTGCTTCGGTGCCTATCTCTGTCAGTTCTTGGTCCTCTGGGACCTTTAGTACTTTTTGTCAGTTTGTCCTTTTTGCTCTGCAACAACTTCTGTTTAGGAGGTGTCCCATTTTTGTCCCAGTCCTTAGTTCATTTAGGGACCCCTCCCTTAATTCTATAGGGCTCCATTCAGACTAGCCGAGGACGAAGGCGGGTCTGTTCACAAGGAACAGACAGCCCGCTACATCGTAGGGATTCAGCTTAGTCTTACTGTAGGGACAGTTTTCCCCTATCTTTCCTTAGTTTATGTTGCAGATCATAACAGTAAGTCCAGCCCAAAAAAACTAAAAGGAAAGAAATTCGGGGATCAGTATGGTTTCCATCCAGGAGTTGGCTCAACGCCTGCAGGGATTGTCTCTGGAGGTGGCCGAGCTTCAGCAATACGTGAGTAGCTGTCCTGGAGCGCATTTTGTCAAACCGAAGGTAGGACTGCCTGATGTTTTTTATGGTAAACAGCAAAATTTTTTTTTCCTTTAAAAATGCTTGTTTGTTATATTTTCGTTTGAGACAAAGGTCCTCTGGGAATGAATCACAGCGCATTGGTTTTATTATGTCACTGTTGCGCAATGAACCACAGGGGTGGGCCTTTTCTCTCCAGCCTAATGATCCATGTTTAAGTACTGTTGAAGAATTTTATTCAGCTATGGGGCTATTATATGACGATCCTGATCGAATCTCATCTGCTGAATCAGAACTTAGACGTTTGAATCAGTGGTCAGATGATGTTGAAATTTATTGCACACACTTCAGAAGATGGGCCTCAGAAGTTAAATGGAATGATTCTGCACTGAGATGTGTATTTCTTGCTGGTTTGAGTGAAAGGGTTAAGGATTTGCTAATTGCATTCCCTGCACCTGAGACTCTGCAGGAAGCTTTGCAGTTAGCTGTTCGTGTGGACAGGAGACTGAGATCCAGGGTCAATGATGTAAAAACTCCTGTAACTTCAGGTCCTAGTTCCCAGAAAATCTGCTCTGACAGCGGAGAACCAATGGAGGTTGGGGCGATGTCACTCCGCTCTCAGGAAAGAGATCGGAGATTCGCCGAAGGTTTGTGTCTTTATTGTGGTAAAGATGACCATTTGATTAAGTATTGTGAGCGTCGTTTAAGTAAAGAAAAAAAAAACGTCAGCTACGCCCGTATAGCTTGTTTACGCTCTGCAGGAGTGTTTCTTTCTGGGAGTACTACTCTGCAGGGAGATTTGATTGAATTTCAGGTATTTGTGGATTGTAGTTCAACACTTAATGTGATTGATAAAGGGTTTTTGGAAAACCTTAAATTGAAATCCAAACCTTTGTCATCACCTATTTCTGTGGTTGCAATTGATAACACTCCTTTGAAATGTATTACTCACAAGACTGCTGCATTTCCTCTCACTATCAATGGAGTTCACCAAGAAATTTTGGACTTGGTTGTTTTGGATAATTTGCCCTCTCCAGTTGTTCTAGGATTGCCTTGGTTAAAACTGCACAATCCTTTATTGGACTGGTCTACTAATGTGATTAAGTCTTGGAGTCAGAAGTGCTATGATAAATGTTGTAATGGTCGCATTGCGGCTGTGGAAAAAGGGGAATTACCGGTACCTATTCAAGATTTTTGGAGGGTTTTTTCGGAGGAGGAGTCGCAAGTTTTACCTCCTCATAGGGATTACGATTGCGCCATTGAGTTTGTTCCGGGTGCTGCTCTTCCCAAAAGTCGCTTGTTTAATCTGACTATCCCTGAAAGAAAGGCCTAGGAGGAGTACATAGAGAGTAGCCTGGCTGCTGGTCACATTAGACCTTCTAAGTCGCCTGTGGCAGTTGGATTCTTCTTTGTTAAAAAAAAGGACGGCGGTTTACGTAAATGTCTGGATTTTCGTGAAATTAATAAAATTACCGTACGCAATTCCTACCCATTGCCGTTAATTCCTGACTTGCTTAACCAGTTAGTAGGAGCCAAGTGGTTCTCCAAAATTGATCTCCCGGGGGCATACAATTTGTTACGTGTGAAGGAGGGTGATGAATGGAAAACTGCTTTTAACACTCCGGTAGGTCATTTTGAGAATCTGGTGAAGCCTTTTGGTCTTACCAATGCACCTGCATTTTTTCAGAACCTTATTAATGACATCCTGAGACCTTTGATTGGTAAGAATGTGGTTGTGTATTTGGATGACATTTTGATTTATTTGCCAGATCTGGAGTCCCATTGGCAGAGTGTACATGAAGTTTTGCAGTTATTGAGTATTAATTCACTCTTTGCTAAGCTGGAGAAATGTGAGTTCGCTGTGCAGAAAATTCGTTTTTTGGGCTACATTGTCTCCAGCGAGGGCTTTGAGATGGACCCTGTGAAGGTTCAGGCTGTGCAGGAATGGCCTAGGCCTATTGGTTTGAAATCTAGACAGAGATTTTTGGGTTTTGCCAATTATTACAGGAAATTCATTAAGAATTTTTCTGTAGTTGTTAAACCTCTAACCGATCTCACCAGGAAAGGTGCGAATACGGCCCAGTGGACTACTGAGGCCTTTGAAGCGTTTGAGTATCTCAAAGAGAGGTTCAGTTCTGCCCCTATCCTTATGCAGCCTGATGAGGCCAAGCCTTCTTTGGTCGAGGTCGATGCTTCATTGGTGGGGGTCGGAGCAGTTTTGTCTCAGGAGAACAAGGGTGGAGTACATCCTTGTGCCTTCTTTTCGAAAAAAAATTTCAGAAACCGAACTGAATTATGATGTTGGAAATCGGAAGTTGCTGGCTATTAAACTTGCGTTTGAACACTGGCGTCATTTTTTGGAAGGCGCTAGATTTCCTATTCAGGTTTTTACAGATCATAAGAATTTGATCTCTCTGGATGCTGCCAAGCGCTTGAATGCCCGTCAAGCTAGGTGGGCACTTTTTTTTTCTCGGTTTCATTTTTCTGTTACCTATATCCCTGGTACTAAGAATGTTAAAGCCGATGCTTTATCTCGCAGCTTCTCTCTTACAGTCGGTGCTGAGGAGAAGGAGAGCATTTTACAGAAAGGAGTTGTGGTGGCGGCATTGGACTCCGTTTTGGAGAATGGGATTCTGAATGCTCAAGATGATGCTCCCCATGTGAGGTTGTTCGTGCCTAGAGCCTTCAGGAGAGATTTGTTTGTGGAGTGTCATGAGTCTCGGTTGGCAGGTCATCCAGGAGTTTCAGAGACTAAGAGACTTATCAGTTGCAGTTTTTGGTGGTGTACTGTGTGTGCTAGGTCAAAGGCTTCACATACTCCTGCTGCGGGGTTGCTTTGCCCTCTGGAGGTTCCTAGTGCGCCTTGGACACATCTCACTATGGATTTTACTACTGATCTTCCAGTGTCCGAGGGTTTTACTGTCATCTGGGTGGTCGTGGACCGTTTTAGTAAGATGTGTCATTTGGTTCCATTCATTAAGTTGCCCTGCGCCAAGACACTCGCTAAGGCATTTGTTAAGGAGATTGTCAAGCTCCATGGCGTTACCACGGATATTGTTTCTGATAGATGACCTCAGTTTGTGGCTCGCTTTTGGCGTGCTTTTTGTGACAGGTTGGGAGTCCATTTGTCATTTTCGTCTGGTTATAATCCGGAGTCGAATGGTCAGACTGAAAGAAAGAACCAGGATGTTGAACAGTTTTTGCGTTGTTTTGTGGCGGACAATCAAGAGGTGTGGTCTGAGTTTCTGCCTCTCGCAGAATTTGCTCTTAACAATCATACATCCTCCTCTGCTGGGTGTTCTCCTTTTTTTTGTTGTTCTGGGAGACATCCGTCATTTGGGTCGTTCTCCAAATTGGAGTCGGCGGTGCCGGAGGAGGAGAATTTTTCTGGTGATTTGGAGAGAGTTTGGACTAATGTACATTGTAACCTGCAAGAGGCTAACAAGAAGTCCAAGAAGTATTTTGACAGGAAACGTAAGGAGGTTTTGTTTACTGTGGGTGACATTGTTTGGTTGTCCTCGAAGAACCTGCGGTTGAGGATTCCCTCTAAAAAACTGGGTCCTAAGTTTGTGGGTCCATTTAAAGTGCTTCAGGTTGTTAACCTGTCTGCTGTTAGGTTGGATGTCCCTACTTTCTGGAAGATTAATCCTGTGTTTCATGTTTCCTTGTTGAAAAAGGCTGACGTTTTTAATAGGGACGCCATTGTCACAGTTCCCCCTGTGGTGGAAGACGGCGAATATGAAATTTCTCGTATTTTGAATTCTAGATGGCATAGAGGGAAATTACAGTATCTCATCTACTGGAAGGGTTTCGGTCCCGAAGACAACTCCTAGGTAAGGACGGATGATGTCTCTGCTCCTAGACTTGTTAAAGCTTTCCACAGGAGGCTTCCGGATAGGCCTGGGCCTGGAGGATCCGGAGGATCCTCATAAAAGAGAGGGTACTGTTAGAACCCTCCTGTTAGTTTTTTCTATCTTGTGTTTTGCGGTCACGTGACCTTTTGCCTATTTATTCCAGCTCCGCCCTTATGGCTTTGCTGGACTTCAGTGTTGTTTTGACTGTCTCTCTAGCCAGGTGCTTCGGTGCCTATCTTTGTCACATCTTGGTCCTCTGGGACCTTTAGTACTTTTTGTCAGTTTGTCCTTTTTGCTCTGCAACAACTTCTGTTTAGGAGTCCCAGTCCTTAGTTCATTTAGGGACCCCTCCCTTAATACTATAGGTCTCCGTTCAGACTAGCCAAGGATGAAGGCGGGTCTGTTCACAAGGAACAGGCAGCCCGCTACATCGTAGGGATTCAGCTTAGTCTTACTGTAGGGACAGCTTTCCCCTATCTTTCCTTAGTTTATGTTGCAGATAATAACACATAGGGCCTACAATCCTCGGTGTGGAGAGGATGTGTTCCGTCCCAAGGTCCGACTGGGTCCCGGCTTCCACTATGTTTACCCAGTGTGCCGTCAGGGAGATGTACTGTCCCTGGCCACAAGCACTTGTCCACGTGTCCGTTGTCAGGTGGACTCTCCCAGTAACTGCGTTGTTGAGGGCACGGCAGATGTTTTGGGACACGTGCTTGTGTAGTGCGGGGATGGCACACCGGGCAAAATAGTGTCGGCTGGGGACGGCCACCGCCATAAGGTTGCGGAAGGATTCCGTCTCCACCAGCCTAAAAGGCAGCATTTCCAACGCAAGCAGTCGTGAAATGTGCGAATTTAGGACTGTGGCCTGTGGGGCTTTAGCTGCGAATTTCCGCTTTCGTTCAAAGGTCTGGGATATGGACAATTGAACGCTGCGGTGGGACGTGGACGTTGATGCTGTTTCTTGAGAAACTGCCATAACAAGTGAAGACTGAGAGGAGGGGGCATCTTTGCATGCAGTATGGACAGGGGATTGCCTTGCACGCACAACAGGGGGTTCTCTTACACGCACAACAGCGGAAGAAGCAGTGGTGACACCCGCTGACACTGGTCATGGACCCTGGGGTTCACCCCACAAAGTCGGGTGCTTTGCTGCCATGTGCCTGATCATGCTGGTGGTGGTCAGGCTGGTAGTTTTGTCACCCCTGCTGATGCTGGAATGGCAGGTGGTACAAATGGCCTTTTTGGGGTTATCAGCAGAGTCTTTAAAAAAATTCCAGACTCTGGAAGACCTACAGGTTGTACTGGCAACGTCCCTCGTGTTGGTGTTACGGGGAACTGTTGCCTGCCTTCTGTGTGCGGCCACCACACTGCTTCTTCCTGCCTGTTGGGGTACTCTGCCTCCCTCACCCTGTGTGCTGCTGGCCTCGCTCTGCATATCCTCTTGCCACATTGGGTCAGTTACTAGATCATCCACCACCTCCCCCTCTTCCACTTCCGCACCATGATCCTCCTCCTCACTTTCTGGCAATTGTGTCTCATCATCGTCCACCTCTTATGACAAATTGCCAGCGTCGACTTTCTGTGGCCGCGGCTGTTCAAATATTTGGGCATCGCTACATGGGATCTCCTCTTCCACCACTTCAAGCGGAGCAGGCGAGAGGCACAAATCTGGAAATGGACCAGTGAACAGCTCTTCAGAGTGTCCAAGTGTGGGATCAGGGTGAGGAGGAGTATGCGGTCGAGACTCACAGCTACTAAGATTTGACCGTGTGGAAGACAGACCGGAGGTGGTGGTGCCCAGGTAACTGGAAGTATTATCTGCTATCCAATTAATAACCTGTTCACACTGATCAGTTCGCAATACTGGTGTTGTTCTGTGCTTCCCTAGTAATTCGGTCAAGAAGTAGGAACGAGAAGATGTGGCTGTTGGTTGTGGCACATTTTCACCTTGGCCACGGCCCCGTCTTCTGCACGCACCATCACCAGAACATCCAGTTCCATGTCCCTTGCCACGCGCCTTGCCCATTGTAAATTAAGTAAAATAGCTTACACTCGCACTATCAATGGAAAAAGGGTAATAAAAAGTAGATTAGAACCGTGGAAGAGGAAAACCACAGTTCTATTTCTCTGGCCTACACCCGACTCTTTTAAACAATCTGAACAATCAGGGAGAAACTATTACTGTTTCTCTTTACGGAAAAAATGCCAAAAGCTGAATAATAGAGATTTTTTACAGTGGAACAGCAAAACCACAGTTATAATTTACTGGTGTATACCAGACTTTTTTAAATATATATATTTGCGGCTGAACAGTGAGCGACACACTCAAATTGTTTTTTTTTTAGATACAAATGGCCAAAAAGTGGATAATACAGAGGTTTGAACCGTGGAACTGAAAAACCACACTTCTGTCTCTCTGGCCTACACCAGATTATTTTCAACAGATATATTTGTGTCTGAAAAATCAGGGAGACACTATTAGGTTTTATTTTACGGCAAAAATGACAAAAGCAGGATAATAGAGATTTTTTACCGTGGAACAGCAAAACCACAGTTATAATTTACTGGTGTATACCAGACTTTTTTAAATATATATATATTTGCGGCTGAACAGTGAGCGACACACTCAAACTGGGGTTTTTTTTAGATACAAATGGCCCAAAAGTGGATAATACAGAGGTTTGAACCGTGGAACTGCAAAACCACACTTCTGTTTCTCTGGCCTACACCAGAATATTTTCAACAGATATACAGTATTTGTGTCTGAAAAATCAGAGACACACTTTTCTTTTTTTTTTTGGGGGGGGGGGGACCACCAAAAGGTTAATAAGACGGGTATTTGTACAGTGTGAAGGAGGAAAAAAAAAGAGGATTTAGATGAAAAAGGATTTTTCCTGGCCCCCGGGACCTGGAGCTAAGTCCAGCAATTTCAGCAACAGGAGCACACAGGACTGTAATGCAGCGTTTGTTGGTATAACCACTGTGTCTCCCATACAGCCTGCCTGCCTGCCTGCCTGCCTGGTATCTGGGATGGATATTAGTCCTGAGAAGGACTGTTTGTTTGATCTGGCAGCCTTTACAGACCCTACACTATTTTGCAGTATATATCTCTCCCTAAATCAGCAGCGCTGTCCCTACACTGTCTGATCCCGGCCGTCTGTGTCCAAGATGGCGGCGCCCGGTTTTAAATACTCGAGGTGACGCTGTGCGGCCAGCCAATCACTGTAATGCCCACAACCAACATGGCTGCGGCATTACAGTGACTGGCTGGCAATCCCTGCATGTTCATTGGCTCTGTAAAGAGCGCCAAACATGCAGGGCGGAGACCCGAGCTCCCGCCCAAGTAACCCGGAAATGCTCGGTGCTTGCCGAACATCCCAAGTGGCGAGATGCTCGGGCGAGTACCGAGCAGTGTCGAGCATGTTCGCTCAACACTAATATTTACAATTAAAATTATTCAAATATATATTGAGGTCAGCAGGAGAAATTACAAGGTGAGATGAGGAAGCGCCAGGTCTGTTTTGGAGTTTAGTTAGGAACTACTCATCAACCGTTTGGACACAGTCATGTATCAATGCCCCCATACCGTAATAATGTCTCCAATCATGTAATAATGTCCTCTGCCCTGTTATAATGTCCTCTGTCCTGGCTCCTTTCTGTAGAAATATTCCCCTAGCCTGGCCTCTTCCTGTAATAATATCCCCACTCCTTGCCCCCATCCCGTAATAATGTCCCCATCCTGGCCCATTCCTGAAATAATGTTTTCACATCCTAGTCCCTTTATTTAATAATGTCCCCCGTACTGGCCCCTTCCTTTAATAATGTCCCCTATCCTGGCCCATTCCTGAAATAACGTTTTCCCATCCTGGCCCCTTCCTATAATATTGTCTTCCATCTTGGCCCATTCCTGAAATAATGTTTTCACATCCTGGACACTTCCTATAATATAGTTCCCCATCCTGGCCCCTTCCCATAATATTGTCTTCCATTCTGGCCCCGTCCTGTAATAATGTCTTCCATCCTGTAGTAATGTACTCTGTCCTGTAATAAATTCCCCCGTCCTGGCCCCTTTCTGTAATAATGTCCCCAATCCTGACCCCCATTCTTTAATGATGTTCCCCATCCTGGTTTTCTTCTGCAATACATTTAAAAAAATAAATGAGTGATTTTTCTCACCTGTGCCTGCTCCCATGATGTGCAGGGGTTTCTTCCTTCTCCATGGTCTGCGCAGAGGGCTGGGCGTTGAGGGTAGAGACGTCATGCATTGCCCTCGACTTGTCCATCGATATCAAATGCCAGCTTTTGATTGACTGATGGATTTTATATCTATTTAGGTGCAGGGAGTTGGTGGTTTTCTGCACCACAATACGTTTCGGCTGAATGTACAACCGAGGACGTACATTCAGCTGAAAACGGCACTGGCATTGGCGGGACCCCTGACTACATAGGCCCGGTTGTAGAAGCACCCTCTGCCACCACAATCATTACCCCCCTGGGGATGACCATTGATTCCATTCCTGGTGTTTTGGAACACCAAGAATGAGACCCTGAGCCCCTTTTTGAATAGAGCGGAGCTGCACATGCTCGACCTCTGCTCCATTCATTGTTTATGGGACTGCAAAAGAACGCTGAGTGCCATTCCAAAGCCCTGATCTTGGGGTCAGGATTGGAACCCCAGTGTTCAGCAAGTTATACGCTTTACTATGGCTAAGGGTTAACTTACTTATTGGGGGGGAAATAAACCTTTAACTTTGTAGCAGGGCCGGCTCCAGGTTTTTCTGGGCCCCGGGCGAAAGCGTCTCAGTGGGCCCTTTTAACACATACACGATTCATGATGCACAGATACGGCGGAGAAATATATATATAGTACACAGGGCCCAGCCTGCCACCTCATCCTTCACATATGCAGACATGCGCATGCACACACGGTACACAGACATGCGCGCGCACACGCGGTACGCAGACATGCGCACACATACACGGTACGCAGACACATGCACGCACACATACACGGTACGCAGACACATGCACGCACACACGGTACGCAGACATGCGCACACACGGTACGCAGACACATGCACGCACACACACACACACGGTACGCAGACACATGCACGAACACACAGTACGCAGACATGCGCACACACACACACACAGTACGCAGACACATGCACGCACACACACGGTACGCAGACACATGCACGCACACGTGGTACGCAGACATGCACACACACACGGTACGCAGACACATGCACGCACACGTGGTACGCAGACATGCACGCACACACACGGTACGCAAACACATGCACGCACACGTGGTACGCAGACATGCACACACACACACGGTACGCAGACACATGCACACACACACAGTACGCAGACATGCGCACACACGGTACGCAGACACATGCACGCACACACGGTACGCAGACATATGCACGCACACACGGTACGCAGACATATGCACGCACACACGGTACGCAGTCACACGCACGCACACACGGTACACAGACATATGCACGCACACACGGTACGCAGACATATGCACGCACACACGGTACGCAGTCACACGCACGCACACACAGTACACAGACATATGCACGCACACATGGTGCACAGACAGGCGCACGCACACACGGTACGCAGACATATGCACGCACACACGGTACACAGATATGTACACATACAGACATGCACACATTTTTACACAAATTCTTAAAGACATATATAAAACAGACAAATATATATACACAGTCATACATGCTGATATTCACATACATGCACTCACACAGACCCATTACAAATATTTTTAATATGGGGATTGGGGAAGCCTCACTGACCTGTCCCCGGTCCAGTGTCCTGTCCAGCAGCTCCTCGGGTATGGGGCAGTGCAGGGCCCCCGGCGTGTCACAGACATCATGGCCCTGGACCATCAGAGGGGCCCACTTGCGGTCGGGTCCGGGTCCGGGCCACTCCCCCATCTGTGCAGGACCTCCGA
The DNA here is from genome assembly GCF_046119375.1 of Phyllobates terribilis. Classification (NCBI taxonomy): domain Eukaryota; kingdom Metazoa; phylum Chordata; class Amphibia; order Anura; family Dendrobatidae; genus Phyllobates; species Phyllobates terribilis. Next base: position 396,217,121 of record NW_027362765.1, on the reverse strand, counting down.
CGGTGTTTGATTGCCGGCACTCCCCCCAGACATGGCCGCGCGCTGTGCGGTTGTGTCTGCTAGTAATGACGCGGCAGGGGCGACACACAAGCAAAATTAAAGGTGCAGTGTCGTCAACCCTGCCGCGTCATTACTAGCAGACACAGCCACACAGCGCGCGGCCATGTCTGGGGGGAGTGCCGGCAATCAAGCAGCGACTGCGTCCCTGAACAGGTGCCGAAGAAGTGGCCAGGGCCCCGACAGTGAGTGGGCGGTGGGCCCCGACAGTGAGTGGGCGGTGGGCCCCGACAGTGAGTGGGCGGTGGGCCCCGACAGTGAGTGGGCGGTGGGCCCCTCTGATTTTCCAGGGCCCCGGCACTTGTCCGGGTACGCCGGGTGCTGACGCCGGCCCTGCTTTGTAGCCATGTGAGAGTTATTCAACTTGTAATTCAGTACTTGTCTCCCTGTCAGGGGTGGATTAAGAGTAGCAAGGGCCCCGGGCAGTTTAGAATGCGCCCCCCCCCCCCCCACACCTGATTCATCACGCCCCCCCCACACCTGATTTATCACGTGACATGTCACATGATCGCCTGTGATAGATCATGTGATAGTTCACGGGAAATTAATTTGGCACAATATTAATTGTGCTGCCTCATCTGAGAGCAGCACAATATTGGGGCAGATACGCTGATTCCAGCGATGTGTCACTTTTTCAGCTGCTTGTTGTCATTTTGAGAAAATCACCGTTTTATCTGCTGCAGATCTAGCAGCTCTCTGAGTACTGCGCTCTGTATAGCCCCACCCACACCACTGATTGGCAGCTTTCTGCCCATGCTCAGTGCACACAAATCTACTGATCAGTGATGGGGGTGGGGTCCTACAGAACTTACTAGTCATCTAGTGATAATTACCTTCTGACAAATCAATGATTTTATCAAAACAACACTAAGCAGCCCAGTAAGTGACACATTACTGGAATCAGTGCCTCTAACCCTACATTATGCTGCTCTCAGATTAGGTGGCAAAAACCTGATGACAGATTCCCTTTAAAGGAGCTGTAAACACAAAAAAGTTTGTATTACAAAAATACAAGCCATTTGTGAAATTAACTTTTTTTCATTGTTAATTCACATTAGACTGTATCTTCAACACTTTTGTCAGCAGGTCTTATTACTGACTCTGAATAGGACAGCTCTCTCCCTCTCCCTCAGAAGAAAGTCACAGCATGGTTAAAAAACGGGATCTTTTATGATTTTCTCATAATAAATAAAAAAGGACATGCAAGTCCTCCAAACTATTTTCCGTTTCTCTATAGGGGAGGTCCTAAATCTTTCTTGTTCTTTAGTTGATCACATGTCAAAAAGGCAAAGCATTTACTATGAACTCGCCTAAAAAAATATACACTTGGAGAGTAATATCATCATCTGCATGTAAATATTCCTTGACTCTAAGGGCTCGCTCACACTGTCGTATAACACTGCCGAATGCTATGTGATGTTTTATCGGATAGGACTCGGCCCTATGTTATACTATGGGACAGTGCAGATCTGCGATTATTGGCATGAGAAAATAATCTCATTCGATATTCGGACCATGTGCACCCATACAAGTCTATGGGTGCACGTAAAACATTGGACTGCACTCGGATGTCATCCAAGTGCAGTCCGATGAACACTCACAGAGACTATGGAGCAGATGGAGAAATTAAGTTCTCCATCTTCTCCATATCTGTGCTGCGAGAGAATCGGATCACACTCAGTTGAAGCTCTGACAGAGTTTGAGCCGAGTGTCATTAGCATAATTGGCCCTATTCTCTTGCATGAGAGAATATATGGCTTAGTGAGTGGACCCTAAAACTGAATAGTAGTGACGGACAGGCACCTCACAAGCGGGATCCATGTAGCTCTCAGATGTCATGTAGGTAGGGCTTCATTCCATGGGGTAGGGCTTAATTTCAAGGTATATAAAAAAAATGGACTTCAAATAAAAATTAAATGAACACAAAAAGCACTAATTGAATTATTTTTTTCGTATTTATGTTTGCAGCCCCTTTAAAAACCCTTTGAGGACCAAGGCACATATATGTCCCATAGTTTTAAACTGGAAAAAAATTTGATTGAATAAAATTTAAGGTCCTCCAAGGTTTAAGTAGGTCATAAATTCATATGAATACTTGCTCATACAATTGCACATGCCAAAAGATGAAGAAGAACAGAATCAAAAATATGACATTAAGTGGATCACTTACAGGTATTCAAGGTGAAAGAGACCAGCAAAGGCATCGTCTCGAATGACAGTAAATGAGTTAGAATTCAGCAAGCTGAAAATGAAAACAGCAGGTTAGAAGCGAACCAGACTTTATGGTGCTCAGAATTAGTCAAGCAGAATTTATTGACTGCTCTTGCAAAGCACTGAGACTCCCGCTGTGTATAAATGGCGCCGTGCGGCCTCCCGCTGTGTATAGATGGCGCCGTGCGGCCTCCCGCTGTGTATAGATGGCGCCGTGCGGCCTCCCGCTGTGTATAGATGGCACCGTATAGATGGCTACGTGCGGCCTCCTGCTGAGTATACGTGTATAGATGGCTACGTGCGGCCTCCTGCTGAGTATAGATGCCGCACGGCGCTCCCCCCAGAGACAGCAGGAGGCCGCACAGCGCCATCTATACTCAGCGGGAGGCTGCACGTAGCCATCTATACACAGCAGGAGGCCGCACGGCGACATCTATACTCAGCGGGGGGCCGCACGTATCCATCTATACACAGCGGGGGGCCGCACGGCACCATCTATACACAGCGGGGGGCCGCACATAGCCATTTATACACAGCGGGGGGCCGCACGTAGCCATCTATACACAGCGGGGGGCCGCACGGCGCCCCCCCCAGAGACATCAGGAGGCCGCACGGTGCCAACTATACTCAGCAGGAGGCCGCATGCAGTCATGCACACACACAAACATATACAGACACGCATAAACACATTTGAAACACAAAAATACATACAAACAGACATCACACAATGACATCTGCCCACACACACACACACACACACAAACAGACAGACATCACACACACACACCTGCCCACACACACACACACCTGCCCCCACACACACACCTGCCCCCACACACACACCTGCCCACACACACACACACCTGCCCACACACACATGCCCAGATGTGTGTGTGTATGTATAGTGTGTGTGTGTGTGTGTGTGTATGTGTGTATGTATAGTGTGTGTGTGTGTATAATTTGTGTGTGTATTTTTTTTTTTTAAGTTAAAAACAAGTAAAATGCATGTGTCATCAATATCAAGACTCCAGATATAAGGGCCTATTCACACTGAATTTTGCAATGCATTCATTTCCTCTTTCCAGGCTTCTATCTAAATCCCTGAAAAATGGCATTCAGATGTGCCTTGACATAGCCATTGATTTGAACAAAGGCAAACCGAGGCTAAAGTCTGAATCTTTAGGCTCCATTTGTTCTGCTTTCAGATGTCTAATTTCAGACAGCACAATCCTGAATTTCAGGGATTCAGTTGTAAGCCTTGTGTAAGGACCTGAATGCAGCGCTGAATGTAGTGTGAATAGGTCCTTACATCCTACACCACCTCAGGGGATTGTTGTTATGGAGTATTGCCCCTGGGTGGCCGCAGTTATGACCACCACCAGGGCTCGCGGTCACCCACCCTAGCTTTGGTATTCTGGGGAGCTGGTATAATGAATATCTGAGAAGAGCCCTAGAGAAGCAAGAACATTGGACAACCAAGAGGTGGTGGCCTCAAGTCAGTCAACAGGGCAAGACTTTCTAACCTGCCCACACACACACACACACACACACACACACACATCTGCCCACACACACACACATCTGCCCACACAGACACACACATCTGCCCACACACACACCTGCCCACACACACACACACCTGCCCACACACACACCTGCCCACACACACACACACCTGCCCACACACACACACACACCTGCACACACACACACACACCTGCCCACACACACACCTGCCCACACACACACACACACCTGTCCACACAGACACACACACACACACCTGCCCACACACACACCTGCCCACACAGACACACACACCTGCCAACACACACACACACACACACCTGCCCACACACACATCTGCCCACACACACACACACACACACACACACACTCACACCATCCCCCGGCTCCATTCCTCCTGCCTGCTCTCTCTCCTCTCCGGTGGTAAGTAGCAGTACAGGCCGGGCGCGCACTGCGTGACGTCACAGCTAGGAGACACGGCCGCGCACAGGGCCGTGTCTCCTAGCAGTGACGCGGCCGGGCCAGCACAGGGAAGTTAACTGCTGCAGTGCTGGCCCGGCCGATGAAGAAGTAGCGGCGGCCGCTGCTGGGGGAGCGGTCCGGGGCCCCCCCTCCCGCCACTGCTACCGGTATGTGTCGCGGCGGCCCGCACATATAATGAGGGCAATCCGGCATTAGACACCCCGCACGGAGCCGCGGGCCCCCTGCAGGCTCAGGGCCCCGGGCGGTCGCCCGGATTGCCCTCATTATAATCCGCCTATGATCCCTGTAGACTTTTCAGTGGTCCGGACAGCCACAACAAACAAGAAAGACCCTCCATAGAAAACATTTAGTAGATTGCCCTTTAGAACCACTAGGTGGCAGCACAGATTAAAATTTGCTGCTTCATAGAATAAGATAAACTGGCGCTCCTCATTAGACGTGACAGGCACATTTCCTATGAGGCCACCTTCAGACGTTTTTTTACAGCATTTTTTCCCCCAAACAAATAATATGAAACTTCCATCATTACCGTTCGTAGCTTTTTGTAATTTTCCTGCTGTTTTTAATGTATTTTTTTCTTTTATAAATGCTTTTTAGTTTCACATGCGTTTTAATGTCAAAACACACAAAAAAAATTTTTTCACAAAGTAAAAAAACACCACATCTAGGAATGACATGATTTACAGTGCCAAAAACACAACAACAAAAACACACGCAGATACTAAATCAGGCCACACGTAAAATCACCTGTGAAGTGCGTGTGACGGTCTATTTCTTTAATGTAAAATTTTAGAGGCTGAAATACTTTAACTTTTTGCCTTTTTCTTCCTCATTTTCTTCCAAGAGACAAAACATTTTCAGTTTTTCTTCCATATAGCCATATGAAGACTTGTGTTTTTGCAGGATAAGTTGTATGTTTTGAATGACACCATTCATTTTACCATATAATGATGACCCCATGGTGTTGTTTGGATTGAAAGTCCTAGCACCAAACATGCATGTTTCGCCCTGCTTCATCAGGGGGCATGTGAAGAGTGAAGTGTTGCTTTTTATAGTCAGGGCATCCAATCAGTGTCACAGTAAAAAGAATCAGCACAGCGATGGATCTATAGAAAAAAATGTACCATATAGTAGTGGCGCCTAAGGCTCTGAAATCCTCTCACTCAGGACCATGCAATGCACACTAGATGCCAACACACCGGTATGATACATACAAAGCTCTGCTACGGCAATACACACAGCTCTGCTGCATCAATACACACAGAGCTTTGCTGCATCAATACACACAGAACTCTGCTACATCAATACACACAGAGCTCTGCTACATCAATACACACAGCTCTGCTACGGCAATACACACAGAGCTCTGCTACATCAATACACACACAGCTCTACTACATCAATACACACAAAACTCTGCTACATCAGTACACACAGAACTCTGCTACATCAGTAGACACAGAACTCTACTACATCAATACACAAACAGCTCTACTACATCAATGCACACATTATGAACCCTGTTCCTGAGTATTTAAACCAAGGTAAAAGAGTGATATAGACAAAATCTCCATATGTGTGTTAAGAACCTTATTTTATTGAATACTGCTGTTTACATCAATGGCCTAAGTATACAGTGTATATCAATTCACACAGTAGGGCTGCTTATAGTAAAGTGCATAGTGCAAAATACACTGTGGACATTAGTACAGCAGAGTAAAATAATACTTAGTCAATAGTTATAATATGATGGTATGATGCCTAAGATAAGAAAATATCAGTGATGGAAATAATATAACCTGAAGACAAGCAAAAGGCCAGCATTGGTAGAAAGTATCATACTTAGCTGTTGTTTGGATTGAAAGTCCTAGCACCAAAAATGCGTGTTTCGCCCTGCTTCATCAGGGGGCATGTGAAGAGTGAAGTGTTGTTTTTTATAGTCAGGGCATCCAATCAGTGTCACAGTAAAAAGAATCAGCACAGCGATGGATCGATAGAAAAAAACGTACCATATAGTAGTGGCGCCTTAGGCTCTGAAATCCTGTCACTCAGGAGGTGCACTTCCTGTTTCAGGACCATGCAGTGCACACCAGATGCCAACACACCGGTATGATACATACAAAAGCTCTGCTACGGAAATACACACAGTTCTGCTGCATCAATACACAGAGAGCTTTACTGCATCAATACACACAGAACTCTGCAACATCAACACACACAGAGCTCTGCTACATCAATACACACAGCTCTGCTACATCAATACACACAGCTCTGCTACATCAATACACACAGAGCTCTGCTATATCAGTACACACAGAACTCTGCTACATCAGTACACACAGAACTCTGCTACATCAGTACACACAGAACTCTGCTACATCAATACACGCAGAGTCCGGCTGCATCAATACACACAGAACTCTGCTACATCAGTACACACAGAGCTCTGCTACATCAGTACACACAGAACTCGGCTACATCAGTACACACAGAACTCTGCTACATAAATACACACAGTGCTCTGCTACATCAGTACACACAGAGCTCTGCTACATCAGTACACACAGAGCTCTGCTACATCAATGCACACAGAGCTCTGCTGCATCAATATACACGCACACAGCTATGCTACATCAATATACACACATACACACACAGCTCTGCTACATTAATAAAAAAATACACACACACATTACCTGTGTCCTGCTCCTCTTCTCCTTTCACCACTGCTAGTCACGTGACCAGAGGCTATCATGTCACCCAAAGTTCCTGGCAGGACCTTCGATCTTTACAAAGACTAAGTGGTGCAGAAAGGAGCTTTTGTCTCTTTCATCCATCGCTACAGTATATTAAGCTGCATCTGTGACCTTAGGACACAGTCATAGCTGATGTTGGGAAGTACCCCTGACCTCCCAGGACAGCTCCCCAAATGTGCGACAGTCCCGCTGAATATGGAACGGTTGGGAGTTATGGTTGATGTCTCACAGAAAAGGACATAAATTCAAAAAACATCACAAAAAAAAGTCAACTATTAGGAGGGCGGTTGCAAACAACTTTATTATAATGGAACGCAATCGACCCCGGGGTCCGCGATGCAGCCTGGTGGACTGCTGCCAAACACTTTCCGGGTGAAAAGGAAAGCAACCAACTTAAATGATAAACCCTTCCGTGTTACTGCACACTGGAACGGGTATAGTGGTTCACTCTATCTCCGTTAATAGCATGAGAGATATGGGGTGAAAAACTATCTGTAGTCCTGTCACAGCACAGGGACTTCACTGGCGGCGCTAGGATGCGTGTGTGATTACGCCGACGGGTACACGTGCCTCCAGCCGGCGTGCTACCGGACTGAAGGGTACTACTCCACGTGGCTGACAGGCGATAGCCGTGGATAGGACGTCTGCAGGCTGCTCGGGGTGTTAGGGAACCCCTTTGGCAGAGCCAGACTGCTAGACGAAGCTACCTGCCTATTTCCACTAGCCTGCCTATTTCCACTACACCTGCCTATGGAAACTAAGTGGAACACAGTCGTCCACACAACAGCATCACTTGCTCAATGATCAGATCGCGCCGCCATGTTTGTGGGCGGGCCTTTTAAAGACTAAGCCCTGCCCACCGTCGCACCATTGGTGACGCCACCCATGGACCAATCAGGCGGTGCCAGGTCACCGAGTCAGGTGGTTGCCAAACCACCAATCACGGTCCGCCAGGTCACGGGCATGCTCAGTGCGGCGAATCCTGGACTTAGACTCCAAGAGCCCTGTCTCCCTCCGCAACCTATGCTTAACATTGCTAGGCACAAATACCAAAGAGACAATCTGTGCATCTCGTGGACCAGGTAGGTGTTGAGGCTGACGATGATGCTGAGCAGCATCAGCCCCAGCTGGACCGGAATGGAAGGCCACAGAAGGTTCTGGACCCATTTCAAATACAGCAACAGCCTGACGCCTAACATCAACCTTACCAACACCAGGTCAGATGACCAATGCACTAGCAGGATGCAGCAGACTCCCATTGATTCGTTCACCTCTACTACCTACCAATGTTTCCAAGTCCAATAGGAAAGTCCTGGATTTGGGGAAGTCGGCGGCATGGCATGCTCTCAGCTGTGTCTTTGGACACAGATACAGTTGAACATATTGGTAGAGCGGGAAGCATCTGAAGCTCAGAACAGAAGAAGCAATGACATCACTAAATTGTGCCTGCTATGTCTGGCCATACCCAACACACAGCCAAGATCTGCTCCTCTCATTGTGGGACTAGGGCTGGCTGAGCATTTTTTTTATTGCCAGTGGGGTGGAATGGAGGGGCATCATTCTGGGGGATAAAGGGGCACTGAGGCATCATGTGTAAGCATTATATTGTGTGGGGGCATTGAAGGCATCATGCTTGTAGGGGAGCCACTGCGGGAGCAGCATCATTGTGATGGGGGCAATGTGAATGCATCATGATGTGTGGGGGATACACTGTGGGGACTGTGTGGGTGGGATATTGTGGGGACATCATAATGTGTGTGTAAGTGAGCCCCTTGGGGGTTTCATTGTGTGAGAGGGGCATCATACTGTGCGGAAGGGCATTGTGGAGGTGTCTTATTGTGTAGTGCCATAAAAAGAGTATCAACTGTGAGGGAACACCAAGGGGCTTTGCGGGGGGCACCATTTCTATATGGGTGTACACAGTGTCAGACATTGGGCCCACCAGAGGATTTGATTCTGAGGGCCCACCTTTCTCCCCCACTCAAAAGCCCCATAGCAGCTGCAAGGTTTGCACTATGAACTCTCCTGAAGAAGAAGCCAGGGCCCACCGGAGGATTCTCCGGTTCTCTGCTGGGCCAGTCCAACCCTGAGTGTACAAACAGGGTGAGGGTATGGCTCTTTCCTCTTTCACCCTCTTTTCTGTCCTTTAAAGTTGTTAGATATGCACCTTCCCTCACCAAAATCCTTTTATCTGTCCACTGGCTGGAGCTAAGGATGTAGTGGGAATCCTTCCCTTTACTGCGTCCCATCCATCTGCCCTCTCACATATACCTTTTATATGGGCCGAAACACACAACCTCCTTTACGCAATGACCACATTAACCATTAAACCACCACCGCTTGTTCGCATCGGATGAGCTGGACTTCCCCTGGTGGGCGGAATAGATTTCCACCTCCACCAGCCGTGACTTTTCCTTCTAGGACTTTTCTAACAATGGATCTCAGAAAAAATAATCTGAAATATTCGCTATCTCGCAAACTCATATAAACTGCATATAAATTAAAAACAGATTGCTCTGCTGAATACGTTTGCCAAAAGTATTAACCTATTCTTGGCCGTAAAGCCCATTTTTTGTGTGTGGGAGGGTGCGAAGAATGAGTCCATTTTGGCAAGGAAAGGGTTGTATACTGGAAACAGGCCCCTCTCTCGGGACGAGACAGCACAGCGGTAATACGGATCCGAGCCAAGAAAGAGGAACTTTACTAAAGAACGGTCCGGAGGAGGTGGAATATTCTCCTCCATGTTGGTGGAGTGAAGAATGTCCGATATCTTAAGACTGAAGTGCATGAGGAATGCTTGACATCTTGGAATGTTGAATTAAATTCCTGTAAATCAGGTAAAACCCGATACCGAAAAAAATAAACGCTATTTTCTCTCCTGAATACATTGTGTCCAATGAAGCAGCTGAAAATGTTTATTTTTGGGGTTCCCTTGGGGATCCACTCCCATAAGAATTTTCTTTTCTTTGATTGCACATGACCAATTTGTTATATTGTCACATGTACCCACACACATTAGATAAAAGTCGTCCAGAATTGTCAATTTCAATCATAACGATTGTCGGTTGTTTTGGTGAAAGGAACGATCACTCCTCAGGGACTGGAGAAGTTTGTGCAAAAGTTTTGCAACTTTTTTCAAAGGTTACAAATGATGATTCAGCTGGAAACATCTGGAAATCCTAAATCTCGGCCATAAAGATAAAAATAAACAAAAACAGGTGAACACATAAAATAGACTTAAAAAAAAGGTGGTGAAATTTAAAAGAATAAGACGCAAAAAAAAAACAGGTGAAGAACATTTGACAAAAAAGGCACAAAAGCAATAATGAACTTTCCATCTCAGTTTGGTATTCATGAGATTTTTGATGGATCATAAGAGAATAAAATACATTTTCGGGCGATCGGACACCATATCCGTTATCACGATGAGTCAGGAGGTCACAGATGATTCCATTTGGTCTCATACTTCGCTTTGTATTCTGTTACTGAACAAAAGTACACGAGGAATTTGATTGTGTCCCAGTGAATGAGATTCATGATGCTTTTGTGCGGAGGAAAAAACCTGCACTGGATCTCAGTATAAAGCAGATGGAGCGGCTGCAGTATGTCACCCTCCACGGAGGCTGCAGCGTTATATGTACATTTGTGATTTACAGAATGGATTCCACCAGGAGAATAACTTTAGGGGATTCAGAGGTAGCAGTCGTACCGAGCCCTGGTGCCTGAGGGGCCAATAAGCACCCCGGCTACATGAGAAGACAGACGGTACGGGGCACCTGGGATATATTTTACCTTGGGGCTCTTTACACTTATGGATTTTTCCTAACCCTAAAATGTTAACATGTTGGGATCATAGTATGAAAGCAGGACTGGCTCTAGGTTTATGCGGGCCCTTGGGCAACAGAGTCTCAGTGGGCCCTTCTTTGCTCTCAATTTTCCCTCTTCGCCTTCCATGAACACTGGCCCCAGATCATCAAAGTGTTCATGCAAGAATTCTCGTGGAAAATATTCTGAAAGGTGACAACACTTTAACACAAATAAATTGCGACTTTTGGCATTTTCACGCCACTTTCGGACAGTTCTGCCAAAGTGACCAGAGCTGGGGATGAGCCGAGGTTGGACAGAGTGTGACAACACCCATTCAACAAATTCATCAAAAGTGGCAGAGTACATAACGATAAAAATGTTGCTCTAATCCCTGACTGGAGTAGCATTTCTAACAAGGCTCACATAGGAGCACACCACTGATAAGTTGCGTCAAATTCATTAACTACATTTTGCCGCATTTTATTCTTGCATGTCCCTCACCCATCATTAAGACTGGTGTACGAAACACCAGTCTTAGTGGATTGGAGATTATAATGTAAGGCAACGTGAACAAAAAACAGCGCAATATAGCCGTCCAAATAGTATAATGGCCTCCACATAGTCCTGCCTATAGTATTATGAGACTCACATAGTCCTCCATACAGTATTATGGCTTCCACATAGTCCTCCATACAGTATTATAGATACCACATAGTCCTCCATACATTATTATAGGTACCAGTTAGTCCTCCATACAGTATTATGGGCCACATATAGGTCTCCATATATTATTATGGGCCCCTTATAGTCATCTATACAGTATTTTGAGCCCCACAAAGTCCTCCATACAGTATTATAGGCCCCATATAGTCCCTCATACAGTATAATGGGCCCCATATAGTCCTACATACAGTATTATGGGCCCCGTAAAGTCCTCAATGTAGTATTATAGGCCCCATATAGTTCTCTATATGTTATTATGGCTCCCATATAGTCCTCCATACAGTATAATGGGCCCCACATTAAAAATAAATAAACAAACACTCACCTCTCCCAGTTTCCCGCCAGCTCTGGTCTCTGCAGCACGTCTTCTGACCCTCTGCCTTGGTCGGCACCGAGGGTGCACTGTAGTGACGTCATTGCGCCCTCTGAGCTGAGATGCCTCAGACGCAGAGGGGGAATGATAGGAGAATGTGTGTCAGCTGACGGCTCCCTCTCCCATCATTGTTTTCAACTGTATCATACATTGTATCATGCAGTTTATGGTACGATGCTGGAGGGGGCGGCACTGACAGCTCCCTCCTCCCGACTTATAAGCCCCATGGTCTGCTGCCATTGGCAGTACGCCACTGTCCTACCCATTCTCTCTGTTCTGCTAATGATATACAGTGGGGGGAATATGTATTTGATCCCTTGCTGTTTTTGTAAGTTTGCCCACTGACAAAGACAAGAGCAGTCTATAATTTTAAGGATAGGTTAATTTTAACATTGAGAGATAAAATATCCAAAAAAAAATCAAGAAAAATCACATTGTATAAATTAGATACATTTATTTGCATTTTGCAGTGAGAAATAAGTATTTGATCCCCTGCAAACCATTATGAGTTCTGGCTCCTACAGACCAGTTAGACGCTCCTAATCAACTCGTTACCTGCATTAAAGACAACTGTCTTACATAGTCACCTGTATAAAAGACTCCTGTCCACAGACTCCATTAATCAGTCAGACTCTAACCTCTACAACATGGGCAAGACCAAAGAGCTTTCTAAGGATGTCAGTGACAAGATCATAGACCTACACAAAGCAGGAATGGGCTACAAAACCATAAGTAAGACGCTGGGTGAGAAGGAGACAACTGTTGGTGTAATAGTAAGAAAATGGAAGAAATACAAAATGACTGTCAATCGACATCGATCTGGGGCACCATGCAAAATCTCACCTCGTGGGGTATCCTTGATCATGGGGAAGGTGAGAGATCAGCCTAAAACTTCACAGGGGGAACTTGTTAATGATCTCAAAGCAGCTGGGGCCACAGTCACCAAGAAAACCATTGGTAACATATTACGCCTTAAAGGTTTAAAATCCTGCAGTGCCCGCAAGGTCCACCTGCTCAAGAAGGCACATGTGCAGGCCCGTCTGAAGCTTGCCAATGAACACCTGGATGATTCTGTGAGTTATTGGGAGAAGGTGCTGTGGTCAGATGAGACAAAAATTGAGCTCTTTGGCATTAACTCAACTCGCCGTGTTTGGAGGAAGAAGAAGGATGAGTACAACCCTAAGAACATCATCCCAACCGTGACGATGTTCCCAACCCATACTTTGGGGGTGCTTTTCTGCTAAGGGGAAATGACGACTGCACCGTACTGAAGGGAAGATGGATGGGGTCATGTATGGCGAGATTTTGGCCAACAACCTCCTTCCTTCAATAAGAGCATTGAAGATGGGTCGTGGCTGGGTCTTCCAGCAAGACAATGACCAAAAACATACAGCCAAGGCAACAAAGGAGTGGCTCAAAATGAAGCACAGTAAGGTCATGGAGTGGCCTAGCCAGTCTCCAGACCTTAATCCCATAGAAAACTTATGGAGGGAGTTGAAGCTCCGAGTTGCCAAGCGACAGCCTCAAAATCTGAATGATTCAGAGATGATCTGCAAAGAAGAGGGGACCAAAATTCCTCCTGACATGTGCGCAACCCTCATCATCAACTACAAACAACGTCTGACTGCTGTGCTTGCCAACAAGGGTTTTGCCACCAAGTATTAAGTGTTGTTTGCCAGAGGGATCAAATACTTATTTCTCACTGCAAAATGCAAAAAAAAATATCTAATTTATATAATGTGATTTTCTTGATATTTTTTGGATATTCTATACCTAACCTTAAAATTATAGACTGCTCATGTCTTTGTCAGTGGGCAAACTTACAAAAACAGCAAGGGATCAAATAATTATTTCCCCCACTGTAAGAATAACATCCTCAATAATCTGAACCTCCCACTCCTATCTCCAAGACTTCTCTGGAATGCTCTACCCCAGACAATTTGATTAATTCTCAGAATCCACCGTTTTAAGCGTGTTCTAAAACCACATTTCTTTAGACTGTTCTATCACCTCACTAATCTACTGTAACTAACTATTCCTTGTTCTCCCTTCCTAACTTTTCCTCAAAAACTGGTCCTTTCTATTATCCTTTTTCACACTGTCCATGTGACGCGCCCCCTGGGCCGTGGGGTACTCAGTAGCCAGGCCGGTCGTTGCTAGGGGAGATGTTGCGTTGGCGGTGACTCGGTCCGTGACCCAGGGCGGTCAATAAAAGGGGATATTTACAGGGGATTTATAGTTCTTATATACAGTTCGTGACGCCACCTGTGGTATGCGGCTAAAGGGAGCAGCCGCTGCGGAGCAGGTCCTCTGGAGGTGATGTTAATGCAGCAGAGTTGGTGTGGCTCTCCACAGGTAGAGCTTAGCTCCAGGGCAGTGTAGATGTTGTAGATGTTGCTGTGCAGTGTAGTGCAGGGGATGATGGCGCAGCAGTAATAATTCACAGAGACAGTGGGGTGCAGTCTTCCTGATTTACTCACAGTTCTCACTTTGCTTCCGGTTACAACTGCAGATCATAGGAGGGGTTCAGCCAACCCTCAGGTACCTCCGGAGTACATAACGGGACCCCCTTCTGTGTGTTCCCTCTGGCCGTCTCCCTGCACCTCACACCCAGTGTCCCAATCCAGTGACCGCGGGCCTTGTCGGGCGACGTCTTCTCTGTCCCCTGGGTCCTCTATGGCCACCTTCTCGGTGAGTTAGATGTGGCTTTGGGCTGCAGTACCTGAAATGCTGCACCCTCCGGTTACCTAGTTGAATATTGCAATTGTGGCGCCCCTGAGGGTTCAGTCGCCACAGAGGTGCTGCATCTCACCCAGAGGTGTGGCATCTCCTTCTCTCAGGTAAGGATGGAGTACTGCCCGGGACCCTAACACCTGCACTCAACACTACACTACTCCAGGCCGGCTGGAAGGGCATTATACACTTCTTCTGCTGCCCCGTCCCTGGCTTGAGTGGGGGGAACCAAAAGTGAGGGGGAATCAGTAGTCGGTGTGGGTGGAGGATGCAGAACAGGGGAGCACTTAAAGAATATATATAAAAAGAGAAGACATCTTAGAGAGATCAGTCAGTAAGAGAGAGAGTGTGAGGACGAAGGGAGCAGAGGCTCTTCAGGAGCTCTGCTCGAGAGGCAGACTTGGCCTGTTGCGCCCAAGGCTGAGAGAGGAGTGGGAGCAAGGGAGGAAGGCTCCAGGAACTGAGGGGATCCCAGGGGGTACGGTGAGTGCAGGATGGCACCCATACGCCCGAATCCGGCAGGCGGTGGAGGGATCAGGCCGCAAGAAGGGAACCGGTCCCTGGACTAGCCGAGTTACTTTAAGTCTCAGCTAGAAAACCAGAGGCTTCTGCACTTTCAAGGTGCAGTTGCCACATCCGCACCTAAGCCGCCAAAAAGGGCACCAAGCCAGGTCCGGGAACTTCAAGTTGCCCAGAGGGATCTCAAGGTACCCGATCGGGACTTTGTGTGGCGGGGCGCAGGGCAGGAGAGAGAGACCCAGGGCAGGAAGATGGCTAAGGAAGGAACATACAGAAAGGGGTCCTGTTACGTGCTCTTGAGATACTTGAGGGAGTGCTGAATCCCTGCCTGGTGAACGCAGCGTGACGTGGGAGACTGTCAGCTATCTAGTGCTACCTGAGGAACCTGAATAACTGTGAGTAAACTCGGATGACTGCACCCCACTGTTTCTGCCAGTTATTTCTACCACGCTATCGCTCCTGCACTACAATGCCCAGCATCACCATCTGCACCTACACTGCCCTGGAGCTGAGGTCTGCCTGTGGAGAGCCGCACCAACCCAGCTGCCCTAACACCTGCTCCAGAGGTCTGCAGCAGCGCCAGTACCCATTACCAGGAACCACAAGTGGCGTCACGAGACAAAACTGTTATTCATCCCTTCAAGTAACAAACCCCTTTTAAAGAGTGACCCCATGGTACGGGCCCGGGAGCCGACTGCTGTGACATCCCAAGAAGGTAAAGGCCCGGGTACTTAGTCCCCTATATCCCCCCTGGGAGAGTCACAATTCTCACTAGTTAGGAGCCGGTCCCCTCTGTGACCCGATCCCTCCACCACCTGGTAGATTCGGGCATACGGGTGGCCTCCAGCACATGCACTCAGTAGCACTTCTTATCTGTAGTTGTACAGATACTGGCTGATGATCAGTTCATGCAGCATTATTTGAATGTCCCTATTTATGATACTGGTGGCTGGACCTTCTGGCTTGTTGGCAAGTAACCAGCTCATGTAAAACTGTGTTTGGTGCTAAAACAGCTTATACACAGCCAAGTTCTTGTCACAATTGCCAGGATCCGACAGGAATCTGATCCAAGCAATTTAACTCCCTTAGATGCTGCGGTTACTTGGGACGATGGCATCTAAGCTGTTTGACAGAGTTTGATATCTGTTTGCATCTGTTTTTTTATGTTTCAGTTTTCTTCTTTTAACTTGATTTGGCATAAATGGATCAAGACATACTATAAGCTGGGAATATTATATATTTCAAAATATAAAACTGACAAAGGACCACCCATGTAAACTCTCCGGTGGGTCACATAAAAAAACATCTGTTACAATAGTTTTATTTAAAAAAAAAAAAAAGCTCCTTACAAAATAAATATCAACGATAACAAAATATATTACTATTATTTAAAAAAATATATATAATATATATATGTATATATATATACTTTTTTTTAAATACTGCATTGGTATATTTTAATCACAACAACCCATAGAATAAAATTAATTTATTAGTTATGCTGCATGGAGCAAAATAAAACAAAAAAATCAATGTTATAATCAATAAATTAATGCATACATAACCTAAAAAAATACAACACCATGAAATTCATCATTCATCAATGGCTCTAAGACTATGGGGACACAAAAATGGCATGTTTCCATAAGGCAAGGTATGATTGTGCGAAAGTACTAAAATGTAGAAAAACATATTTGGCATTGCCTCAATTACACCTGCTCATGGAATATTTGTTGTTGTTATCACATGTTAAATGGAGAAATAAATAAAAAAATTGTGGAATTACTTTTTTATTATTATTATTTATTATTATTATTCCATCCCCAGAAAGAGTTTATAAAAGTTAATCAATAACTTGAAAATTAGATCTCATCAATGGTAAAAAAAAAAAAAAAAAAAGTAAAAAGGTTATGGCACCTGGAATACAACACCAAAAAAACTCAAATAATTTTTGTGCCCTCAATGCTCCAAATAGGTGTACATGACATTAAGGCGAATCTTTCCTTTTATAATTTTGTAATATTAAAGCCAAAGAGTGCATCATATTTTTCTTATTGTGGTTAGAGCTCTTTTTATCCGATACTAAGCTCCAAATCCCCTTCTTAGACAAATAGTTGATAAAATATTGTCTGCCCAAAGCCACCACTAGAGGGAGCTTGGTGAATACTGCATGGAAAAATTATGCTCTTGAACTCCCCTAGTGGAGGTTGTAAAAAGGCAAAATTGTATTATTTAACTGGGTTGTCCCAACTTTTTTACCTTTTGGGGACAAATTATTTATTTGTTTTTACTTAAATGTATGTTTTTGGTGGCTAAAAATCATTTTTGCTGTTGGGTTTCAATAAACATGTTGTAACATTTAACTTTTACAAGATTTGTTTCTCTGCACATTTGATGTGGTCTGTGGCCAAATAACAATAGCTCAGAAAAAGACAGATAAGAGTTATGAATTCTCCATCATTCAGTCTAAATGCGTTTCCTGATGAATTCTCAGTTGACTCAATCTGCAGCCAGCAATAAACAGTGCAACACAGATGATAAATGGTGCAAAACTGATTTTAAGCCTCCATTACATGCATTGAAGAAAAATAAACTATTATACTCCCCCAAAAGGGATCTAAAGGATCTAAGGCAATTTCTGTAAATCATGGTAAATTTGTGATCATGACATTAAATTGTAACTGAAAATACTTGCATGTCTGACTGTTCTGATGATCAGTAGGGTGGACTCCTAATCAGGCACCATCAAGCCACTGTGCAGTAGCAGAAGTATCTAGATAATGGCTCTTATACTGCATCCACCTGCTGTTCAAGTGAATGAGCTGCAATACCTGGCACAGCCCATGGATAAGGGTGGCGCTGTTCCTGAATAAAAAACCCTTTTCCTCTAATTTTAGATAATCCAGCGGTCAAATATAAATGAGGATTATCCAGATGTCTAAAATAACAAGGATCAGGAATTTTGGATTTTAACATCCCAGGAGATAAATGCCGAGTAAAGGTTTTTGGCTTCAGATTATCCTCACTCTGCCAGTGCATGTGTAAGGCATGTTTATGGGTGAAGATTAGTTATTTCTAGCTGGCCCATCCATAAACATGAAGACACCCCTTGACATTTGGCATCAGCTGGTGCAGTAGACTGTAGCTGCTGCAGAGCATCTTTTTTTTTTTTTTTTTTAAAAACAGATTCCTTTAATATCATTATTTGTTGCAAAGCCTGCTACTTATGCTAAAGAAGTTCTGCAGCAGCTGTTAGAAGTGAGTGAAAAATAATTGTTGTAGCATAATGTCTCGCCGAACCTACAAATCAGAAGGGGCGCCGCGGATGTTAGCAAGTAGGAGATGGTTTGTTTGGTGGTCTCGGACTACCGATGTGGCCACTGGACCAGGATCCTGCGAATCGATTCATTCATCTCTAGATACTATACAAACTTTTTTAAAAAATGTCTAAATACGCTTTACTTCGAAAAGAGGTTCTGCAGCAGCATTTCTTTATAAAATAAAAAAAAAATCATGGACGGATATAAAAAAAATTTTTCAAAAGTTTTTACATTTTACGGACTGTCCAGGAATTTACGGAGGGTTGTCAGAGCAGCAGCAGCAGCAGCAGCAGCACAGCAGCACAGCAGCAGCAGCAGCAGCAGCAGCAGCAGCACAGCAGCACAGCAGCAGCAGCAGCAGCAGCAGCACAGCAGCACAGCAGCACAGCAGCAGCAGCAGCAGCCAGGGGCGGAGGATCCCAGGCAGGAGGGGGGCAGTCTCATGACTCTCTCCAGGCGGGGCTCATTCTGGCCAGACTGACTTTCTGGAGCCTCCAGTAAGGAAAGAAAGTGACAGGCTGCCTGGGGAAAGACGTGCTGACATCGGGGAGCAGGTAGGGAGACCCTCCAAAAAGGCCAGAGTACCCCAAGAGGGGACAAGGAGCTGGGGACAGGGAGGAGTAAGACCTGGTAAACATTAACTTCTTCTCTGCAAGGTGGAAGAGCCACAGGCTGCAAGTGTGCAAGGAGCTACAGATGCAGCAGGGCTGAATTTGTCATTTAATACTTGAAATTGTAAAGTTTTCCCCGGCCGCAGTATTGTGTGAATTCCTGCAGTCCTATGTAAACCACAAAAAAACTCTCTGGCACAAGCGGTTGTATCAAATGAGCCAACTCAGCTCTGCTACATTTGTATTCCAGAGATGGCAGTGACCGGTGACTATAAGCAATGTGACCCCAGCCAGGCAAGATGTGATACTGTATAGTGCCGATATGTAACAATTATTATTATGTATTATTATTACTCTGGTTTTAGCTTCTGTTACTGTAATATTTATACTGTAGTATTTACGTCGCTTTTTCTGGCTAACACGGTACCGCAATATGATTCTTTATTGTGCAGCTTCTATTACTGTCGCTATTAGTCTTATCACTATTACTTCTATAATTTTCAGCCTTGTCACTAGGATTTCTACTACTTTATTATTTATTACCTTCATTCTTGGGCTACATTCACACATCTTTTCCCACTTTTACATCTGTGTAAAATGGACCATTTTTCTCTCTTGTGTCGTCCGTTTTGCACTCGTTTATTTTTCTCATCTGTTTTTAAAATCTTGAAGAGGTAAACTTTCTGAACTTTTCTCTGTTGATTCTTGGCAATGGATCGATTAAAACGGATGAAATGCGGATGGATAAAATTTAGCAAAAATTTAATGTCTTTCATTGATGACTTTTTTTATGGCTGCCCGTAGGCATTAAAGTCCGCGTATGATCTGCAAAACGGTTAAGAATAGGATGTGCTCTGAGTCTCGCGGATCAGATACACGGCTCTGTTTTTAAGGGCTCATTCACACGTCCGATTTTCACGTACAAGTGTCATCGTACCTATGATATTCTATGGGGCCATTCACATGTCTATGTTTTTTTGCGGACTAAGTGGTCCACGGAAAATTGCGGAGATATGTCCAATTTTGATCCAAGGATTGGATCAAAATCGTCAATTCAAATCAATGAGTCCGTGAAAGAATCGGACCGCACTCGGATGACATCAAGGGCTGTCAGAAAGGAGAAGGTGGAAAAAAATGTTTTTTATTTCTCCATCTACGAGACAAACTGATGACATCCGGACCGTCTTTCTTGTACGTGGAAAAATCAGACATGTGAATGTGAATGAGCCCTAATACTGATCTGTGTATGGATGAATGAAACAGACGACACACACAGAAATAACCTATCTTTTCAATATTGCTTACTTCTACTATGATCATTATTTTTACTATTCTTACTATTATCGTTTTGATTTTTGATTTCTTCTCAGCATTAGGCTCAGACACATTTCAATCCCCAGCATCTAAATTGTGTGACCGCCGCAAACACATTGACCGGAGCAGAGATAGTATTTGTATGCGGACGCTGGTCCTGAGAGACCCAGAAGGAGCCCTGACCATATAATGAGACACCAATATTGGAGGTCATTCGCAAAAGCTTATGTTGTCCGTGTGCCAAAAGGATCCTACACCAGCATGCAGACCAATGCATGTGGATGGGGGAGTTTACATGAGCATGTTACATATGGACTGATGGTCCGCGTGCAGAAAAGATCCAGCATGCACAACTTTTATTTATTTTACTCACTTATATAGCGCCGTTAATTCCACAGCACTTTACAGACATTATCACTGTCCCCATTGGGGATCACAATCTACAAGTGCTTCTCACTAAATTAGAATATCATCAAAAAGTTAATTTATTTCAGTTCTTCAATACAAAAAGTGAAACTCGTATATTATATAGAGTCATTACACACAGAGGGATCTATTATATAGAGTCATTACACACAGAGGGATCTATTTCAAGTGTTTATTTCTGCTAATGTTGATGATTATGGCTTACAGCCAATGAAAACACAAAAGTCATTATCTCAGTAAATTAGAATAATTTAACAAAAAACACCTGCAAAGGCTTCCTAAGCGTTTAAAAAGGTCCCTTAGTCTGTTTCAGTAGGCTCCACAATCATGGGGAAGACTGCTGACTTGACAGATGTCCAGAAGGCAATCATTGACACACTCCACAAGGAGTGTAAGCCACAAAAGGTCATTGTGAACAGCCCGCTTCTTTAGCAGAGTGCTGTATCTAAGAATATGAATGGAAAGTTGAGTGAAAGGAAAAAGTGTGGTAGAAAAAGATACACAAGCAACCGAGATAACCGCAGCCTTGAAAGGATTAAGAAAAGGCCATTCAAAAATTTGGGGGAGATTCACAAGGAGTGGACTGCTGCTGGAGTCATTGCTTCAAGAGCCTCCACACACTGACGTATCCAGGACATGGGCTACAAGTGTCACATTCCTTGTGTCAAGCCGCTCATGACCAATAGACAACGCCAGAAGCGTCTTACCTGGGCCAAGGAGAAAAAGACCTGGACTGTTCTCAGTGGTCCAAGGTGTTGTTTTCAGATGAAAGTAAATTTTGCATTTCATTTGGAGATCAAGGTCCCAGAGTCTGGAGGAAGAGTGGAGAGGCCACAATCCAAGCTGCTGGAGGTCTAGTGTGAAGTCTCCACAATCAGTGATGGTTTGGGGAGCCATGTCATCTGCTGGTGGAGGTCCACTGTGTTTTATCAAGACCAAAGTCAGCGCAGCCGTCTACCAGGACATTTTAGAGCACTTCATGCTTCCCTCTGCCGACAAGCTTTTTGGAGATGGAAATGTCATTCTCCAGCAGGACTTGGCCCCTGTCCACACTGCCAAAAGTACCAATACCTGGATTAGACACAACAGTATCACTGAAAACTCGCCTGACCTTAACCCCATAGAGAATCTATTCTAGAGAATCTATGGGGTATTGTCAAGAGGAAGATGAGACCCCAGACCCAGCAATGCAGACGAGCTGAAGGCGGCTATCAAAGCCACCTGGGCTTCCATAACACCTCAGCAGGGCCACAGGCTGATCGCCTCCATGCCACATTGCCGCATTGATGCAGTAATTGATGCAAAAGGAGCCCGACCAAGTATTGAGGGCATTTACTGATCATACATTTCAGTAGGACAACATTTCTGATTTTAAAAACATTTTTCACGCTGTTGTTATAAAGTATTCTAATTTACTGAGATAATGACTTTTGTGTTTTCATTGGCTGTAAGCCATAATTATCAACATTAGCAGAAATAAACACTTGAAATAGATCACTCTGTGTGTAATGACTCTATATAATATAGGAGTTTCACTTTATCTATTGAAAAACTGAAATAAATTAACTTTTTGATGATATTCTAATTTAGTGAGATGCACCTGTATATTCCCTATCAGTATGTCTTTGGAGTGTGGTAGGAAACCGGAGGGAGGAAACCCACACAAACAAGGGGAGAACATACAAGCTCCTTGCAGATGTTGTTGGTGAGATTTGAACCCAGGACCCCAGTTCTGCAAGACTGCAGTGCTAACCACTGAGCCACCGTACTGCCCTTAACTTTGATCCATTTTTCAGAACAGACTGTTTTTTGACCCTGCGTAGTTTTTTTTAATTCCTGATGGGTGATAATGAAGATGAAAAATCATTCTTATTTTTTTAATGGATAATTTTTCTTACAGCCTTTTACCCTTTGGAGTCCAGGTACTTAGACGTTATGCCTCTTAGATGCAGCGCGTACAGCTCTTTGCTTCGGTGACCGGCCACCTTGTGTTCCCAGATAGGTAACCTGCCAATGTCAGGAGAGTATCGCTAGCTTGCTGTGTGCTGCGGAGCCTGTTCGCGCCGCTCTAAGCTGGTGAGCTCGCTGGATCCTACCAGCCTCAGTCCCCTGCGCTGCAGAGGTAAAGCCGTCTCTGCCGGCCGCCTGGGAGAGCGCACAGCTTGGAGCAGCGGTGCCACTGGTTCAAACTGTCAGTCTTCAGGATTGCACTGTCCCTGCAAAGCAGAAAGTCGGGGGCTGCGAGCTGTGCACTCTGGAAGAAAAGTTTAGACCACCCCTTTAAATCTCATGCACAATGCTGGTAACTGTAATTAAAGGCAGCGGATGTAAAATTCATGGAGAAAAAGACTGTTTTGTAGCAAATCCACAAGTCAACCTGAGTCACAGCTTTTGATATGGATTTGTAGCAGATTTTGCTCTATGCAAATCAGCATTGAATATCCGCAGCATGGATTGACCGGTTGTGGCTTTATAATCCGCACTGCAGATCAAATTCTGTGTTTCTATTTTTTCTGTGCTGATTTTTTTTTCCCCCCACTTGTGTAACACATTGTGGATTTTTTTGTCCAGATATGTCCCTCGTATGTCTGCCCCACATGTACATACACGGTGAACGCTGTGTCGGTATCTGGCGCTGACAGTCTTTAATGGAGTCTTTATATTTTGGAAGTCGTGTCCCCAGTTTTCCCACGCTTTGCAAGTGTCAGACAAGATAATACAGGGCTTGATAAATATGGCGTTCAGCCTGAACCAGAGAGACTGAATTGATAAATTTGCCCTCCTGAATGGCAGAAGGTGCTTGGAAAGTTGCAGTTTTCACAGACTATTAGTTGCAAAGCAATAGTAGTCAGATGGTACGACAAGGCGATGGCGCTGCACCGTCCACTAGTCGTATCGGAGCTTGCCTGGGCCACGACTGGTGACCACCTCTTGTCCACCGTTGTAACTCAAGAATATGTGAATGTCAACATGACTTTTCTCTTAGCTTCTCTAAATTCCAAGTTTCATCTTGTGACCTGCCACAATCATACAATCGTGTGCCTTTAAAAGTACCTGGACACCTATGGGGGCTTTTTTTTTTTTTTTTTTTACTTCAACCAGTGTCCTAGCAGACAAAAAGCAGGACGGAGGCAGGCTCCCATAGAGTGCATGTTCTTAAATGACAATTTGATAACAGAGAGCAATAGCTTAACTGCTCACTTTTTTTTCTGCTTTAAGGGGTTGGTGCTCACTTTAGCAGCCCCTTCTTAGATGCAGCAGGGCCCCGTATACTCATCTTGGCATTGTGGCTGCCAGCGCTTGTATTACATTATATCACATGAACGCTGCAGCCTATCACCTGGATTGATGTAAGTGTAACTGCTGCAGCCCATCAGTAGCCACAGCTGTGCTCTTGTAACATAATGTCATTCGAGTGTTGGCAGACACAGCGCCGGTCCAGAAGAGAGGTATACAATGATTTTATTTTACATGGGGCACCGTTGCCATTAAGAAGGGGTGGTACTAGTAGTGAACAACCCCTTTGAAAGGGGGAGGTTTGTTACAGTAGTGTAGACAATAGCTCAATACATGAGCAGCACAAATATTTTCGTCTATTCTTTGCAACAATGTATCAGAGTGGACACAATGTATCAGAGTGGACACAATGTATCAGAGTGGATACAATGTATCAGTCTGAAGTCCAGATTCTCAGAGATGCAAAGTTCTCATTATGGGAAAGTACTTCTTCATGGGAAACAACGAATCCTGGAGTAAATCCCTGATCACAGCCACACATGGAGCTTCTTCTGCTGGGAGGGGGGTTGAGACAAAAACCACAGAAGGATTGAGCATGCTGCATGCAAACCCTAAAAATATGCGATTCCCGAGGGTGGATTCACAGGGGCTGTAACTTTACACCACTGACAAATCGGCAGCGAAACCTGCATCTATTATATTTTTCAGAAATAGTGCAGAATTGCTGCAGATTTCACTCTTATTAATTTTGTGACTTTTCCAAAGCAAATCGGCCTCAAAGATGTGAGGATTTTGCAGCAGAGGTACCAGGGATGTAAATTACAGCTTGTGTGAATCCGCCCCAATACGGCATACGGACAGTGATCGTCCATAAGACAGTTCCTCTGATAGATCTGTATGATTGGGGTTTAGTAATGTGGCGTCCAATCTATTTTATGTAAATTCAGCAGCACCGAAAAATCTGCACAAACCATCACATATAGCCACAGCCTAACAATACCATTAAAAGTTGTCTCAAAATCATAAATGTTAAAATTGCAAAGTTCTGGGGCAAACAAGCAACTTTGCATTTTACTTATTAAATATCTTCTCCGTTCTCAGGAATGGTCTGATTTTAAAATATTATTTAGTTCTAATTGCCTAGGTTACCAGCCACCTATGCAGTCCATCAGCGGTAGCCGGTCTCCTAGGCAAGCTGTTATTCGCAGCACATGTCCTGTTCACACCAGGCGATGCGCCGCTGATAACCTTTTTTATAGACTGAGTGAGGACTGTTGCACTCACTGGTGGACCCCTACAGGACTGTTGCACTCACTGGTGGACCCCTACAGGACTGTTGCACTCACTGGTGGACCCCTACAGGACTGTTGCACTCACTGGTGGACCCCTACAGGACTGTTGCACTCACTGGTGGACCCCTACAGGACTGTTGCACTCACTGGTGGACCCCTACAGGACTGTTGCACTCACTGGTGGACCCCTACAGGACTGTTGCACTCACTGGTGGACCCCTACAGGACTGTTGCACTCACTGGTGGACCCCTACAGGACTGTTGCACTCACTGACGGACCCCTACAGGACTGTTGCACTCACTGACGGACCCCTACAGGACTGTTGCACTCACTGACGGACCCCTACAGGACTGTTGCACTCACTGACGGACCCCTACAGGACTGTTGCACTCACTGACGGACCCCTACAGGACTGTTGCACTCACTGGTGGACCCCTACAGGACTGTTGCACTCACTGGTGGACCCCTACAGGACTGTTGCACTCACTGGTGGACCCCTACAGGACTGTTGCACTCACTGGTGGACCCCTACAGGACTGTTGCACTCACTGGTGGACCCCTACAGGACTGTTGCACTCACTGGTGGACCCCCACCGGACTGTTGCACTCACTGGTGGACCCCCACCGGACTGTTGCACTCACTGGTGGACCCCCACTGGACTGTTGCACTCACTGGTGGACCCCCACTGGACTGTTGCACTCACTGGTGGACCCCCACTGGACTGTTGCACTCACTGGTGGACCCCCACTGGACTGTTGCACTCACTGGTGGACCCCCACAGGACTGTTGCACTCACTGGTGAACCCCCACTTATGCCCATGGAAGTGTCAGTACATAGACCATCGGCTAGATTATATCTCAGCTTTTCTTTCTGGCGAAATACTGTAACCCTGCATACACAGTGGATTTTCTGCAACTGATTTGCATGTGGAAAATCTGCTTCCTGTTAAAGTTCCAGCAAAGTCAATGATTTTCATCTCATCCACAGACAACAGAGAAAATCTGCAAAAGATATTGACCGCTGGTTGGATTTTTTTCTGCATATTTCTCTCTTTGCAATGTAAGTCCGTGGCGTTTCCTCTACGAAATCTACAACCTTAAATATCTGACTTGATGCGGTTTTTTTGCTTCTATGGATATTCCATTGTGAAAAATCCACAGTATATCAGTCCTTTGTCAATGTAACCTAAGGCTATATTCACACAGGTTTTTTTTTTGTTTGTTTGTTTTCAGACATTCAAAACCAATGAGTTTTTAAGCAGAAACGGTTTCAGTAATCTTTCCGTTTTTTGGTGTTTTTTTACCAGTTTTTGCAGCCATTTGATTGACCAGTACTTAGTTTGGAGCAGATTCTTTCATGATCAAGCACTTTATTATTTAATCCAAGGATTTTTCAAAACCTCTTCAAGGAAAAAAAAAAAAAAAGCTCCAAAAACTCCTCAGATGAACATCAAAAAAAAAGATTTGCCATAGAAATAAAGTATGAGATTTCCAAGAGGTTTTTGAAGCTTTTTTTGAGTATTTTTGGAGAGTTTTTGCTTAAAAAAAAAAAAAACTGTGTGAACATAACCTAAAGAGGAATTTTGATTGGAAGATCGTGGTAAGTCTCTTGAGTCTTGTTCCACCGTTCCATTATCACACAGTTATCCCCACTCCAATGCTGGTGCAGCTGCTTTCTTGCAAACTTTCTAACCTTTGTACGTCCGTGCCCTCACACATCTTAAAGGGGTTATACCAACCATTAACATTTATGTCTGTCTCTCATTTTCGCCCATATTCTGCAGGAAACAAAAATATCAATGACTACAAACCCTTCTCAGCTGATCCTGGATATGGGATTTTGGATTTAGAGTTTTTCCCATTAGCAACTTTTTTATAAGTGGGATTTGACCATTCGCGTCCCCGTGTCCTATAGAGTGCATGCATGATATGGGAACACGGGACCCCAGTTGGTCCTACTAATATCCTGTACCCTTGCCCATCTCTCAACATGGCCTTATTGGTGGTCACCGAGCTGTCATGGAGGAAGGACACATCCTTGTTTTATGGGAGATGGTTGATTGTTTTACTAGAAGAGATGGGAGGATTTACTATAGTGTTAATACGCCCAGGATTATGGCCACCAGGGATTTTCTGCCGCACGGGTCCCATCCTTGTGACGTGACTCTAGGAACTGTAATGAAGATCGACGGGGACATATTTCATAATCGGATGATGGTTCCGGTTTCTTCCACTTCCCCTGGAGAAGGCATTAAGCCGTCTAGGTGCTTCAGCTCTTGCTCCTCACTGCGACCTGTGTATTAAAATAGACCGGCACATGTCTGATCCTATCTGCAGGATAATCTGCCTCGCTCCAGAAGGGCTGGAGAAGAGCGGCTTCATTGTTCTCAGTCTTATGATGTCCAGTATAGAAAGCCCTATTTTAATATTCCCTATTAAGAAAATGAGGGTTAATATACAGTGGTCCTCTGTTTGGGATCCTCATCTCTTGGCCACTCGCTCTGGAGGACCCGACCTGTCCTGGATTACACAAATAACTCATTGACTAGATAGGGCTCTGCGTAATGCATAATTTCCCCTGTTGGGGGCACTGCAGGAAGATGGAACACTTACAGCCAGGTTTCCCAACAGATTACGAGTAGGGATGGGCGGACCCATGGAAGTCCAGGTTTGACTGAACTTGGGTCCAAAGTTCAGTTCAGGTACCTGAACTTTAACCCGAATCCAACAGAAATCAATAGGGTCCTGAACTCTTTCTCAAACAGACTAGGTGTCCGGTGCGAACCCCGAACTTTACAGTTCGGGTTCACTCATCTCTAATTAATTCGCTCATCTCAAAGTGATTGCTGAGGGTCATAGGAGAAGACACTTTTTGAACACTTTATTGGTAAAGGACCCATCTAACAAAAAAAGAACACAGCCGCACTCTGTAAGGGCCAAGGGACACTGAAAACATAAGATCTAAACTACATTGTTGCTAAATAAAGTGTACTTACAAAAAATTGTACTCACAAAAAATAAAGGTTTTTAGCCCATAAATTGGCTAATTCATGTATGCCCATCAACCACAGCAAGGTGACCTCCCACAGATGGGAGGTCACCTTGCCGTGGTTGATGGGCATACATAAATTGGCCACTTTATGTGCTAAGAACCTTCATTTTTTGTAAGTACACTTTATTTAGCAACAATATAGTTTAGATCTCATGTTTTCAGTATTTGCACATACCTTGGCCCTTACAGAGTGCTGCTGTGTTCTTTTTTTTTTTTGTGTTTTATGCAGTCATTGCAGCTTGTACCTGTTCACACTATATGGAGGTGCTGGTCAGGTTTTTTGTTTTTTGCAGGACCCATCTAACAAGTCAGAGTTGTCTAATTATAAATTATGTGGAATTGCAGAATAACAATTGTCAAGACAGTTTGTTTTTTTGTTTAGATGTCAAACAGAAAATGCTGTGCCATGTTCTGCCGCCCCTGTTCACCCCAAGTGCCAGACATCCCCTGGCAGCCCCTCTCACCCTGCCCTTCCTGGTGCTTTGCATACCTCTAACTATTGTTTTTTTTCTTAAGGGTGTGTTTCCCCAAAATACACCTTATTTGGGGTGAGGCTTATGCAAATGTGTCCTGACATTCAGCATTTCTGGCGGAGTCCATAGGAGTTGGTTTATTGGTGTAGGAAGGACATAAAATGGCCTCAGAATGGGGATTCAGATTGTGGGATGTCCTGTAAGCTTTCGGGGTGACTTCCTTATGCCATAATGGGGAATAATATATAAAGTGTTGGTTTTTAGGAGACCGTCCCTTTAAGGCCATAAACGGTAATGAAGCCTAGTGATACAGGGATCAGTGGTAAGAATGAGAAAATCATTTTAATACTAGAACTTTTTTTATTTTTCTGTTTCTTTATGGCTTTTGGAGAAGATTGTCTTGTATAATAAGTTCCATCTCGGGAGTCTGGATCTGTTCCTATGATTGTTGTTGAGGACGGCCGCACTGACTTGTTGGGTGGATGTAGCATTAGATTTTCACCTTAGTCATTGATTATTATGCAAATATGTCTAATTATCTGGTGTTTTCTGCCACAGTTCTAGTTACACCTGTGAATCGACTTATCACGTATTTCCTACTTTGCTGCTACATTGCATCATTGGATTATTGAGCAATATTCCTTTAACCCCTGTATACAATCAGCTGTCTCTTCCGAGACCCCCATACACAGGAATGATCGACTCTGATCAGAGCCCCTGTGTTCTGTATGAGAGAGACGCTGTCGGGCTCCTCTGGGGGCAGGCTTGGACTGGCCCACTGGAGAACAGGGGAATCCCCTGGTGGGCCACAACCCTCTTATATGACCAGTAGTAGACACAATATGTACAGACAAAGGCAGCATCTTATCCATTTACCAATCTACCCAGTTCTATGTTATATACGTTTGTGATTGAGGATAAGGTCATATTTGCATGTAGCTGAAGAGTGGGGTCCTGGAGTTGGTTACTGGTGGGTTCCTGGCTCCCCAGTCCGACACAGCGGAGCTTTTCTCCCAGAGAACATAAGTTCGGCTGGATCCTTCTCTCCCCCGACAGACGATGTTTTCCCCTATAAACTACTGGATCATCCCTCCGGATTCTGCCCACTTTAGTCTGTGTATGGTGGTTTTTCTACTTGCGCACCAATTTTGCCTCCTCTCCAGTCCATTAAACCCGACCATCAACCAGAATAAAAACTGATCCCCAGGGTCCGGTCTGTGTGAATGGATCAGTGGTGCTTACGTTTGATTGGCACATTAACTGTATATGGGAGCGGTGGCCACGTATTTGCACCACCGCTCCATTCACATGGGGGGCCCCTATTCTATGAAGCATGACTGCTGGGAACCCACTGATCGTACATTTATCTCCCATCTTGTGGATAACTGATCCATTTAATATACATTATAAAAATCTAAACACAAAATCCCAAGGCCACTGCGTGTGTCCTTTGTCGGATAACCCCTTTGGGTCACTATTATTCTCCTAATTGATCTTAAGAAGTCATCTATTTAATTAATAAATCCCCTAAAAGGAATTTTTTTTTTTTTTTTTAAACAGCGCCACCTTTGACTATGGGCTGTGTCTGGTATTGCAGCTCAGCCCACTCTATTTTAAAAGGAAGGTTTGCAACTTTTACTCATATACCAGTGACAAGAGCAGAGGGCGAGATGAGAAAAGTCACATATGGGGAAAAATAGTTTTGGAGTGGAGTTGGCATTTTGTGCGGCTGTGACACATCCCCTGTGTCCTTTGTACGTCTGGATGGACGTCATCGTTGTATTACAGGCTGAAGAGGAGGTTCCGGGGCTTTAACATTTCATTAGAGTCGTTGTAGATGTCAGCAGTGTTCCTACGACGGTCATCAGGTCCATTGTACATCGCGCTGCCCACTGCTGCCAGTGACGGCTGCCGCCATAAATTGGCCTTTGTGACCGGGGTTTTCTCTATTCATTACTATGAGGCTGTGGGTTTATTCTCAGCGTATTCTGCTGCTCATTGACTGGGAAGAAGGTCCTGACATTTCCTACAAGTAATGAAAGATGGAGGATGTGGGACTATTGTGCTACAATGTAAGGGAGCAAAAAACGTTTTCTGTTTGTAAGTTTAAAACCTCACACACATTATGATTCTGGGGGCAGCGATTTTTTTACCTGAGCGCCAGGTAACCGCATATAGAGAGATGATTTTATAGCAACACATGGACCATAGACCGGTTCTGACTTATTAATTGCTGGGTTTTCTAGGCATGTGCTGTGATCTGAGATCACGGCAGGGAGGCGAAGGAGGTGGGCTGTGACATCTATTGTGAATGGTGGACTCAGTACCTCAATATACAGTAGATAACAATCAGTCATTGCACAGGAGGAGGAGGTGAGCTGTGACATCACCTATTGTGAACGGTGGATCCTGTGCTATCTACTGTATATAGAGGTGTTACCAGACATTGTACAGGAGGAGGAGGTAGCTGTGACACCACCTATTGTGAATGGTGGATCCTGTGTTATCTACTGTATATAGAGGTGTTATGTGTAATTGTACAGTAGGAGGAGGTGAGCTGTGACACCACCTAGTGTGAATGGACCCTGTTTTAGCTACTATAAAGGATAGAAGGCAGAGGGTGGTTATAAATGGAATATACTCAGATTGGGTAAGCGTCACTAGTGGGGTACCACAGGGGTCTGTACTAGGCCCAATGTTATTTAATATCTTTATTAACGACATAGTCAACGGGATAAATAGTAAAATATCAATATTTGCAGATGACACAAAGTTATGTAAAACAATTAATACAAAAGAGGACAGTGCAGACCTACAGAGGGATTTGGATAAGCTGGGTAGGTGGAGCATTAAATGGCAAATGAGGTTTAACGAGGAGAAATGTAAGGTCATACATATGGGAAGGAAAAATGGAAGTCACCAGTACTCACTGAATGGGAAATCATTGGGGAATTCAGAGATGGAGAAGGACTTGGGCATCTTGATTGATAGCAAACTAAATTGGAGTGCCCAAAGTCAGGCCGCTGCTGTAAGGGCAAACAGGGTAATGGGATGTATCAGAAGAGGTATAGCTGCAAAGGAGGAGAACATTGTTCTTCCACTGTACAAAGCACTGGTCAGACCACACTTGGAATACTGTGCTCAGTTATGGACCCCAATATATAGAAAGGATATAAATGAGCTTGAAAAGGTACAAAGGAGGGCAACAAAATTAATAAAGGGAATGGAGGGACTGCAATACCCAGAGAGGTTGGCAAAACTAGGACTATTCAGCCTGGAAAAGAGAAGGTTGAGGGGGGACATAATAAATGTGAACAAATATGTTAGGGGACAGTATAGAGATCTTGCCCGGGATTTGTTCAAAAGGAGGGATATTACGGTAACAAGAGGGCATTCACTAAGACTGGAAGAGAAAAGGTTTCAGCACCAGCATAGGAAGGGGTTCTTTACGGTAAGAGCAGTGAGAATATGGAATTCACTGAGTGAGGAGACGGTAATGTCGGATTCACTACACCAGTTCAAGCGGGGACTGGATGCATTTCTAGATACCAGGCAGATTTCAGCATATACTTAAAAATAAAATAAAATAGTAGGTTGATACAGGGATTTATTCTGACTGCTGGTTTCAGAGTCGGGAGGGAATTTTTTCTCAGGTGAAGATTGGCCAAATCATTTGGGGTTTTTGCCCTCCTCTGGATCAACTTTAGCAATTACAGAACTAACAGGTCGAACTTGATGGACGCAAGTCTTTATTCGGCTTTACAAACTATGTTATGTTATGTCCCCTTCCTTTGTAATCTTCACTGTGATGAAAATTGCAAGATTTTGGTGTCATTTTCAGTATTGATAATGATCTAGAAAATATATAAAAATAGCAATAAATATAAAATCTTGATTTAAACAAGGGGTCATTTTCTGATGACACATTCCCCTCTAAGGTATGTGCATATCATGCTTTAGATGTGTGTGAACCCGACAAGTTTTTCAGAAGGAAAACTCTAAAAGACATGTCGGCGTCTTTTTTTTTTTTTTTTTCCCCTTTTCCGGTCGTTTCCTGATCTTTTTGTGAAGTCTTTGGCCGCCGTATTTTTTTTCACTTGTACTGTATAAACTAGTTAGGCGCTTGAAGTGTGGTCAGGACACGTTTTAACCGCTTTGCATCTTTGGAAACCTGAACTACTTAATAGAAGCTCAAAAGCCTGAACGTGTGCACAGCGAGTGGTTTTCACATATTCCTTATTTTTAGTATTTATTCAGTACTTTTCACATCGTTTAGAGCGTTGCGTGTGCACTTACCTTTACTCGGATTAGTTGTCAGGATCACAAATGTCCACAATCTATTCCGTATTATTGAACCTATTAAGCACTTGATTGAGCCCTATAGATCTCAGGCTAATTATGTGTTTAATATGGATTATAGGGGATATCCGTTCATGCAGTGTACTGTACATAAGCTGAGCCCACACATGGACCCCGTCTCCCGCTCCAGGATGAAGCAATTGTTCTAACTTGCGTCACGATTGTAATAAATTAGTTTATCAGCATCTAAACATCCGTTAATTACCAAGTCACTTCTTATTTCAGGAGAGTAATCCTAATATTTGTGGAGGGGCTGTAATACTCCGGGTGATCGCTGGCTCCATATGACTACTTTTTTCTTTGTATCCTCATGTTTTCCTCGGGAACATCTGTTACTCTGCAGATTTCTCCAAAACCGCTGTCCTTTATTATGTCATGTGATGTAGTAGACAGAGTAACCCTTTAAGTGATCTGGGTTAGTCAAGTCTTTTGTTAAAGGGCGACTCCAATCAAAAATATTCATCACTGCATAGATACATATCCCCACCCGTAGGGGGCAGTATCTAGTAGTGGTTAGTATGCTTAGCAGAAGCTAATTGATGGGGGGGGGGGTGGGGAAGTGACAACCACTTCTCTGATCCTAAAATATGGTGACAGTAGTTGTCACTTCCAATCCATTCATTGTGCGTTACTCAGCACAGAAGTGACATTCAGGGCAAAAAAACACTGAAATCTTTGTTCATTTTTGTTTCGTAAAGCAGATGTATTATTTTGTTTGTTCGTTTGCTTCCTAAATGCAGATTGAGCAGCTTTCTAAATATTCTTCATTAAAAAAATTTCTACAATTTTGCTGCTGCTGCAAAGTGTCTGTAAGTCTAGCTGAGTGATATGCAAAAATGTTACAAATCTCTTAGTTCTTGCTCTCTGCTCTCACCATCCCTTCTCTCAGTGTTAGAGAAAGCAGCCGGGAAGGTGTTGTACACAAATCCGCAGTGGAAAGGGGAGAGAGCATCTTGAGAGAGGCAGAAAAAAACAGGCTATAGAAAAGAAGGAAAGCACATGGCGAGGAAATTGCAGAATAGAAGTTGTGCCGGTCTATTAACTGCTGAAAACCTCAGCATACCGGATACACATAAACCTTACATCCAACCGATATTACTGGGAGAGATACTCTAAGGGAGCAGTCAGACGGCCGTTTAAATTGGACCACAATGCTTGGACTGGCCACCGCTCTCCTGACCCGAGCATGACAGCTGCATAGAAATACAGTGGTGAGAAAAAGTGCTTGCCCCCTTCCTGATTTCTTATTCTTTTGCATGTTTGTCACACTTAAATGTTTCAAATCACAAAACAAATTTAAATATTAGACAAAGATAACACAAATAAACACAAAAATGCAGTTTTTAAATGAAGATCTTTATTAAGTGAAAAAAGAAATCCTACAGGGCCCTGTGTGAAAGTGATAACCCCCCCCCCACACACACACACCCTTAATGTATGTTTTAACTGTGGTTTATCACATCTTTGGGAAGTGGAGTTCAATTTCCCTAGCCACACACAGGCCTGATTACTGCCACACCTGTTCTCAATCAAGAAATCACTTAAATAGGACCTGCCTGACAAGGGGAAGTGGACCAAAAGATCCTCAAAAGCTGGACATCCTGCTGTGATCCAAAAAAAATTCAGGAACAAATAAGAAACAAAGTAATTGAGATCTATCAGTTTGGAAAAGGTTATAAAGCCATTTCTAAAGCTTTAGGACTCCAGCGATCCACAGTGAGAGTTATTATCCACAAATGGCGAAAACATGGAACAGTGGTGAACCTTCCCAGGAGTGGCCAGCCGATCAAAATTACCCAGAGAGCATAGCAACGACTCATCCAAGAGGTCACAAAAGACCCCACAACAACATCCAAAGAACTGCAGGCCTCACTTGCCTCAGTTAAGGTCAGTGTTCATGACTCCACCATAAGAAAGAGACTGGGCAAAAATGGCATGCATGGCAGAGTTCCAAGATGAAAACCACTGCTGAGCAAAAAGAACATAAACGCTTGTCTCAATTTTGCCAGAAAACGTCTTGATGATCGCCTAGCAGGGCTGTGGAGTCGGTAAGCCAAACCTCCGACTCCGACTCCAACTCCGACTCCTCAATTTCCATGACACCGACTCCACGACTCCGACTCCCTCATACATGACTCATGTTTAAGTGATAAATTTACTGTAGCACAGATTCATCTCAGCTAAAAGTCCAGACCATTAGATCAGGAATAGGACAGACATTTATAGGACATTTCATAACTTTCCCAAATTCTTATCAGAAAAATATTCCTCACAAACTGCTTGCAGCACTGTGGTCCTGGGTTCAAATCCCACCAAGAACAACATCTGCAAGGAGTTTGTATGTTCTCCCTGTGTTTGCGTGGGTTTCCTCCGGATTCTCCAGTTTCCTCCCACACTTCAAAGACATACTGATAGGGAATTTAGATTGTGAACTCCAATAGGGACAGTGCCGATATTGTCTGGGAAGCGCTGTGGAATTAATGGCGCTATATAGGTGAGTAAAATAAAATAAATTAAATAAAGAACTACTGTACCCAATTTATTATATATTTTAGGAGTTGGAATCGGTCCATTTTATACCGACTCCACAGCCCTGTTGCCAAGCCTTTTGGGAGAATACTCTGTGGACTGACGAGACAAAAGTTGAACTTTTTGGAAGGTGTATGTCCTATTACATCTGGTGTAGAAGTAACAGCATTTCTGAAAAGAAACATCATACCAACAGTAAAATATGGTGGTGGTAGTGTGATGGTCTGGAGCTGTTTTGCAGCTTGCTTCAGGAACTGGAAGACTTGCTGTGGTAATTGGAACCATTAATTTTGCTGTCTACCAAAAAATCCTGAAGGAAAATGTCTGGCCATCTCTTCGTGACCTCAAGCTGAAGCGCACTTGGGTTATGCAGAAGGACAATGATCCAAAACACACCAGCAACTCCACATCTGAATGGCTTAATAAAAACAAAATTAAGATTTTGGAGTGGCCTAGTCAAAATTCTCAACTTAATCCAATTGAGATGCGGTGGCATGAGCTTAAAAAGGCGGTTCATGCTCGGAAACCTTCTAATGTGGCTGAATTACAACAATTTTGCAAAGATGAGTGGCCAAAATTCCTCCAGAGGATGTAAAAGACTTATTGCCAGTTATCACAAATGCTTGATTGTAGTTGTTGCTGCTAAGGGTGGCCCAACCAGCTATTAGGTTTAGGGGCAATCACTCTTTCACACAGGGCCCTGAAGGTTTGGATTTCTTTTTCGCTTAATAATAAAGACCTTCATTTAAAAACTGCATTTTGTGGTTACTTGTATTATCTTTGTCAAATATTTTAAATTTGTTTTGTGATCTGAAACATTTAAGTGTAATAAACATGCAAAAGAATAAGAAATCAGGACGGGGCAAACACTTTTTCACACCACTGTATATGAAGCTGTCATCCTCTGGTCAGGAGAACCTCCGGCAAGTCCGTGCATTACGGTTCGATTAATACAGCTGTCTGACTCCTCCCTTGGAGAAAAATCAGAAACTTTGCTCAGACTGCATATCAGTGGGCCTGAAAATCAAAAAAGCAATGAAGATTGCAGATGGAAAATTAGTGTTATTTTATAACTAATGGAAAAAATGTTTTTTTTTCCCCATATCAACAGTGTGCATCGCCTTTAAGAATTTATTAAAAACTTAAAATGCCAATATGTAAATGCTGCAAGAAAACGGACAGGTTTTTTAATCCTGTAGAACCTTTAAAACTTTGTCAAGATCCATCTGTGTAATGTTACAGGCTTGTCACATTATATGACAGTAATCTTGTTATCTACACAGCTACTGTTCTCCCTTTATCGGTCAGTCTCTGAGATAGTCGACTTTATGGTCTGGCTGATGATTAACTGACCGGTCATCATGAGCGTTTGAAATGTAAATTAAAGAAAAATAATAATAATTAAATATGTAAACTAAAAAATTCTGATTATTTAATGTTTTGGTTTTTTTTCATGTTTTTATTTTTACAAATTAAGGTCAGACCTCATATAATACATTTACGTTTTGTATTATAGCAGGAAGACAATTTTGTGCCGCAGCACATATCAACTACGTAGATTTCTACCATTTTTCTTAAAAAAGGTTCGACCATCATATGTGGTCAAAAGCTGAGTATTTTCATTTCAGAAAAATCTGATGCCGACACTCGAACCCATGTGACACTAAAAAGAAACTCAAAGGCCACGGAAGACTGATGTTTGTACACGAGTCTTAAACTGCGCGCTGGAGTAAGATGCGCCAACTTCAATGCCTCATAATTGTGCAGCAGTACAATCTCTCTCGCAAATGCCACTATTGTGACATAAATTATGATGAATTTGTTAACCACGCTTGGGTCATAACGTATCTCAGCTAAACTTTGCCAACTTTTTCAAAATTGGTGTAAAACACATTTTTTTTTTGTTTGAAATATTGCAAATTTTCTGAAAAAAACAAACAGCAGAAAACTGTCAAAGACTTTTTGTTAATCGAGGCCAAAATCTATTGATAACTTTGCTCCTATACTGCATCTACCACGTTCCCGTTCATTGTAAATGAGATTTGGAGTTACTTCATATCTAATTAACTCGTTCTTTGTTTACTGATTTCATGGGGGGCTCCAAGTGCATTTGTGTCAAAACAAAAGACCACAAAATTCTCCTCTTTCCTTGATTATATTGACTTTGACAACCACATGATACATCACACACTTTACATAGAGGTGAGTAATAGGGATGAGCAGACCCGTGGAAATTCTGGTACCCAACCGAACTTTATGTCCAAAGTTCGGTCGGGTACCAGAACTTCACCCAAACTTGAACATGAATCTGAACCCCATTGAAATTTCTATCTTTCTCTTTTTTTCTCTCTCTTTCTCTTTTTTTCTCTCTCTTTCTCTTTCTTTCTCTCTCTCTCTCTTTCTTTCTCTCTTTCTTTCTTTCTTTCTTTCTTTCTTTCTTTCTCGCTCTTTCTCGCTCTCGCTCTTTCTCGCTCTCGCTCTTTCTCGCTCTCGCTCTTTCTCGCTCTCGCTCTTTCTCGCTCTCGCTCTTTCTCGCTCTCGCTCTTTCTCGCTCTCGCTTTTTCTCGCTCTCTCTCTCGCTCTCGCTCTCTCTCTCGCTCTTTCAAATATATATTTTATTACCCAGTGTAAATGCCGCTGTTCTCCTGAATCCCACGATGTTTTTCTTTTGTTCCTGGGCCTCTCCGCCCCTGAGATATGGCCCTTTCTTCTCTGTATATAAATCTAGTCTTGTTGGCCAAGTGGGCAAATTTTTGAGGCCCACGCCCAGTTGTTTAACTAGACTAGATTTACGTACAAGCAAGAACGGGCCATTTCTGAGGAACGAAGAGACCCAGGAACAAAAGAAAAACTACGCCTGATTCAGGATTATTAGGTCTCTTCTACTGTTTATATGGGGACAGAGCTCCTCCTTATAGGCAGCCATGTCGGATACTGCAATACCAAGCACAGCCACAACTGCAGGTGTAGCGCTGTACCTGTTTAACTATGTGCTGTGTAGAGGTTGCACGTACAACCTAATCTCACCATGCAGTCAACAAACTGTAAAACCGGGTGAGTGATTCTATGAATCCAAATCCTGTGAATACATTGTAAGGACAACGTGAAATCTGATCCTGGATTTCCAGTTGTGGTTTTACAAGTGATATAATTACGTCCAATCCTTCATACTTCTCTTACTTATTGTTGGCTGCTTTAAAGCACATCTAGGATCAGTGACTCCAGCTCTTGTCTCCTTACAGACCCAGACTGCTGATTTTTCACTGTCCTCCATGCTTTACACTGCAGCCCAGCTTGTCTCACCTGGAAGCTATTGCAGGTACAATCTGATTTTTGATACAGAATTGACCAACTAACTATAAAATACCATGAAGATCAGCTTTGTAGGCAAGCGTCCCACATATACGAAGAAAAATCGAGCCTCAATAAGAGGGAGCTAGAGTTCTGCCACAACTAGACACCAAAAATGTGTTTGTACAGTGGGTACGGAAACTATTCAGACCTCTTTCTACTCCTTCATTGGAGTCCAGCTGTGTTTAATTAAACTGATAGGACTTGATTTGGAAAGGCACACACCTGTCTATATAAGACCTCACAGCTCACAGTGCATGTCAGACCAAATGAGAATCATGAGCTCAAAGGAACTGCCCAAGGAGCTCAGAGACAGAATTGTGGCAAGGTACAGATCTGGCCAAGGTTACAAAAGAATTTCTGCATTACTCAAGGTTCCTAAGAGCACAGTGACCTCCATAATCCTTAAAAGGAAGAAGTTTGGGACCACCAGAAGTCTTCCTAGACTGAGCAATCGTGGGAGAAGAGCCTTGGTGAGAGAGGTAAAGAAGAACCCTAAGATCACTGTGGCTGAGCTCCAGAGATGCAGTAGGGAGATGGGAGAAAGTTCCACAAAGTCAACTATCACTGCAGCCCTCCACCAGTCGGGCCTTTATGGCAGAGTGCCCCGAGGGAAGCCTCTCCTCAGTGCAAGACATATGAAAGCCTGCATAGAGTTTGCTCAAAAACACATGAAGGACTCCCAGACTATGAGAAATAAGATTCTCTGGTCTGATGAGATGAAGATAGAACTTTTTGGTGATCATTCTAAGCGGTATGTGTGGAGAAAACCAGGCACTGCTCATCACCTGCCCAATACAATCCCAACAGTGAAACATGGTGGTGGCAGCATCATGCTATGGGGGTGATTTTCAGCTGCTGGGACAGGACGACTGGTTGCAATTGAAGGAAACATGAATGCGGCCAAGTACAGAGATATCCTGGATGATAACCTCTTCCAGAGTGCTCTGGACCTCAAACTTGGCCGAAGGTTCACCTTCCAACAAGACAATGACCCTAAGCACACAGCTAAAATAACAAAGGAGTGGCTTCAGAACAACTCTGTGACCATTCTTGACTGGCCCAGCCAGAGCCCTGACCTAAACCCAATTGAGCATCTCTGGAGAGACCTGAAAATGGCTGTCCACCAACATTCACCATCCAACCAGACAGAACTGGAGAGGATCTGCAAGGAAGAATGGCAGAGGATCCCCAAATCCAGGTGTGAAAAACTTGTTGCATCATTCCCAAGAAGACTCATGGCTGTACTAGCTCAAAAGGGGGCTTCTACTCAATACTGAGCAAAGGGTCTGAATACTTATGACCATGTGATATTTCAGTTTTTCTTTTTTAAAAAATTTACAACAATTTCTACATTTCTGTTTTTTTTCAGTGAAGATGGGGTGCAGAGTGTACTTTAATGAGAAAAAAATTAACTTTTTAGTATTTACCAAATGGCTGCAATGAAACCAAGAGTGAAAAATTTAAAGGGGTCTGAACACTTTCCGCACCCAATGTACTTCTTCTTTACCTCTTCCGAGTTTTGTCAGAATGAAAGTGCTTAGCAGTAATATATTTAGATAGAAGGTCACATGTGGGGACCTATAGATCTTTGCATGCACTTCCTCCAAATGTATTACTGTCTCTGCCTGCATCTCTCAAAATCTAAAAGGGAACCTGTGACATTGTACATGATGGAGTCCGATAGTCTGATCTATGACCAGCGCTTGGCAGAGAAGAAGCTGAGCAGAATAATATATCAGTTTATTGGAAAAGTTTCAGTATAACTTGTATTTTATTCATTGTATGTATAGTCCAGTGAGCCGTCCGAATAGTGATTTGACAGCTGTCTCTGCATGCACATACAGGCAAGACTGTCAATCACTGACTAGGACCGCCCACTGGACTCCACCAGGGATTCAATTAATGAAATGCGAGTTTTACTGAAACTTTTCCCACCATGATGTATATCGGCTCCTTCTGCTCTGTAACCTCCTGCCTGCATATCAGAGACCATATTACGTGTAATAGGTTCCCTTAAAGGAGTCGGCATCATTTTTCATCTGACAACTATCTCTCTCTGACTGCCCCCATAACATGATGTTCCACCTCAGCCCAGAGTCCTATGCGAAGAGTGGAGTAAGCACCTGATATCTGTCAGCCTGCAGAACGAAAGGATTAGGTGAATAATTTAAAGCTTCCTAGGACTGACCATTAGGGTGTACTCAGATGGCCGTATAGATCGTACTTTGACCGCTTTATACACTGCTCAA
The DNA here is from genome assembly GCF_046119375.1 of Phyllobates terribilis. Lineage (NCBI taxonomy): Eukaryota > Metazoa > Chordata > Amphibia > Anura > Dendrobatidae > Phyllobates > Phyllobates terribilis. The sequence continues at coordinate 396,175,714 of NW_027362765.1, read as the reverse complement.
AAAAATAAAGGGAACACTTAAACAACAGAATATAACTCCAAGTAAATCAAACTTCTGTGAAATCAAACTGTCCACTTAGGAAGCAACACTGATTGACAATCAATTTCACATGCTGTTGTGCAAATGGAATAGACAATAGATGGAAATTATTGGCAATTATCAAGACACCCTCAATAAAGGAGTGGTTCTGCAGGTGGGGACCACAGACCACATCTCAGTACCAATGCTTTCTGGCTGATGTTTTGGTCACTTTTGAATGTTGGTTGTGCTTTCACACTCGTGGCAGCATGAGACGGACTCTACAACCCACAGAAGTTGCTCAGGTAGTTCAGCTCATCCAGGATGGCACTTCAATGCGAGCTGTGGCAAGAAGGATAGCTGTGTCTGTCAGCGTAGTGTCCAGAGGCTGGAGGCACTACCAGGAGACAGGCCAGTACACCAGGAGATGTGGAGGGGGCCGTAGGAGGGCAACAACCCAGCAGCAGGACCGCTACCTCTGACTTTGTGTAAGGAGGAACAGGAGGAGCACTGCCAGAGCCCTGCAGCAGGCCACAAATGTGCATGTGTCTGCACAAACAGTTAGAAACCGACTCCATGAGGGTGGTATGAGGGCCCGACATCCACAGATGGGGGTTGTGCTCACAGCCCAACACCGTGCAGGACGCTTGGCATTTGCCACAGAACACCAGGACTGGCAAAGTTGCCACTGGCGCCCTGTGCTCTTCACAGATGAAAGCAGGTTCACACTGAGCACATGTGACAGACGTGACAGTCTGGAGACGCCATGGAGAGCGATCTGCTGCCTGCAACATCCTTCAGCATGACCGGTTTGGCAGTGGGTCAGTAATGGTGTGGGGTGGCATTTCTTTGGAGGGCCGCACAACTCTCCATGTGCTTGCCAGAGGCCCCTTGTGAGACCATATGCTGGTGCGGTTGGCCCTGGGTTCCTCCTAATGCAGGACAATGCCAGACCTCATGTGGCTGGAGTGTGTCAGCAGTTCCTGCAAGATGAAGGCATTGAAGCTATGGACTGGCCGCCCGTTCCCCAGACCTGAATCCGATTGAGCACATCTGGGACATCATGTCTCGCTCCATCCACCAACGTCACGTTGCACCACAGACTGTGCAGGAGTTGGCGGATGCTTTAGTCCAGGTCTGGGAGGAGATCCCACAGGAGACCATCCGCAGCCTCATCAGGAGCATGCCCAGGCGTTGTAGGGAGGTCATACAGGCACGTGGAGGCCACACACAATACGGAACTTCATTGTGACTTGTTTTAAGGACATTACATCAAAGTTGGATCAGCCTGTAGTGTGTTTTTCCACTTTAATTTTGGGGGTGACTCCAAATCCACTCCTCCATTGATTAATAAATTTGATTTCCATTGATGATTTTTGTGTGATTTTGTTGTCAGCACATTCAACTTTGTACAGAACAAAGTATTCAATGAAAATATTTCATTCATTCAGATCTAGGATGTGTTATTTGAGTGTTCCCATTATTTTTTTGAGCAGTGTATATTTCTATGCGGCAGTCACTCTTGGGTCAGGAGAGCCGCCGGTCAGTCCGCGGTCTAATCTGTAGTCTGACTGCGCCCTTAGTGTTTGATCCATGGGAGTCTGACTTCCTACACAGGCACAGCGGCTCCTCCATGCTCTGCATTATTTTCTGTACCTTATAATATACAGAGGTATAAGATCTGGGACATTTATCAGACCCTTGTGTATATTCCTGCCATTTATTGCAATGCTCTAATACCTGGACCTATGTGGCATGAGGCAAGGTAAAAATAATGCTGCAATCTTTTCCTCTCTGACTTCATGAAATAACATTGCTGAGACCACCTTACTAGCCAGACATATAAGATGGGGGGTGATTTTGGAGATGTGGCTTCATGGGAACACTTTTTTTTTTATTACCTTTTTCTTTTTCCCAAGCTCTCTAGTGGTCTATGTCAAAATCACCATGGGTAAAAGTGTTTGCAACAGATCATTGCCAAAATCCCTGGTGGTCGGAGGCAGTAAAGGGGTCAATGTTGGCATTAACCCTGGTGGCCTAGTGTGGCAATATTGTCTGATGTCCAGTGCATGTTTCTTGCAGAAGGAGAAGCAGCATGATCTGTATAGAAACAGGAGCTGACATCCATTATTATTCTCCGCATACCTGAAGATAGATGATGTGAGGGTCTGACTGTGCCAAGGACAATTTATACCCCCCTTCTCTGCCTATTTGGCACTGATCCCTGGCCGTGAGGCAGACCGGGCCATCTCTGTCTAACAGATCTGATGGTGGGTGATTGTACATCACGTGTGCCAATAATAGGGGCCCGATTCACCTGCTAGGATTCCTGGGCCAAGTACACACTGTGCATTGTTCCCACGAGATGGTTCTAATGCGAGAATGAATCCGCCAGCGTCAGCAGTCAGAGCTGCTATAGTATCGGGCTGGCAGTGCCATCCTCTCCTGCGCTTTGTGTACAGGCATCACATGAAGACAAACCTTTTTAGCCTCCCTGGCATTCCTGAACAATACCGGTCCCATGACCGGCCGGCAGGACTTGCTGACCTATGATAACACTTATGCTCCACGTTACTCGTCCCCAATACAAAGCAGTGCAGCATTTCAGTTGTGGATCAGGCGGCTGCCACGCTGGCGAGCACGTGTGGGCAGTAAAGACACGACACCGCAATGACCATCAGTGAAGGATCGTAGAGTAAATCCTCTTTTTACTTTTGCTGCTGGTTTGGGTTAATCCAAGAAAACTTCTGAAACTTTCTAATGCACTTTTGATTTTCAGTTCCTCACTGGTTTTAATTTCTCTGCTGTCAGAGGATGAACGTTCTTCACTATATTCAAAGGCAGAAAATCCAACCAGAATCTAAGATGAGCTTTCTGCAATGACATTTCGTCTCTACGCTAACTTTTGTGCGCTAAATATCCTGATATATTTTATCTGCACTGACACATTATAACAAACTCGATCTGATCAAGGAAGAGACTCGGTATGTTTTGGTGTATTTGCCACCTAGAGGAGATTACTTAGATTATGTCTGCAATTAGGAAGTATTGAATAAAGACGGATTTTCAACCTCTGGATATAATTTATGGAGTTGGCCACTACTTTTTTTTTTTTTTTTACTGCTAGCCTATCCTTAGGGCAGGTGCAGATGATCTAACTTTCAGTCCGAGTTGGTTCCAACAACACAATCGGATCGCACTCAGACCAATGTTAGTTTATGGGGCCGCACATATGTCCGCTGCATGCTCAAGTTTGATCTGATATTCGAATGGCACTTAGCCATGCAAATCAATGAGTCCATGGAAAACATCAGACTGCACTCGGATGATATCTGAGTGCAGTCTGGTTTTCAAGGACTGACAGAAGATGGAGAAATAATAATAATCTTTTTATTTATATAGCGCCAACATACTGTATTCCGCAACGCTTTACAATTCAGACAATTTACAGGCATTATGGGCACTGTCCCCATTGGGGCTCACAATCTACATTCCCTATCAGTATGTCTTTGTAGTGTGGGAGGAACCTGGAGGAAACCCACACAAACACGGGGAGAACATGCAAACTCCTGCGGATGTTGTCCTTGGTGGAATTTTCCCAAAATAATTGGATCACGCTCCGAAAAAGTTTGATCCCCATAATTGACCTGATTCTCTCAGATGAGAGAATCTACGGTCGTCTACACCTGCCCTTAGGATAGTCCATCAATATTTGATCGGTGGGGGAGGGTGGATCTGACACCCGGCAACCCGCTCTAATTTGCTGCTACCTACAGCTCCGCTATTTCTATAGTGGCCGCGATCGAGTATTGTAGATCCACCCCTTATTCTTGTGATACTTCCCAACTGCGGCCACTATAGAAATGACGGTGCGTTGTGTTCCGTAAAAACTTCAGCCGCAAGTAACAGCTGATCAGCAAGGGAACCAGATGTCGCACCCCCACTGATTGATGGTCTGCAATAAGGATAGGCCACCACTAAAAAAAAAAAAAAATAGTGGCCAACCCCTTTTAAGATCTTTTTAGCAAGTAGGGATCTCTAGAAACTGCTGAGAAATTAAAATACAAGGTGTATTTTATAAAGTTGTCAGGTTTATAGGGGTGTCCAACTGCCACAGACCTGATATTGATGACCTATCCTAATATCGAAAAGGCAGGAGAACCCCTTTAAGTTTCATTTACATAAAACTGCAAACTTCTGAATATACTCTGCTTACATTCCTCATCATTTCTAAAGTCTCTGCTTCCTGTCACTGATTGAAAACATTTTTAATGCTGAGAGTTTGGCTGCAGTTACATCCAGTCTGCACAATTCCCTGTGAGAAAATAAATATGGAGGGTTTTATTTATTTATTTATTTATAGTTTGACTGATACATTGTAGCAAACAATCTGGGCAGGAATGAGATTTGTGCTGCTGCTGGTTTTATGTTACAGAAGATGTCCTGGACTGGAAACGTTGTAGCAAACTGTAGCTGTGGGGGCAGGACTGTGTCATTGGGGGCTTCAGCCTTGTTTTCCTTCCTAATATAACACAGTGATCTTGAAAATGTCAAGAAATTGAAACTCAAAGTATATTCTAATGGTTATATTGGGATTTAGGACACATTCATTAAAGTTGTTGCCCTGCAATAACAACTTACCAATATTCCACAGAATAGGGGGAAGCTGCTGCTCGCTGGGGGTCCCGCCAATCAAGAACACGGAGGTCATGTGTCCCGTTGGAAAGGAGTGGAGATCAAACATCTGCAGTTGTGTTCTACATAATCTCTATGGGACTGATGGAGATAAGTCATAGATTTTTAATGAAGCGGCAGCTTGTTTGCGCAACCGCTGCTGCATTCAAGTGGGGGGCACAAGACCCCTTTTCTTCTGATGATTTTAGCGGAAGGATGCCCCCCATCGATCAGCAGCTTATTATCTATTCTGTATATGAATTTTGCTGGGTGATGTAGCTGAATTACACTATATACTGCAGTACTGTGCTATTTCTTGTATTTTTCATTTTATTTATTTTTTTTAGAGGCAGTGACCAAAAAATTCTTGTTTTTCTCCTTTTTTTTTTTTTTGCCGTGTCTCTTACAGTTTAAGTGATTAAACAAACCACAGGTTCAGTTCACTATGGAGACTTAAAAAAAAAAAAAAGTAAATATATTTGGCATCATCGTATCAGTAAGTCTGATCTATCAAAGCATAAAAAATTGAAACTGTATGTAACACTCCAAAAAGACAAAAAATCATGTTGCAAAAGTTTATCTTTTTATGGTCACCGTACTCCTCTCCGCCTCCCCTCTCGAAATAAAAGAAAAAAACAAATTGTCGTATGTACCCCAAAAAAGGTATCAATAAAAATTACAGTTCATGGTGCAAAAAAACAAATAGTCACACCGCTCCATGGATGGAGATCTTAAAGTTCCGTGCCTCAGAATATTACGACAAAACCAAATTTTTAATTTTTTATTTTTTTTTAAAAGTTCAAATTATTTTTACTGCTAAATAAAAACCAAAAAAGGAGGTTTGGTACAAACGTAATTGTACTGACCTGCAAAATCATATTGCCAGGTCATTTTTCCAGCACAATGAATGCTGTAAAAATAAAACCCAAAAAATAATGGCGGAATTGTTTATTATTATTATTATTATTATTAATAATTGTCTCCGGATGGAGTCATTCATTTTATCATATAATGTGCAGAAAAATGGGAATAAATTCCAACTCCTCCTGCAAAAAACAAGTTCTCGTACGGCTAGATCAACAGAAAAATAAAAAAAAAAGATATGACTTTTGAAAGAAAAAGGGCAGGACTCAAAAGTGCAAAAATGAAAAAAATTGTCTGGTCAAAAAGGGTTAATGTAGCTGTTGGCTGTGGAAAAGGGTCTCCTCAAAAAAATGATTGATCCCCAGTGATCTTCTGTGTTGAAAAATCCCAGCAGTGCCACCCCAGGAGAAATGAAGCATTGCATAGTTCCCATTGAAATCAATGTGTTTCTATCTAATGCAGAACATGCTTTTTCCTCTTGTGAGTGAAAAAAATCTGTTTACAGCCATTCTGACGTGAGGGGCCTAAAACGGTGCCCCCCACCCCCCATGAACTCCGAATTGCCTATTGGACAATATTGTTTGCTTTGGTGTTTTGAGAAGGAGTCGATCATTTGATCTGCTTTGCTATGTTGCAGCACGGTTGTGACTCTTGTAGGACTCTCTGACACTAGATTTTCAGCCTTATTTAGGCCCTGCAGCCAGTCTGCTGAAATCCCAAGACGTCTGGAGGGATCAGGAGTGCAGGAGGAATTCCTGACAGCCCCAGCATGTCCTGAGCTGCAAGAGAAGAGCCAACTGCACAAATACACTTCTAGGTTGTATTTTTTTTTTCCAGGGCTGAGCAGCTAACGCCCATTATATTTCCTTTTCCCAGATGTCATTTGCAAATGTACAAACAGAGCGAGGAGTGAGGAGGGCTGTAATATATTTATTGAGGGATTCCAGGGAGACCTCGCGGCTCAGGATGTGTTTACTATTAATGCAGCTTGTAACAAGAAGTTCCAGGGATTTTCCACTTTTCCGAGTTTTCCTTTTACTTTTTGCTACTATTTATTTTTCAAAAACTTTTTTTTTTTTTTAAAGAAAATATTATTTTTTGTATTTTTTTATAGCTTTTACAGTGTAGAGCTGTATTACATTATGTCTACACTGAGACATAAAACAGGGCAATTTTGGGATGCAGAAGTTAAAGCTTCGTCTGAGCCAAGATGTCGGAGGCGGCCGAGTAATCCCTCCCCGGCACAGCTGGACTGTAAGTGATATGAAGGCTCTTACTACAGGTGAAGCGGGGGCTCAAAAGTTTAAAGTTACAAATCAAAAACACTAGATCCAATCCTCTGAGTCATCCACTTCCCAAAACAGGAAAATAATGACTGGGGTTCATGGGGAAAAAAAGATTTTTACATATATTAGTAGTTACCTTTTAATTAACAAAGTTGCACTTAGTTTTAGTCTGCCATCTACATTCCTTAATTCATTTTCAGACATATTTTGCTTTTGTGCCAGTGTCCCTCCCAGTAATATAGGCTGGGTGTAAGGTCTGTGTATCCAGGGTGCTGCTTTCTTCTTTGGGTCCCATATGAGCACAGCTTCTATGCTGCACTTATTTTTTCTTCATGTGCTTTCCCTTTATCTGTTTTTTCTGCCCTCCTTAAGACTGTAGATACTTTCTCCACTTCCCACGTTTTTGTGATCTGTGCATAAATCTCTCCCTGCTGCAATTTCTAAATCTAAGAGAAGGGAACAAAGAGAACCACTGGGAGAAAGAGCTCTGGCAAGTTTGAAACATTTTTTACAAAGTACTGAGCTGGGATGAAGGCATTTTACAAACACACTGCAGCAGCAAAATTATTTTTTTGTTAATGAAGACTGTTTAGAAAGTTGCTTAACTTTTAATTTATTAAGCAAATGTACAATTTAAATACATTTTGTGAAAGTCTACACAATTCTTTAAAGTTTTTCAGGAGTTTAGTGTTTATGATATATTCTTAGGATAGGTTGGGGGTCTCAATCTCAGCACCTTCACTGATCAGCTGACTTAAAGGGAAGCTATCATTTTTCTGTTAAATATGTTTTGAGAAATTTTGGCAATGTTTTATTCATTTCATACCACCATATGAATTAAAAATAAATGTTGATTTTTTCACACCGTCAACTGGGGCATTTTTTTTTGGTCTCTAACTTCCTGTTATTTCTGGAAATAACATATGTATATTAACCGCAATTAACTGACTCTCTTGTATTGAAGAATCTAATGGGCGTGTGAAAAAGTAATTGTGAATGGAGGAAGAGGTGAGCTGTGACATCACCTATTGTAAATGGTGGATCCTGTGTTATCAGCTTTCTATAGAGGTGTTATTTCTCACAGCTCACCTCCTCCCCTTCTGATACAATAACAAGTAACACCTCTATAGACAGCTGATAACACAGGATCCACCATTCATAATAGGTGATGTCACAGCTCACCTCCTCCCCTTCGGATACAATTACATCACCTATTGTGAATGGTGAATCCTGTGTTATCAGCTGTCTATAGAGGTGTTACCTGTCATTGTATCAGGAGGGGAGGAGGTGAGCTGTGACATCATCTATGGTGATTGACAGTTAACATCTCTATATGCAGTAGATAACACCGTAGCCATCATTGTACAGGAGGGGGAGGTGGTGAGCTGTGACATCATCTAAGGTGATTGCCAGATAACATCTCTATATGCAGTAGATAACACCGTTGTCCTCATTGCACAGGAGGGGGAGGTGGTGAGCTGTGACATCACCTATTGTGATTGGTGGACCCTGTGTTATCAGCTGTGTATACAGGTGTTACCTGTCATTGTAATCCTGTCTCTGATGTTAAGGAGCCTGCTGAAAACTCTTTCTGAAATTACAGGTAGTAGTAGTCTAAAAATGTAGCCAGTGTGAAAATTGCAAGAAAAAATAAACATGTAACACAAAAATCTGATGTAAACAATAGATAATCTTCTGATGATAGTTTGCCTTTAAGGGGTTATCGATCTCCAGAAGCTCCACATATTGTGTAGTGGCCGTGCATGGTACTGCAAGCTGTGTTCCATAATTTGGACAAAACTTATAGTACTGTTCACAACTACTACACAACATACAGGTCTGGGGCACTGCAGCACCTTCAGCGGATCAGTAAGGGTGGCGTGCAGTTGACCCTGACAGATCTGATATTGATGCCTTTTTGTAAAGATACATCATCCATATAAAAGTTCTGGAAAATCCATTTTAATAAAGAAAGGAATCTGGGAAAGAACAGTTTTTGCTCTGATTGACATGGTCACCCAATGACTCTAATATGTGATATGTGATGTTACATTTGTGGATATTCTGACACCTTAGGGGGAGAAAGATAATTGCTAAGGGTTTCATAATCCAGATCTGCTGTAAGAGACCTTTAGAGACAATAATCCCATCAAAGTTTTTATCCTTTTCATATATTGCAGTCATCATATTATACAGCACTGTGTACTTACAATTGCTCATTTTGCCTTTCTACCCAGCTAATTCTTCTCTTTTCTCTGATCTATGTAGAAACAGGAAGTCTCTTGTCCCTGCATTCATCATTCCCCTCTTCAGCTCCTGACCCAGCTGCTCTGCTCCTCCTCCTGCCAGGGACTTTTGCAGCGACTCATGACTCATACAGGGAAAATTGACCTCCTGTTTATTCATAGAGCTTACTATGATTCAGCTAGTCAGTTATTAATCACGTGATGTCATAGACCTAATGGAAAAGAAAAGAGTTGAGTAGAAAGGCAAAATGAGCAATTGTAAGTACACAGTGCTGTATAATATGATGACTGCAATATATTAAGAGGATACCCCTTTTTAATGTGAGGAGAAGCAGCGCTTCTTTAAGATTGAAGCAAGATTGTTCATTTTTCCAACTATGAGTGGTCAGTGTAGGGAGATGTAGTATCTTGCGCGGTCGCCAAAGTGAAGCCTACATGGTGCCTCGCTGTTCATAGCGGAGGGTCAATAGTGGGGACCCCCTTCTTTGACATGCCCTAATGAGGCATATGGGCCAGGGTTTTCTTCATGAGACAATCCTTTTTTAAGGAGTAAGGAAATCAATAATTCAATGCTGGTGAGCATAATGGAAGGTCATAAAAAATGGACGACTTGGACCACCCTCAATAGGAAAAAGGGTCCTAAAGTTGTTGATCAAGTGGATCCAGAATTGAAGAAGTGCTGCTTGTTACAAAATCTAATGTCCTTTCTATAAACAGAGCGCCGTGTATCAGGAGGACAGATATATAGTAGCAGAGTGGCATTTCCATGGCAGAACTCCTCACCATTCCTGTTACCTGGAAATGTGTCTGTATTTAGCCTGTGTGTCTATTTAGGATCGGACATCCAGTTTGTTGGTAGACAGAAGATGGAGAACTTATCGCCTCTGACATTATCCCTCCGTGACCTGTAAATAATTGATTGCCGCACTTATAATCAACAATGAGCCGAGAGGCAAACGGTGCCCTGGATCTGTGCCAGGTTTCGGCTTCCAGTGCTCTGTATTCACATGTAGGTGTTGTGTTCACATTTACAGTAAATATCTTGTGCTGCAAGTTCATACACGGGACATGTTCTATTATAGAAGAGTTCTAAATGGTGGCACCATATGGCGGCACGTGGAGTGGCTATGGATCTGCAATATAACCCAGTGGGGAGTCTGTGCCGCCATACAGGGTCCGAGCGTGCGGCATTACCATATTGGCATGAATTTCTGTCTTATTTATTTTCTAGGACATTTTTTACAAAGTGCGAATGATATTTGTTAGGGCTCACCTGATGGGAGTGGATTTGCTAAGCCGTGATTCAGACTGTGCAGCATTGACTGGAAGTGTTGATGCAATGGAGTTTGATGGGCCGGGCAGCACAAGGAGCAGCAAGGATCAGAAGAGCTGGTTATGCTCTGCTGTGCAAGGAACTGCAGAGCTGGTTATGCTCTATTGCGCATGGAACTGCAGAGCTGGTTATGCTCTATTGCGCATGGAACTGCCGAGCTGGGTATGCTCTATTGTGCATGGAACTGCCGAGCTGGGTATGCTCTATTGTGCATGGAACTGCCGAGCTGGGTATGCTCTATTGCGCATGGAACTGCCGAGCTGGGTATGCTCTATTGCGCATGGAACTGCCGAGCTGGGTATGCTCTATTGCGCATGGAACTGCCGAGCTGGGTATGCTCTATTGCGCATGGAACTGCCGAACTGGGTATGCTCTATTGCGCATGGAACTGCCGAGCTGGGTATGCTCTATTGCGCATGGAACTGCAGAGCTGGGTATGCTCTATTGCGCATGGAACTGCAGAGCTGGGTATGCTCTATTGCGCATGGAACTGCAGAGCTGGGTATGCTCTATTGCGCATGGAACTGCAGAGCTGGGTATGCTCTATTGTGCATGGAACTGCAGAGCTGGCTATGCTCTATTGCGCATGGAACTGCACAGTTGGTTATGCTCTATTTGTATGGAACTGCACAGCTGGGAATGCTCTATTCTTATGGAACTGCAGAGCTGGTTATGCTCTATTGCGCATGCAGCTGCAGAGCTGGTTATGCTCTATTGTGCATGGAACTGCACAGCTGGTTATGCTCTATTGCGCATGGAACTGCAGAGCTGGTTATGCTCTATTGCGCATGCAGCTGCAGAGCTGGATATGCTCTATTGCGCATGGAACTGCAGAGCTGGGTATGCTCTATTGCGCATGGAACTGTACAGCTGGTTATGCTCTATTGCGCATGGAACTGCAGAGCTGGGTATGCTCTATTGTGCATGGAACTGCAGAGCTGGTTATGCTCTATTGCGCATGGAACTGCACAGCTGGTTATGCTCTATTGCGCATGCAGCTGCACAGCTGGGTATGCTGGACGGCTCATGGAGCTGCACAGCTGGGTATGCTGGACGGCTCATGGAGCTGCACAGCTGGGTATGCTGGACGGCGCATAGAGCTGTAGAGCTGGATATGCTGGGCGGCGCATGGAGCTGCAGAGTTGAATATGCTGGACGGCACATGGAATAACAAGGTTGTATTGGGTACAGCAGAGCCGAGTTGACAGATAGGCACCTTGGTATAGGAGAACCGAGTGTGCGGACAGAACCTTGGAACAGCAGAGTGTTGTTAACATACGCACCTTGATGTAGCCAAGCCCAGTCATAGCTACATCAGATATGTGTGCTGCATGGCAGCTTGACATGCATGAGAGCAGACAGAGCCTGCTGCCCAGGAAGGAAAACGAGCTAGAGCCGGGATAGGTGCATAACCATATTCTCCCAAGGTGGCGGTATAGCAAGGTGTTAATCTCCATGTAACGGGTCTAAATAACAGTAACTTCTCTTGCAGCTGTAATATGGACACAGTGCACGTTACCTTATATTAGAATACCTAAGATACCAGTGTTACGGTAGAAGTTGTGTGCACTGTTGTGCGCTTCTTCTCCCTGGAATGTGCTTGTGGCTTGTGGTCAGATGGATGAGATTCTTAGATGAGACCTGACTTGCATTGTGCCTTGGAATGTATTTAATTGGGTATGATGAGTCTGGTGCTGCGCCAGGTCACCCGGGACTTTACTATATTGACAGAGTATAGAGTTTTTTTGTGCTGAATTAATCAATATACAGGACTATTGGAATTGTAGCTCACTGAATACCCCCATATAATTCCTGCTCAGGAGTTGGTGCCGGCGCCTCCTAATAGTAAAAACTAGAAGATTGCTGTAAAGAAAACTTCATGATCTATGCAGACCCCATGCTAGAATGGGTATTCCTATCAGTAATGAATGGATATGCCATTATCAATTGGAAGACCCCCGCCGATCACCTAAAGGGGCATACAAGTGAATCGGGTTGTGTGGAGTTAAATGCATAGGTGGTTCACTAAGGGATCTGTCACCTGATTTTACAATGAAAACTGCACACATTGCTGAAATAATCTTTAAGGCCTAGTGGTGCTGGTGTACTTACTGATAAAATCCATGTCATAATGACTATATAATCCTGAAGTAAAAATGAGCTTCTTGTGAGTCTAGCCACTGGCGGATACAGATGGAAGAGGGCTCCTCTGCCAGAACAGTATATGGTCCCCTTTTTGGGTCTGTGACAGGACCTGTTTGCTGATTTGAAAGTGAGAGTGGACCCTCTTACCTCTTGGGCTGCTGTGCTGCTGCACATGTTGCACCAATAATATGTCCGCCCCTGACTGTAGCTAAAGGGTGAGAGAGCTCATGAGTCCAAGTGTATTCAGTCTCCACCAACTTGACCTGACAGCTGCAGTTTGCACTGAGCAGTGTGAGACTCAACAGCGGGGAGGAGGGACACTGAGGAGCTGCCTATCAAATTAGGGGGTGGACATTCATCAGAAGCAGGGTGAAAGGACACTGAGGAGCTGTATTATTATTCTGACGAGTAAGTACACCAGAACAATCAGGTCTTAAAGATCTGCTTACAAACTTCACACATTTTTATCGTGAAATCTGGTGACAGATCCACTTTAAGGTTGGGTACAGAGGCCAGATGCAAAACCTGGACAATAATGAAACAAGACAGAAGAAAAATGTATGCCTTCAAAATGTGGTGCTGGAGAAGTATGTTATCAATACACTGGATGGCAAGAAGAACAAACAAATCAGTTTTGGAACAAATCAAGACAGACATGTCAATCAAAGTAAGGATCACCAAGCTACGACTTGTCTACTTTGGACACATCATACGAGAAAAATCACTGGGAAGGACATCATGGTCTGAAGAATAGAAGGAACAAGTCAAAGAGGAAGACCAACAACCCGATGGCTTGATACTACCAGGTAACGGTGGAGAAGACCCTGGTGGACCTATCTAGACTTGCACAAGATCGTCCTAAAGAGCATTCATCCATCAAGTCGCCATGGCTCAAGATCGAGACAAAGGCCATTAAAAAAAAAAAAAAAAGTACAGATGCATAATTGGAAACTCCTGGGCTACAATGAAAAATCTTTACCTGGCTCCCTCCACCATGTGCCATTTATTATACCATGTGTGGTGAAAACCAAGGGACACGTCTGGCTTCAAGACCCAAATGCTTTTGCTACCTCTGTACCTGTGATACGGTTCATCAGGTTTGATAAAATACATGTTCCGCTCACTACCTTGTGAATGAGCTCGGCTGTGTGTCCTCCATATGTTTTTAATTTTGCTTAAGTCATCGAGTTGATTATTGTCATCCAGCAGACTGTACCCCCCGTGACAAGCTCATTATATCCATATGATGGTTAATAATTGTGTTCTTCACCCCTGGTGTCTGTATTGGCCTGCGCTGTCCCTATTCTTCTGAATACATGTGTTCTTAATTGTATCACCCTTGAAAATAGTTTCTTGCAGTTCTCTAGCTATATTTAGGGGCGTCCATAAAGGAATGAGAAAGACTGAGCCCCGTATTCAATCATAAGCCCTCGATTTCTTGGACAACTGGGTGCAGTGCTCATTCGCTCCCATCCCTGGAGAGCAAGGGGTCATCAGTCCGATCCGGTAACGATCGAGGGGATTTTAGTGAAGTCTTACCAATGTGTATTGTGCAAACTTGCAGGAATTTTTTTTTCTTTCCCCCCCCCCCCCCCCCGGAAGGTTTTGTTTTTGTAAACGTCTGCTGGAAATCCAACAGCCTTCAGATGCCGCTTCTCATCTGGTGTTTCCCATTCTTGTGTTACTTATCTGGGATGTTAAGGTCAGCGGTGTGTAAATATTTCTTACAGAGCAGATGGAGGCTCCATTTCTGAATTTTTAAAGCATCATCTTGTATACAAATGGAGACTTGATATGATGATAGATTTAGTTATGAAGCCTGGCTAGATATAGAGAACTTCAGGGCTATTTTTGTTTTTTTTAGTTAAATGCATGTATTTTTTCCTGGAAGTTATTTTTGCAATTGGGTTTTGTTAAAAATGTTCCACTCTATGCTTCACAGTCTATTGCTGGTTACAGAATGAGTTAACAAGTAAAAATCATTTTATTTATTTATTGTCAGAAATCAATAGTACACTTGAAAATAAATATTGCTCTAAGTGGGGAAAAAAAGATAATCTTGTAGTTATGATACCTTTTTAATGGCTAACAAAAATAAAATAAATGATGTTACAAGGCAAGCTTTCCAGACAACTTGGGTCTCTGTTATGATCTGCAACAAGTACTAAGGAAAGATAGGGGAAAGCTGTCCCTACAGTAAGACTAAGCTGAATCCCTACGATGTAGCGGGCTGCCTGTTCCTAGCGAACAGACCCACCTTCGTCCACAACCATACAGTGCCAAAAAGATGTGTATATACATACAGGTGCTTCTCACAAAATTAGAATATCATCAAAAAGTTAATTTTTAATTGCATCAATGCGGCAATGTGGCATGGAGGCGATCAGCCTGTGGCACTGCTGAGGTGTTATGGAAGCCCAGGTGGCTTTGATAGCAGCCTTCAGCTCGTCTGCATTGTTGGGTCTGGGGTCTCTCATCTTCCTCTTGACAATACCCCATAGATTCTCTATAATAGAGTCTCTATGGGGTTAAGGTCAGTGCTGCCAATCAAGCACCAGCAGATGACATTGCTCCCCAAACCATCACTGATTGTAGAAACTTCACACTAGACCTCAAGCAGCTTGGATTGTGGCCTCTCCACTCTTCCTCCAGACTCTGGGACCTTGTGGAGTGTCAATGACTGCCTTCTGGACATCTGTCAAGTCAGCAGTCTTCCCCATGATTGTGGAACCTACTGAAACAGACTAAGGGACCTTTTTAAATGCTTAGGAAGCCTTTGCAGGTGTTTTTTGTCAATTATTCTAATTTACTGAGATAATGACTTTTGTGTTTTCATTGGCTGTAAGCCATATTCATCAACATTAACAGAAATAAACACTTGAAATAGATCACTCTGTTTGTAATGACTCTATATAATATGAGTTTCACTTTTTGTATTGAAGAACTAAAATAATTAAACTTTATGATGATATTCTAATTTTGTGAGATGCATCTGTATGCATATATATCTGTGTGTGTGTGTATACATAATATTTATCTCCATGCTAAAACCTGATTTAAGCATGCGATTAAAGGGAATCTGTCACCACTTTGCAGTTATCAGACCTCTACTATGGGCATACAGGGTATAGAAAAGTAAATCTATACATACCTGTATGGCCCATGGTTGAGGTTTGATTGCAGAGAAAAGCGCTTTAATCAATTCTATTTGGTACAAAATTGGCGTCCGGGGGATGCCAAGCAATCCCCGCCTCTGTGCTTTTTATTGCCCCCAAATCCCCGCCTATATGCTTAATTATCATATTCCCCCTCCCCTGCACATCACAGGGCCCTATGACATGCACTATGCTCCCTGACTCCCCAGCACCTGCGCAATAGGACTCTGCTTTGCAGTGCACAGGCAGATGGGGCCGGGATGAAGCAAAGCGCGCTCCATGTGAGCATGCTCGGGAAGTCAGGGAGCACAGTGCATGTCGCAGGGCTCTGTGACGTGCAGGGGAGGGGGGGAATATGATAATTAAGCATATAGGCGGGGATTTGGGGGAATAATAAGCAGATGGGCGATGATTGCTTGGTGTCCCCCGGACGCCAATTCTGTACAAAATAGATCCCAGGGGGTGACCAATTCCCTTTAATTTCATATGATACATTCACTTTAATGGGGCTTCTAATCCTGACAATCACTATTCGTTCTTATTCTGTAAATGGAAATGCGAGCACACAAGTAACGGATAATAGAAAGTAATGTCAGCCTGTGAGCTTTCTGTAGATCTGGTCACAGTCAGCTTGTAGAGTCGTTTATCAGCTCTAGAAATGGCTGTGGAAAATGATGAGTCAGGGAAATAAAAACCCAAAATGCGTCACGTTGTAGTAATTCGCTTTGAGAATGAGCAGGATTGGGCCACTGTGTAACATCTGCTGGAGGAGTCTTGGGAATTTCCTCTTCTGTGTTGGTTAAGGTGCTATTAAAAGAAATTGTAAAACCCATGAGAATTGAGGATGATTCTTACATTGGTGATATGGTTCTTATGGGGACTATAGACTACTTCTAACGACAGTCCACAAAGAACGGAAAAGCTACGGATTTGTCAGAAATCTGCAATCCCCCTGCAAGGTAATTGTTTCCCCACCTCACATGGATCAACAACTGGACCCGCAAGGATCAACTGATCGCCAGGGAACTTTTGCTTTGAAGAGTACAAGAGTCCTTGGAATCGGCTTTTTGTTTCTGCCACTTCTTCAGTTCCCAGTCCCATTAGCCGATCAGTGTTTAGGTTGGAGCCACGATTTCTTCCATAGTTTCTGGCTCTGATCGTTCTCCAGGGGTCCGCACCTCCCAGCTGTGATACTGTTATGATGACCCATCCTCTCCCCACATCTGGGTCATTTCCAAACACACAGCTCAGTGCAATGCCTGCCACATGTGGTGGATCAGGCCGGCTGGCAAGAAAACGCGTTGGGTTGTCGGCGCAGTTCTTTGGCAGAAGGTTCAGATCAGGGATGTTTCCAAGATATTGTAAAAAAACGAGGTTGCAATTTATCAGCTGATTCATTAATTGTACAGCAAAACTTCAGTGTAATGTCCTGATGGGAGTGATACAATGTCTAATATGCCGGAGATCTGTTTAATATTATATGGATTTTAATTGCAAACATGGATTTTAATTGCAGGCAGTTATAATAGGACAGACGCGTGAAATTCCCTGTTCTGTTACCAGCTGGAGAAAGGCTGAGTATAATGTGGCACAATGACATATTTGCATACTTTTTTTTCGCCAGGGGTCATTGCTGGTCTCTCTACCCAAACTTGGCAGTTTCCTCAAGACGAAACAGTACTCCTCCCGCCTCTCCTCCTCCCTAGACCTCCATCAGAGGTACCATTAGTCACCCTCTTCTGCAGATGTTGCTCTTCTCCTTTTTAGAATTCCTTTTTGTGTTGTGGAGTCTAAGAAGTAACGTTTCTGCTTGTGGAGAGTGACATTCCTGATGTGCCAGTCTAAGGCTGCGTGCACACGATGCGTTTTTCATGCGTTTATGCTGCGGAATTTCCGCAGCGGAAACGCATCAAAAACGCATGTTAATCTGCACCCCATGGTCCCCAATGGCATTCCGCAATGTCAATGCACATGCCACAGCGTTTCTGCAGCGCTCATAAATCCGCAGCATGTTCATTAATTTTGCGGCAGCGCCGCCATTGACTTGCATTGAGACGCATAGAATCCGTGTCTGTACATTTGTACACGCGGAGTATATGCGTCTCTATGTGCGGATGGTACCCAGTTCTGGAGGAGAGGAGACTCTCATCCAGACCTGGGTACCATTGTACCTGTAAAAAAAAGAATAAAATAACAAATAAAGTTTATATTCACCTGTCCGGCGGCTTCTCTCTGAATGCCGGCAGCGCTGAAGGACCTTCGGTGACGTCACAGTCATGTGACCGCAGGCCCTTCACCGCTCTGTCTCGCGATATGCCGGCAGCCGGGAACCAGACAGGAGCGAGCGCTGCAGCACACGCCGGGGCATCGGGGGTGAGTATAGCTTTATTTTAAGCATTGTTTTACGGTCACACTATATAAATCCATGCTGTTTGCATGGATTTATATAGTGTGACGTAGTTGACAAACACTTTCCAAGTGATGCTAATCGCCTGGAAAGTGCTTGTCAGTCTGCATGCGGAAAAGCATGTGGATCCGCATGTATTCTGCAGGAAAAACGCATGCACAATCTGCATGCATTTTTTCTGCCAGGGAGATGCAGAAATGCTGCAGAAATTTTCTGCTTCATTTCTACATCGTGGGCACAAAGCCTAAGGAGACTTAAAGGCCATGTAATGATTCTCTGTTAAATTTAATCAGCAAATTTGCTCTTCCAAGAGGAAGAGGGTTTGATCTCTAGCATTACCTATTGGAAGTAGCAATCCTAAAAGTCAACAGCAAGCCTTATGTCAGGCAAGGTGTGGGAAAGACTTAGTGCAACACAGAGGGAAGAGGGAAAGGGAACCCAGACTCTAGGGAAAGGGGGGAAGTGGAGACCTCCTAGTCTGGTCTATTATCACCCTGTCTCAACTACTGTCCCTATATTGGCTCTTCACCTATCGCCGCACTTGTGCCTCACCATGACTTTCCATGACGTATGGCTAAGGCTAGGGAAGGAAGGAGATGAGCACTAGTCAGTCTCCACTAAACTCTATAGACAACAAGGGTAGACAAACGGGGAATTGCTTCGCGTTAGACGACTCTAAACAAATGCACACACTGCCTCAAGCTCCAGAGAGCACGAAGTACTGCTCTTGCTAAAGCCTGACAAGTAGTAATGAATATAGCCGGCACATCTCTCTGACACACCAGGTATTTATACACCCAGGCCAGGGAGCTAATTAGCCAGAGGGAGGTAGCTGCTAGATCCTAGAGACAGCCAGTCTCTAGGAAGATGTTTGTAATGCCAAACGTAGAGATCTCCTGCAACCAACTGCAGGGCGACTGTCTGTTACCTCTAACACACCCGTAACACCTTAGGATAAAGGCCAAACCAGAATCGCATCTTTCAAACACGTGTTTCAGGGTGTTGCCCCTCTTCAGTGCAAAGAAAGAGATCTGATTTGTCTGTATGAGAGACCTCTGACTGGGGTCTAAGGGGTAAGTCCTCTGACAAAACTCACTAAAGGATCAAACATTGACTTCTAGCCTAGGCTTGCTACCCTCAACGTTCAACTTTTTACATCAGGATCATTGCATTTACAGGCAGGGACAATCTGGTCATGGCTGCAGAGTTTCTGGGGAGGTTATTGCAATGCTGACACAGAAAACTTACAGTTATCCAAAGGTGGAGATTCCGCTTTTTAATTACTCATTAATTCAGACAAATGTGAATTTTCCCCTTACAGTTTCTTAATCTGAATTGACTCCAAAGAGATTTCATGTAGTTTATGGTGACTAGTAAGGAAGGAGTTAACAGCCAAACTTCGTTGCGAGGATTTAATTGGTTGGGGGTCTAGATTCTAAGACCCACCTCCCCCTCCCCCCCCCCCCCATTGGAACAACTACAATGCACAAACAACATGGGTGCAACTATAGCTGTAGCTGCCAGTGTCAGGGTCCTGGTGGAATGAGGGTCCGCGGCATGCATGCCATAGAAGCAGCTCATGTGGCTTCTGTGGAATCCATGGAGAGTTGGGTCCCCAAACTTTATGGCTCAAGTGATCTACCCATTACCATAGTCTCCTTTATTTAACCCCGTTGTGGACTGTCAACTCTTGTTGGCTGATAGAGCTGGAGAGAAAAATGTATCCTGAGCGCCCCCACTTATTTCCTTCCTGAAATTCAGCTGATTTCCCCGCTGTGGCTTACAGTTACTGCATGTGATTTATTCCCACCTGCTGCTTTGCATAAGAATAGCTCTGTGTATACAGTTGTATCTATATAGGGATGGGATATAATCTGCTGCCGCCTTCTATGTAAACATGACAACTGCAGGATTATGGTGAGTTCAGGGTCATCAGCTGTGGCCCCCTTACATTGCCACCATTGGATGCCCTTGCCAGCTCGTACACTAGTTATAGCTGAGCTTAATGGTGTTATCTTTTAATGAAGGCACCAAAGTATTTACAGGCAATGCCCCATTGGAAAAATGTATGCAAATTAACTCTTCTCCAGAAGGAAGAAAGCAATCTGATATCAGTTGAACCAAAAGGGAGATGATGATTGTTTCAGAGTTCTTGCCTCTCATCAGTACAGAAAAGGGTACTGAACCCTGATAGATCTCTGTAGAGAGAGGGATTATCTTCATTTTGTAGGAGTCTTTGGTTTGGCTGATATGAGAGCTTTCTTCTTTCTGGCGGAGAGCTAATTTGCATAGTGGTTGTGTCAAGTTAGTCTTTCAGGAGCACAACACTGCTCTGCTTCCCAGCTTCCAGATTGCCAGGGCGTGAACTCCTGTGCTTTCTTCAATACTGCAAACAGGAGAAGCATTTGCCTCTGCAGAATGGGAGCAGCGGAGGGGCACTGAAGATGGCTAGACACCATGATTCAGCCAGATTCAGAGCAGAGCTTACAAGCTCTATTGTAAAGACCTTCTAAGCTCTGTGCTCTTTGCTTCAGAGACCGGCCACCACTGCTAAGACTGCAGAGGTGGGTCATAACTTAGGAGAGGGGTGCACAACATTTTTTGGACCAAGGGCTGCAATACCATACTGAGCCAATCCCTTGAGCCTCAAAAACGTTAAATCGGTACTTGCATCCATACATCACCAGAACCAAGTTTTGAGTATTTGAGGAGGATTTGGAGAGATTCTGCTCCGTTTTTGCTCCAAAAAATAAGTGTGAACATACGCTAACCTACTCTGAGCTTTTAGAGCAGAAACTGAGCATAATCTGGCCAAATCCTCCTCATAACCTTCTTTTTTTTCTTTGGGATTAAGAGGAGATTTAATAGCTGTCTACAAATGTCTGAAGGGCTGTCACACTGTAGAGGGATCATCCTTATTCTCATTTACACATGGAAACACGAGAAGCAATGGGATGAAACAAAGGGAGAAAATACAGATTAGATATTAGAAAAACCTTTTTGACAGTGAGGGTGATCAATGAGTGGAACAGGCGGCCACGAGAGGTGGTGAGTTCCCCTTCAATGGAAGTCTTCAAACAGAGGCTGGACAGATATCTGATATGTCTGAGATGGTTTAGTGACTCCTGCATTGAGAAGGGGGTTGGACACGAGGACCCTGGAAGTTCCTTCCAACTCTAACATTCTATGATAACTCTAAGTTTTGAGAATTTTTAGGTTTTAACATAGCCATGTTGCAAGTTTTGGATTCCTACATGTGTACAAGATCAGAACCACCATCTGCATATGAATGCAGCAGCAGAACCACCATTGGTACATGAATACAGTTGTGCTCAAAAGTTTACATACCACGGCAGAATTTTTCCTTTCTTGTTCTTGTTTCAGAGAATATGAATGATAACAAAAAACTTTTTCTCCACTCATGGTTACTGGTTAGGTGAAGTCATTTATTGTCAAACTACTGTGTTTTCTCTTTTTAAATCTTAATGACAACCAAAAACATCCAAATGACCCTGATCAAAAGTTCACATACCCCAGTTCTTAATACCGTGTATTGCCCCCTCTAACATCAATGACCACTTGAAGTCTTTTGTGGTAGTTGTGGATGAGGTTCTTTAATTTCTCAGATGGTAAAGCTGCCCATTCTTCTTGGCAAAAAGCCTCCAGTTCCTGTAAATTCCTGGGCTGTCTAGCATGAACTGCGCGCTTGAGATCTCCCCAGAGTGGCTCAGTGATATTGAGGTCAGGAGACTGAGATGGCCACTCCAGAACCTTCACTTTGTTCTGCTGTAGGCAATGACAGGTCGACTTAGCCTTGTGTTTGGGATCGTTGTCATGTTGGAACGTCCAAGTACGTCCCATGCGCAGCTTCCAGGCTGATGAGTGCAAATTTGCCTCCAGTATTTGCTGATAACGTGCTGCATTCATCCTTCGTTCATCTTTTACCTAGTTTCCTGTGCCTTTGTAGCTCACACATCCCAAAAACATCAGCGATCCACCTCCCTGCTTTACTGTAGGAATGGTGTTCCTTTCATCATAGGCCTTGTTGACCTCTCTCCAAATATAACGTCTATGGTTGTGGCCAAAAAGTTCAATTTTGGTCTCATCTCTCCAAATTACCTTGTTCCAGAAGTTTTGAGGCTTGTCTCTGCTGTTTGGCGTATTGTAGGCGAGATACTTTGTGGCATTTGCGCAGTAATGGCTTTCTTCTGGCAACTCGACCATGCAGCCCATTTTTCTTCAAATGCCTCCTTATTGTGCATCTTGAAACAGCCACACTGCTAGTTTTCAGAGAGTCCTGAATATCTGCTGATGTTATTTGTGGGTTTTTCTTTGCATCCTGAACAATTTTCCTGGCAGTTGTGGCTGAAATTTTTGTTGGTCTACCTGACTGTAGTTTGATTTTTTACAGAGCTCCTGATCTTCCATTTGTTAATCAGTTTGAACGCTGCTGACTCGTATTATCAATTCCTTGGTTTTCTTTTTGTATTCCTTTCCTGAGTTATACAGTTCAAATACCTTTTCCCATAGATCCGTTGACAATTCTTTTGCTTTCCCTATGACTCACAATCCAGAAACGTCAGTGGCTGGATGAAAGATGCAAGAGTCTGTCTGGATCCCAGAAACTCACTCAGCTTTTATGCACACACACTGATTACAAGCAAACAGGTCACATGTGAGGATGTTACCTTTAGTAGCCATTCAAACCCATTTGTGTCAAATTCTGTGCATGTTATCAGGCCAAAATCACCAGGGTATGTGGACTTTTGATCAGGGTCATTTGGATGTTTTTGGTTGTCATTAAGATTTAAAAAGAGAAAACACTGTAGTTTGACAATAAATGACTTCACCCAACCAATAACCATGAGTGGAGAAAAAGTTTTTTTTGTTATCATTCATATTCCCTGAAACAAGGCCAAGAAAGGAAAAATTCTGCTGGGGTATGTAAACTTTTGAGCACAACTGTACATCCTGGTACCTTTATCTTAGTCTTCTTATCTGATTGAAGTTGTTCCCATCACTTTTTGTCTCCATGTAGCACAGACGTCATGATGAGATTTCATGCCCAGAGGTAGTCTCCGTAAACTTCCCTCTTCTCCATCTTCAGCATCGATGTCACACCATGTCCTTAAAAATTTAAGTAGAATTATACTGACCCATAAATAAAGATGTCTCATGCTGCGCGCCTGAATAAATAATTGCCTGTACTTCCTGCATAAAATATTCCCCTGCATAAAATATTCCCCTGCATAAAATATTCCCCCGCATTGCCCTTCTCCAAAATATCCCCCCGCATTGCCCTTCTCCAAAATATCCTCCCCCGCATTGCCCTTCTCCAAAATATCCTCCCCCCACATTGCCCCTCTCCAAAATATCCCCCCCGCATTGCCCCTCTCCAAAATATCCCCCCGCATTGCCCCTCTCCAAAATATCCCCCCGCATTGCCCCTCTCCAAAATATTCCCCCCCGCATTGCCCCTCTCCAAAATATCCCCCCGCATTGCCCCTCTCCAAAATATTCCCCCCCGCATTGCCCCTCTCCAAAATATCCCCCCGCATTGCCCCTCTCCAAAATATCCCCCCGCATTGCCCCTCTCCAAAATATCCCCCCTGCAGTGCCCCGCCGGCCGCACAGATCATCCCAGAGAGCTGCGCGGGCCGCACAACACCCTTCAGCGGGCCGCATGTTCTGTAGGACTAACCTAGGCAATGAGCAGTACACAAATAACTAATCCCTCCAACAGAGAGGATGTGTAATAAGAGCCAAATTGCAAAGTGGCTTATTTTTACCAGCGTTTTGTAATTTGGCCCATTTAAGAACTTGAGAATATCCCTTTAAACAGTTATTAAGATGAGCATCTGTTTACAGAGGCAGGACTGTGTCCCATAATTAATGTTTCTATCTCTCACACATAAGCCGCATTATTAGTTCCATTGACAAAAGTCTGTGCCTCTCTGGCTGTAACATTGCACTGTAAATCCAGCTGCTCCCATCATTTCTAATAGATGGAATATGGCCTGATGCTACAATTGGCGGCGAGGCTCACAGTCATATATTGTCTATGATGAGGCAGTCACTTTCATTTCTAGAAAACTTTATAAACTGCGAATGTAGAACATTTATCGTTATTTGTTCTGTTCTGGTTTTCAGTCTGCGTGCTATTCACTGACAGCATGCGGAGATGATCTGTAGAGATTGCTTCTGTGCCGTCATCTCATTATCAATTGGTGGGAGGATAGGAGCAGTAGTCTGTGCTGCTGTGTGTGATCACCGTGCGGCTTCTCCTCATGTCAGACCTTCTTGCTGAGTTTGCCTTTTGCAGCACTCCTGCTACAAAAGGCAAACTCAGCAAGAAGGCCTGACACGAGGAGAAGCCTTGTGGTGACCACGCACAGCATCGCCGACTACTGCTTCTATCCTCCCACCAATTGTTCTACACATAGGCATCTCCTGACCTGAGGGTACTGCAGCAGCTGTCATACCTTGATTCCTCAGTTGTGGGTTAAACAACCCCAAAAGGTGAGCAATTCCTAGACCAATTTCCCCACCGGATAAGACCCTATTGCACTTGGCGTCTCCCCCTCTTTCTAGTCATCTCCTTTTCATCACCAGTAGGTTTTTACCTTTCTATTTTATAAAGCTTGGAAGCAATTCACGCACGGTCTACCATCAACTCATCTGAGTGTAGGGTAAAGTAGGGACTTGGACCCCCCGATTGCAGTGCTGGGTCATTAATAGGCTTCTTGATGTAGTTTTGATAAGACCTTTTTTATCTGCTGCAGCTCTGCTACTCTTCACATTGATGAGGTCTGTCTAGTACCATTCACCCACCAGCTGTCAGTCAGTGCTATACATAGAGCAGTTACTGAAGCCGTGCCGTGCCGGTGCCACCCCAATGACTGAACACTGCCGGGAGGAAGAAAGTTAATTTCCTCCCAGCAGCGGGGCTCCCAGTGCAGCGGCCACACAGTGTCAGAACGCTATTAACCTGCAGGGTAATACCTTTTTTTTTAATCATGACAAGTTCACTTTAAAAAATACACATATTTGGTAACTTTGCGTCCTTAAAAAGTCCAAACTATAAAATTAATTTATAATTGGTGAAAAAAGATGTTATCACCTTATCCAAAGGATAGGTGACCACTTCTAGATTGGTAAGAGTCTGAACACTGGGACTTCCACCGATTGTCTGAATGGGGCACTTTTATTCCCTTGGTGGTGCAGTGCACATGCTCGCCGTTCCATTTGCCCCCAAGTACAGCGCTCCGCTTCTTCCTGTAGCCCCCCATAAAGAATGACTGAAGCGGTGGTCGAGTGTGTGCATGGCCACTCCATTCTAACAGGCATAAAATAGCCGTCATCTAGGTGGTAGTCCTGGTATATGGCACAGACCGATCTAGAAGTTGCCGCCATCCTGCTGATACATGATAATGTCTTTTCATCAGACAACCCCTTTAAGTGCATTACAGGCAGATATATATTTTTTTTTTAAATCCGACAAGTAGAGATTTTATGTTTGGCGTATCATCGCATCTTGTTACTCGCACCCTCTCTACTGTACACAATGATTCACGTATGATTGATCATTATTTTCCCCGCAGGGATGGAGGTCGGTTCGATGGTACGTGCAATGTTTGATTTTTGCCCCAGTGTGTCGGAGGAGCTGACGCTTTTTGCTGGAGATGTCATTGAAATTCTCAGTGTAATAGATGAATTTTGGTTACTGGGGAATAAAGAAGGAATCACAGGTACAGTCTGCTAATTTTAAATATATATATTTATAGATTCTTTTTTTCCCTTTTTAATTTTTTCCCTTAATTTATCCTTTTATTATTTTTGTATTTTTGGACGAGCACCACATGTTTTCTATATTTGCCACTATATTTGCAATTTTGTTTGTTTCATTATAGGTGTTGCCTCAAGACTGTAAATTATCCCCTAACCCCTAAGCTCAATTCAGCTGTTGTAGCTCCCCATTCTTTGGATTGGTGGGGGTCCCAGTAGCCGGACCCCCTGCAATAAGTTATTCTCTATAATATGGATAACGGGATAACTTACAATCTTGGAACAAGCAATTTAAAGAACACAAAATGAAATTTTCCAAATTTAGCGCCGAGCTAAGAGGGGAAAAAAATATCAGTGCACTACCAATATAGACCACCAGGTGCCGCTCTGATGCTTATTATTCTCATTTCCTTCTAACTTATTTCTTAGAATTTCTTACCTTTTTAAGATCTGTTTGCAGTCAGTAAACAGCAATATTCTTATATATATGCTGAGGCTGAAAAAAAATATTTTTATTAAATATATCTCACTGGTGTTCTCTGTATTTGTATCCATTCTATACAATCTTCTGTGAACTGGCTAATGCACTTTACCTGGGCTAACAGTGTAGCAAACTATCAGCACCAGAACCTTTATTTCACAGAGGATTATTTAGACTGGATACAACTGTATCAATCTCACAACCATGAGCAGGACTAGAGGTCTGTTGGTATTTTCAGTTTCTATATGATACAGTCAGTAATAGAAAGTTGCACAACTTTTCAAGGTACCATGATTATACTTTTATTTAATTAAAGCTGGCTTTATGGTGAGTGATGCCCTTATCTGTTAGTACCTCTTCCCCAAGCAGTGTCAGCCATTTACCAATTATGATACCAAATTGTGCCCATTGATAAGCCTCATACAATATAGTGTCCAAATAACAATACTATATAGTTGACCAAACAATACTACGATCTATATAGCTGTCCAAACAACGCTACCCTGTGGCTGTCCAAACAACGCTACCCTGTGGCTGTCCAAACAACGTTACCCTGTGGCTGTCCAAACAACGTTACCCTGTGGCTGTCCAAACAACGCTACCCTGTGGCTGTCCAAACAACGCTACCCTGTGGCTGTCCAAACAACGCTACCCTGTGGCTGTCCAAACAACGCTACCCTGTGGCTGTCCAAACAACGCTACCCTGTGGCTGTCCAAACAACGCTACCCTGTGGCTGTCCAAACAACGCTACCCTGTGGCTGTCCAAACAACGCTACCCTGTGGCTGTCCAAACAACGCTACCCTGTGGCTGTCCAAACAACGCTACCCTGTGGCTGTCCAAACAACGCTACCCTGTGGCTGTCCAAACAACGTTACCCTGTGGCTGTCCAAACAACGCTACCCTGTGGCTGTCCAAACAACGCTACCCTGTGGCTGTCCAAACAACGCTACCCTGTGGCTGTCCAAACAACGCTACCCTGTGGCTGTCCAAACAACGCTACCCTGTGGCTGTCCAAACAACGCTACCCTGTGGCTGTCCAAACAACGCTACCCTGTGGCTGTCCAAACAACGCTACCCTGTGGCTGTCCAAACAACGCTACCCTGTGGCTGTCCAAACAACGCTACCCTGTGGCTGTCCAAACAACGTTACCCTGTGGCTGTCCAAACAACGTTACCCTGTGGCTGTCCAAACAACGTTACCCTGTGGCTGTCCAAACAACGTTACCCTGTGGCTGTCCAAACAACGCTACCCTGTGGCTGTCCAAACAACGCTACCCTGTGGCTGTCCAAACAACGCTACCCTGTGGCTGTCCAAACAACGCTACCCTGTGGCTGTCCAAACAACGCTACCATACGGCTGTCCAAATAGGGCTACCATGTAGGTGTCTACTAAACAGCATATACAGTGCCACCATCCTATATACTGCAAAAACAACTCCATAATGCCTAAGACGTAATAATGCCTAAACTACAGAAATACAGTGCTCACATAATAGCATCATATAATCACTAAATACATCACCGTACATAAATTACGGTAAACTAGTAGCAGAGCTATACATTTTTTGTGGCAGTCCCAGGCCCCGGATGCCAGGTTCTCCCTTTAGCATGTAAAGCAGTGTGACCCCCCTCCCCCACACAGGTTACACCCCTTAAGGCCGTATATAATTAATGTAATTTAAGTCATTTTCTAAATATGTAACTTCTATGTTCACAGGACAATTTCCTGTAAGTTTTGTGGAAGTGCTGACAATCCCGACCACGAAACATGGAGAGAAGATGTACGTCAGTATTAGCGACTTTACCTCCCATGAGCCTGGAGCGCTCTGCCTCCAAAGAGGTAATGACTTTTTTTTCCAATATGTTTACATTGTAACTTGTTACTTTGTGGCAATTGTCTTGCTATATTTTATTCGTTTTTATTTTTTTTTTAATTTATTATCTATGCAACGTCATCCAATCCAGACTGTGGCCACTGTTACATGTATATATCCAGCGGTGGCAACAAATGTCATGTGGACTTAGAAATGCACCTGCACTAGATCACGTCTTTAGATTGTGGATTGAGGACATGAATTCATTAAAATGTCCAATAGAGGGCGCTCTTATCTGACATTTGATCCAATTAATATATTCATCTTGGATATTGTAAATAACTTATAGCTAAATATTATCTGTGATTCATATAATATTTTCCTTTTTTATGGTAATAGGTATTTAGTTGTATTTGTTTATTTTTTTGTTTACAGGGGATCTGGTGGTTTTGGAGGGATCCTTGGCTTCTAGTTGGCTGCAAGGTAGAAACTGTTGGGGTGCAAGAGGATTTTTTCCCCTATCATGTGTCCAAGAGTTCATCCTATCCTCTAGGAGCCGTCAGCTTTGCCAAAATATGACTATAGAACTCCCCAGTTATGCCATTGGCCAAGCGAAGGCAATAATGGGTCTTTCCGCACAACTTGAAGAAGAG
Source organism: Phyllobates terribilis (assembly GCF_046119375.1). Classification (NCBI taxonomy): domain Eukaryota; kingdom Metazoa; phylum Chordata; class Amphibia; order Anura; family Dendrobatidae; genus Phyllobates; species Phyllobates terribilis. Next base: position 396,146,851 of record NW_027362765.1, on the reverse strand, counting down.
TTAGACTTCCGGGAAGGAGACATCATTATAATAACCGGGGTTCCAGAACCTGGTTGGTTTGAGGGAGAACTCAATGGAAGAAGAGGAATTTTCCCTGAAGGGTTTGTGGAGTTGATGAATCCTTTAAGAGTTCCTGATAATGGAGTCACTTCAAATGAAGAGAGAGAAGAGTATGTTCGTGATAGGTCACCTGAAATAATCCATGAGATTGACATGGGTAAAATTATAGAACAAGAGGAACAAGAGGGGACATTTGCTGTGGCCCTATATAGATTTCAAGCTATGGAGCAGAGAGAACTGGATTTTAATGTTGGAGACCGAATACGAATAATCGGGACGTTGGAGGATGGGTGGCTGGAGGGCGAGTTGTATGGGAATCGGGGAATTTTTCCTTATAGGTTTGTAAAAATGGAGACTAAAGAAAAAAATTCTCGCGGGGAGCAACCAGTACATACAGAAACTTCAATATCAAATCCTTCTATGAACTATCTTGACATGTCGTCTACCCAAGAACCAGGAAGCGGGACAGATCCACATTATTGGGATGTCCATGTTGACAATCCACCATTATCGCCCTCAAGTCAAGTAACTCAAGACACAATGCAAAGTCCAGAAACTTTTATTAATAGTCACATAGAAACGAGACAAAGCAACTATGAAACAATAAACAGCTCTTCTGCAAAACCCCAACTACCTCCTCGGCCACAGAGTAAGATCTGTAGTCCTCCGGCATCACAAACCCAAAGGCCTAAGGAACACAATAAGTTTACAGCACAGGTTGAAGACAGAAGAGGTAGAACCAGTTTACCTAATGGAGCTCAAGAAAAATGGCCTTCCAAGAAGTCATTGTCTTTAATGACGACTGATGACATTTACTTAGCTGAGGATCATGTCAATGAAAGGTCAAAAAACAAAAACAGAAAACACAGCCTTCCTCTCCAAGACGTTGTTCATTGGGTGGAGGACCATAGAAGAAAACCAAAGACTAACTCCAAGGAAAAATGTGACAACTCAAGTTTGTGGACAGCTGGGCGAGAAAGCCCAGCAAATGATAATACTGGGCTCGATTTAATTGACTTGGACTCTAAACTTACTGAGCAGCTTTCCGAGTTTGAAAAGAGTCTCTCCAACCCTCGGAAGAACAGTAGTAGCAAAGTATCTCGCCATTTTTCAATATTGGATTACAACTCTGAAACGGACATTATCCGAGGATCACCAAAGTTGTCTAAGCAACAGAAATCACCGGAAAAATGTAAAGTTTTAAGACCTCCCCCACCACGTCCTAACCCTAGACCCCACTGTTCTCGACATAAAGTACCTAAATCAAGTTCCTCCTCCTCTTATTTATCTCCAACTCAGAACCCACATAAAAATGAATATGTAGAAAGCTCTCCTCCAACTCTTGCTCTTCGACCATCCAGACCTGCACCTCTGCCCCCAACCAATAGTCAGAGAAACACTCCATCTCCGAAACCACTTCCAAGGCAGGATACCACACCCAGTGACAACTTTTTGCTATCAGACATCCCAGATTCGATGGATGCCCCTGATGACTTAGAACTGGCAGAGCGGGTTTCCCCCTGTCCATTTTTACTCTTGAAGATCGAAGACGTGGAGCGCGAACTTGAGGTCTACAGAAACACCCGTGAGGAGCTCTGTCAGATGCTCGAGGATGAAGACCAGGATGAGATGACGAGAGCCGAGACCATTGAGAATTTGGACTTTTGTGACTCCAACATTGAAAGCTTGAACTTGGAGCTACATCAGTTGAAGGGTAAGATGTACCCTTGGTTCACTCTTCACTATGCATACGCGATAGGTGCTGTTGGGTGATGATGCATTTTAGTTGATGATCTCCTATTTCAATGATGATATTGCTTTATGAAATATTCTAAGCATGGATAATGTCTTTTGGACTTTCAGTCTTCTACCACCTATGTCTTTTTCAGATGGTTGTACTCTAACTTCAAGGGGTTGTTCATGGTTAGAATAACATTTCTGCCTTCTACCAAAAAGTGTTACACCTGTCCATAGGCTACGTCTAAGGGTACGTTCCCACAAACGTATTTCCAGTCCTTGTGTACACTTACGTACTAGTGCATATGGGCAATCCTCCATGCTGAAGAATAAAGTGGCAGCATGATCTTAACCTAATATTGCTGATCCGCTCCATTGAAGGGATCTGACCTGCAGTACCATACAGAACCTGTTCACTGGTGTGGCGCTATTTATTTTTTAGAAGAAAGTAGAGGAGTTATTCTAATCCTCTTTATCTGGTCTAGATATAAAACCTGAATCCTCCCCATGAACCAATTTTACTGTCCCCAAGAAATATGTGGTCTGCATGAGGTCTGATACCTGGCAAGGAATTGATATAGAAAGGAGATACATGTACAGTACATTGTATGGTCAGTCGGGGACCGCACGCACTGGGAGGTGCTGGCATTGACCATGTTTTCAGTTACTTTGTGAATTGTGTTTGTGGTTTTAGCGATGATGTGATATCTGGCTATTGGCATTGTGGTTGCACTGCTCAATATCTTTCGATTGATGAAGATATATAGTTCATTGTGAAAAATCTGTTAGCATATTGTTCTCTGTACATTGTGCTTTATTATAATTTTATTTTTCATTGTCCCTTTTTTTGATGTTTTTGGGTGCACATGTTTAGTGGGAACCATGAGGACATGTATGTAATTGTGTGATCTGTTCAATATATCACTAAGCGCAAATCAATAAGTTTGGGAAACTTTTTGTATGTGCTGTTATGTACATTAGCATCACTTTTTTTTTTTAACCCTAAAATTTAACTGGCTTTTGCAGCTGCTCCTTGACATTGGGTATTGTTGTCTAGTTTCACCTGCATTCGTGTCCTTGTTGATTTACAGACTGGTTGCAGCTCTCCTGACCTGGACTCATATGTAGAGCTCAGGTCATGGGAGGTGCAGCCGGTCCGTACACGGACATGTACCAGCAGCCTTCTTCTCTGTTCATGTCACGCTAATGTAAGGTGCTGCAGAGCTGCTGTCCGGTTGCGCTCTGACACTCTACAGGAAAATCGTGTCTGGTTCCCAGTGTGCTGTTAGGTATGGGGTCCTTCACACTCACTTGTGGGCCATAGGCCTCTGCTGACTCCAGGCTTCCATCTTCAGGATCCACCTCACACAATCCAGGGGACACAAAGTGCTGTTCAACAGTTCAGTCATTACAGTGGAGCATGTGGGATAGGGCACAACAGGTTACAGTCTTTCCCTCAGGCACCGGACATAACTTCAGCCCTAGCACTCGTTCCCGATAGAGCATTCCTTCTCCTGCTGTCTCCACTACCTCTAGGGATCCCTCTTTACTGATGGCAGTGCACCCAGATTCCAGCCTTTGAGGATACATGTTCATCTTCCCCTGCAAGCCTACAGGTACGATATGCCCGATGGCCCAGGCGCCAATCTCTAGGTCCAGGGTCTGACAAATGGACCAGCATGGACGAGTTGTATGGCTATCCACTGCCCTGAGTGATAGGCCCATGTTGGCCCTAGCAGCCCACTGCACTTGAACTCCATGAAGAACTTCCTTAAACCTTCCACTACTCCTAATCACCCATATCCAGGAAGTATCTCTCCTTTTATGAACAATATTCCCCTCCCATCTGTGGGCCTATACTCAACATTAACAATTCCTTATCTCTACAGTATATCACTAATAATCTATGCTCCCTATTATCTATAAAACACTTATCTTTATACACTATCATGGGGTTTCTGCATTTGCCCAGCTGTTCTTCATATTACCATAACACTTTCAATAGGGATTATACACATACACATCAAATGCATAAAACGCATAACACTGTTCATACTAAACATTTGCATACGGAGGTTGCTTTCAGGGTAGGGACTGAGTAAGACAGTTCACATCCTCACACTAACACTACATTCTCCGTATACACTGGGAAAAGCTCCCGGTGCATACGACAGATATACAGCATTCATTTGGTATGAGTGCTGTCTGTGGGAAGCGGAGGAATAAGCTGCTACCAGGCTCATGTGATATTCACCTGGGAATTGGGTATTGGGCATGTTGAAATCCAACATGCCCAATTGATCTTTCTTCTGACATCAATTTTGGGAGAATTCAGGATACCCTCATATTTATACTAGATGGACAGCTGTCTCGGCCTAAATTGGTGGGTTCATTAGGTGCTCATCTAATGTGTATAGTGCGCCTTCAGTTCCTTTCCATTCTGTTTCTAGTTGTATCTACGTCCCATGAAATTAATAGGAACTGTGAAATGCACCAGAACAGTGTTCCTCGGGAGCGGTGTTCCTCCTGGAGCGGTGTTCCTCCTGGAGCGGTGTTCCCCCCGGGAGCTGTGGTCCCCCCGGGAGCTGTGGTCCCCCCGGGAGCTGTGGTCCTCGTAGAGGCTATGTGGCTAATCCAAATTGAGTCCTCTAATAGGAGATATGGAAAGGCCCTACTTATATTGCTATATTCAAGCGGTGTAACATCGGATAAACATGAGCATTGCTCATACAGAGGAGCTGACAGAGCTGAACTACAAAACGTTCACCACCAATTCTCTGTTTCTTGGCCAGATCTCCGTTTTCAGTACCCAGCCCACTTTTTGGCCTCCTTTTATACAGTATATCGGTCACACCCTGTAGTGCTATTGTTACTGAGCTTGGCTCATTGTAGAGTGTGACCCAGGCTTCCCCTCCTTAGGACTTCGCCATCCCTGCAGCTGCGGACAGATTATAAAGCCTGAACTGCAAACACAAGGTCTATAAAGTGCAATGCTATATGCAAAGCCAGGGCCGCTGTCACTCAGCTTTTCTAAGCTCCTGATTAGCAAATCTTACCCATTCATACAATCCTTTGAAAGACGAGAATGTGACTGTTCTTCTCTAATACTTAGAATGGCAGTGCATCCCTATTTAAATAAGTGTGAATGATGTGTAATACCAAACACAGCCAGTGAGCAGATGTGGCACTGTCTAGAAGACTAAAAAGCAAATCTTTTTGTTCTCGTGCTGGAATACCCCTTTTAACTGAGTTTTCTAAAACTCTAAACTTATCACTTATACTTCTTTTTTTTGTCCCATTGGCTTTGTATGGAGCAGGAGCGCGCAAGTGCAGTCACTTCTCCATTCAGATCAGGGATATGGGACCCCTGTTCTCATGATTAGGCCACGTTCACACGTTCAGTATTTGGTCAGTATTTTAGAAACACGTCACCACTCCTGTATTTTTCACCCACTCCTGGTTTTGGCTTACAAATACTGATGTAAAATACTGACCAAATACTGCAGATGTGAACGTGGCCTTGGAATAAGAGTCTGTGTCCCTCATCTGATGGTCGCAGCAGTTGCGCATGCTCAATGTTGCTTCAATGAAAGTCTATGAGATTGATGGAGATAATCGAGTACAACACAGGGACCCCAGAAATCAGACACTTAGGAATAGCCAATATGTCTTTCATTTTGGGAATACCCCATTAAGTAAAAGTTAGAGATCAATGTTCTTCGTTTTTTGTGCTATGTACATAAAAGTAAATATGAAAGACGTCAGTAGCCAAAGGAGGCACTCACTAGTCCATTTCACTCCTTCGCTTTCTTCTATAAACTTATCTTGGTTATGAGAATTGAGATAAGGATTGCTCCATTTCGGGACATTTCTGACATCTTGACCATACGCCCCCGGCGCTCACAGACTGTCTGGCACGTGTGGGTGTCTTAATTCATTTTTAGGGGAGTTGTGAAGAATTGGTCAGATCTGCATTGGTACCTTATGCAGTAACTCGCATATAGTGCCCAAATAATGCAGGAACCATATAACAATCCCGAGCAATAAACCAGTTGACGTCTTGGAATTTTGGGCACCAAATATGGGATCGAGGATGGGACCTGCAGGTGCTCAATTGCCCGCTGCGTTAGTGATCGACTATGCAACCTGGTCACTAACACCGACCCCACAGGAGACTCGGCCCAAGGTGGAGTTGTGTCGCTGTGATGTAAGAGTTGTGTAAGTGCGCGGCGCTGCAGCCTAGTGTAGCCGGTGACATGTCGGGTGTCGCTCCACCCTGCTCACCTGTTCCAGTTGTGGACAGTGGATGAGACACCGGTAAGTTATGTGCTTGTATGACTCCTCACACTGCTATTCGTGTCCACAGCTGATGTTCCCGGGTCACGTCATGGCGTTCTCCTTTGCAGCCCGTCACTGGAGCATGCTTCCTCCTCTGTCATTGTATGTGCAGGTCGTTCCTGTTACACATAGGAACACAATGTCGGGCTCAGGGCATTTAATGTTAATGGTATGTTTACATTGGTTTCTATCATGTGCACAACACGTATGTAGTCGGCGTGATGGTGATGCTCTGGACACCTTCTGGGGCAACATTTTTACTTTAAATGCCTATATTTTGGTCTAAAGATAATTTTTGCAATTGGGTTTCAATGAAAATCTTGCATAGTTTGTCTTTTACAGGCTCTTTGCTTTCTTGCACATTGCTGGATTCAGAAAGAGTAAACTGAGAATCCGTGAGTGAGTGCATTCAGTCTGGAGTTTAACCCTTTTTATTTGTCCTTTTTTCCGATTTATGACCACTTTAATGTGGCCTGTATTCATAAATCAGCACGGGGAGTTCAGATAAAGACAGATTAAAGTTACCAACTTCCTGTCAGAACAATCTCACTGATTGATATTCAGTTACCTCAGTCTGTAGCCAGCAATGTGCAGGGAATCACAGAGCCAAGTGGTGCGCAATATTTTTTTTAAGTAAAACTTAAAAATTGCTCAAAATATCCGCAATCCGCAATGACGTCATTGCTAAGTGCCCCAGCTATGTAGGAGGAAGAGCACGCTGTTTGCTGAGGGAGAGAGGTCAGGTGAGAAGACTTTTTTATGTGTATGTAAAGAGCAGCAGAATGGGGGATATTGTTACAAGAAGGGGCCCAGGATGGGGACATGACTATAAGATGGGCCCGGGATGGGGACATTACAATAAGATGGGCACAGGATGGGGACATTACTATAAGATGGGGCCAGGATGGGGACATTACTATAAGATGGGCCCAGGATGGGGACATTACTATAAGATGGGGACATTACTATAAGATGGGGCCAGGATGGGGACATTACTATAAGATGGGGACATTACTATAAGATGGGGTCAGGATGGGGACATTACTATAAGATGGGTCCAGGATGGGGACATTACTATAAGATGGGCCCGGGGTGGGGACATTACTATAAGATGGGCACAGGATGGGGACATTACTATGGGGACATTACTATAAGATGGGGACATTACTATAAGATGGGGTTAGGATGGGGACATTACTATAAGATGGGCCCAGGATGGGGACATTACTATAAGATGGGCCCGGGGTGGGGACATTACTATAAGATGGGCACAGGATGGGGACATTACTATGGGGACATTACTATAAGATGGGGACATTACTATAAGATGGGGTTAGGATGGGGACATTACTATAAGATGGGCCCAGGATGGGGACATTACTATAAGATGGGCCCAGGATGGGGACATTACTATAAGATGGGGACATTACTATAAGATGGGCCCAGGATGGGGACATTACTATAAGATGGGGACATTACTATAAGATGGGGCCAGGATGGGGACATTACTATAAGATGGGCCCAGGATGGGGACATTACTATAAGATGGGGCCAGGATGGGGACATTACTATAAGATGGGGCCAGGATGGGGACATTACTATAAGATGGGCCCAGGATGGGGACATTACTATAAGATGGGGACATTACTATAAGATGGGCCCAGGATGGGGACATTACTATAAGATGGGGACATTACTATAAGATGGGGTCAGGATGGGGACATTACTATAAGATGGGGACATTACTATAAGATGGGGTCAGGATGGGGACATTACTATAAGATGGGGACATTACTATAAGATGGGGCCAGGATGGGGACATTACTATAAGATGGGCCCAGGATGGGGACATTACTATAATACGGGTCCAGGATGGGGACATTACTATAAGATGGGCCCTGGATGGGGACATTACTATAAGATGGGCCCTGGATGGGGACATTACTATAATACGGGGTCAGGATGGGGACATTACTATAATACGGGTCCAGGATGGGGACATTACTATAAGACGGGCCCAGGATGGGGACATTACTATAAGACGGGCCCAGGATGGGGACATTACTATAAGATGGGCCCAGGGTGAGAACATTACTATAAGATGGGCACAGGATGGGGACATTACTATGGGGACATTACTATAAGATGGGGACATTACTATAAGATGGGGTCAGGATGGGGACATTACTATAAGATGGGGTCAGGATGAGGACATTACTATAAGATGGGCCCAGGATGGGGACATTACTATAAGATGGGCCCAGGATGGCGGACATTACTATAAGATGGGGACATTACTATAAGATGGACCCAGGATGGGGACATTACTATAAGATGGGCCCAGGATGGGGACATTACTATAAGATGGGCCCAGGATGGGAACATTACTATAAGATGGGGACATTACTATAAGATGGGGTCAGGATGGGGACATTACTATAAGATGGGCCCAGGATGGGGACATTACTATAAGATGGGCCCAGGATGGGGACATTACTATAAGATGGGCCCTGGATGGGGACATTACTATAAGATGGGCCCTGGATGGGGACATTACTATAATACGGGGTCAGGATGGGGACATTACTATAATACGGGTCCAGGATGGGGACATTACTATAAGACGGGCCCAGGATGGGGACATTACTATAATACGGGTCCAGGATGGGGACATTACTATAAGACGGGCCCAGGATGGGGACATTACTATAAGATGGGCCCAGGATGGGGACATTACTATAAGATGGGCCCAGGATGGGGACATTACTATAAGATGGGCCCAGGATGGGGACATTACTATAAGATGGGGTCAGGATGGGGACATTACTATAAGATGGGGCCAGGATGGGGACATTACTATAAGACGGGTCCAGGATGGGGACATTACTATAAGATGGGGTCAGGATGGGGACATTACTATAAGATGGGGTCAGGATGGGGACATTACTATAAGATGGGGTCAGGATGGGGACATTACTATAAGACGGGTCCAGGATGGGGACATTACTATAAGATGGGGTCAGGATGGGGACATTACTATAAGATGGGCCCAGGATGGGGACATTACTATAAGATGGGGTCAGGTTGGGGACATTACTATAAGATGGGGCCAGGATGGGGACATTACTATAAGATGGGCCCAGGATGGGGACATTACTGTAAGATGGGGACATTACTATAAGATGGGGCCAGGATGGGGACATTACTATAAGATGGGCCCAGGATGGGGACATTACTATAAGACGGGCCCAGGATGGGGACATTACTATAAGATGGGCCCAGGATGGGGACATTACTATAAGATGGGCCCAGGATGGGGACATTACTATAAGATGGGCCCAGGATGGGGACATAACTATAAGATGGGGCCATTACTGTAAGATGAGGACATTACTATAAGATGGGCCCAGGATGGGGACATTACTGTAAGATGGGCCCAGGATGGGGACATTACCATAAGATGGGGACATTACTATAAGATGGGCCCAGGATGGGGACATTACTGTAAGATGGGCCCAGGATGGGGACATTACCATAAGATGGGGCCAGGATGGGGACATTACTATAAGATGGGGCCAGGATGGGGACATTACTATAAGATGGGCCCAGGATGGGGACATTACTATAAGATGGGCCCAGGATGGGGACATTACTATAATACTTGTCCAGGATGGGGACATTACTATAAGATGGGGTCAGGATGGGGACATTACTATAAGATGGGCCCAGGATGGGGACATTACTATAAGATGGGGTCAGGATGGGGACATTACTATAAGACGGGTCCAGGATGGGGACATTACTATAAGATGGGGTCAGGATGGGGACATTACTATAAGATGGGGACATTACTATAAGATGGGGACATTACTATAAGATGGGGTCAGGATGGGGACATTACTATAAGATGGGGACATTACTATAAGATGGGGTCAGGATGGGGACATTACTATAAGATGGGGACATTACTATAAGATGGGGTCAGGATGGGGACATTACTATAAGATGGGGTCAGGATGGGGACGTTACTATAAGATGGGCGTTAAACTAGAAGAAGAGGGGATGGGAAGAAAAACGCCGGACACGAACATGCAACCAGAGAGCATACTAATGAAAGATATGAAGTGCGACAAAGAAGGTCCAAGACAAGATACTTGGAAGGGAGGTAAGAAAATTTCTAATACAATCCACAGGGAGAAGATTGGAACAAAACAAAATCGTGTAAACTGCGTGCTAGCAAATGCCAGAAGCCTGACAAACAAGATGGATGAACTGGAAGCAGAAATATCTACAGGTAACTATGACATAGTGGGAATAACCGAGACATGGTTAGATGAAAGCTATGACTGGGCAGTTAACTTACAGGGTTACAGTCTGTTTAGAAGGGATCGAAGAAGTCGGAAAGGGGGTGGAGTCTGTCTATATGTAAAGACGTGTCTAAAGCCTACAATACGGGAGGATGTATGGGAGGGAAATGAGGAGGTCGAGTCCTTATGGGTGGAGATACATGGGGCAAAAAAACAATAATAAAATTATCATAGGAGTCTGTTATAAACCACCAAATATAGCAGAAGCCACGGAAAGTCTATTAATGAGACAAATAGACGAAGTAGCAAAAAATAACGAGGTGTTTATTACGGGGGACTTCAACTACCCCGATATAGACTGGGAAACTGTCACACTGTCACAGAATACTGGAGGTAGGGGGCCTAAGCTGACCCTAAGCTGGGGCCCTGACTAATCCCTCATCCTGGAGGTACTGTTAAAGGTACAGAGGTCCAGGCCGCCAGCGTAACCCCTACCTCCTGAGGATCCCTGCACCACAGTAATCTAGTCCTGAGAAGGACCCCGATCACAACAATTGGGAACCAGCGATAATATGCCCACACACAGTATTTAGACGAACGAGACAGTACAAGGGAAAAACCAAAACCACCTTGCATACAACTTCAACAAAACTACAACAGAGGGAACACCAACGGGAAAGGAGATAAATGATAAAGCGAGGAAAGGGAAATGACACTTTCAAATACACTTATCTCAGCAACTCCAAACACCACGATCCGCTCTGTAAGTCTGAATGAAAAGCTTTCACCGACACCTCACAAACAGACCTGCAGGAATATAAAGGAGTCTCACTAACGAAGCATTGATTGCAGCTGGGCGAGGCTGGACCTCAGCTAGCCCAGAGAGAGAGAGAATTAACTCCTTCACTGCCGAGAAAACACAAAGCACCAACAAGTCAGCTGCGAGAAGTCAGGCTGTGTACTCGTGACGATCTTCGTGGCAACACACCCGTGACAGTACCCCCCCTTCTACGAGGGGCCTCCGGACCCTCAGGGCCAGGTTTATCCGGGTGAGTCGTGTGGAAGGCCCGAACTAATCGGTCTGCGTTAATATCCGACGCAGGAACCCACATCCTCTCCTCAGGACCATACCCCTTCCAATGAACCAAGTACTGAAGGGACCGGCGATTAAAGCGTGAATCAATGACCCTCGATACCTGGAACTCCAAGTTACCATTGACAACCACAGGAGGGGGAGGTAAAGGTGACGGTACCACCGGCGCCACATACCTCTTAAGCAATGATCTGTGAAACACGTTGTGAATTTTAAACGTAGGGGGGAGGTCAAGACGGAATGCCACCGGATTAATAACAGAACTGATTCTGTACGGCCCGATGAACCTGGGACCCAGTTTCCAGGAGGGAACCTTAAGTTTAATATTCCTGGTAGACAACCATACCTGATCGTTCACACTTAGGTCCGGACCAGACACTCTCCTCCTATCAGCCATACGTTTGTATCGGTTCCCCATAGTATTCAGATTCTTCAGCACCCCTCTCCATACTGAAGCGAGAGATGAGGAAAATCGTTCCTCCTCCGGAACCCCCGAAGAGCCCCCCCTACTGAAAGTACAAAACTGGGGGTGAAAACCATATGCCCCAAAAAACGGGGACTTACCAGTGGACTCGCTTCGCCTATTATTGAGAGCAAACTCTGCCAGAGGTAGGAAAGAAGCCCAGTCCTCCTGGTTCTCTGACACAAAACACCGAAGATATGTCTCCAAGCTCTGGTTCATACGTTCCGTCTGACCATTGGTCTGAGGATGAAAAGCCGACGAGAATGACAAATGCATCCCCCGCCGTGCACAAAACGCCTTCCAGAACTTGGACACAAACTGAGACCCCCGATCAGACACCACCTCGGAGGGTACCCCGTGAAGCCTCACAATCTCCCCAATGAACACCTGCGCAAGAGTTTTAGCATTAGGGAGAGCCGGAAGAGCGATAAAATGTGCCATCTTGCTGAACCTGTCCACTACAACGAGTATGACCGTTTTACCCGAAGACGGAGGGAGGTCCGTAATAAAGTCCATAGACAGATGAGTCCAAGGACGCTCCGGGATCTTCAAAGGTAAGAGGGCCCCAGACGGACGGGTATGTGAGGTCTTAGAGCGCGCACAAACCCCACAGGACGCGACAAAAGTTACCACCTCTTTATGTAAGTTAGGCCACCAAAACCGACGCGAGAGGAGATCCACAGTTGCTTTACTCCCCGGGTGTCCTGCAAAAACTGAGTTATGGTGTGCCTCGATCACCTTTTGTCGCAACTGATCTGGAACGAACAGTCTCCCCGGAGGTCCAACAGGGGCGTCCCCCTGAGCCTCCAATATCTCCTCCTCCAGCTCAGAGCATACTGCCGAAACCACCACCCCCTCCTGAAGAACAGGAATCGGGTCGTCCGTATTCCCGGCCCCAGGGAAACTACGAGATAAGGCATCCGCCTTTACATTTTTAGACCCAGGACGATATGTAACGACGAAATTAAACCTGGTAAAAAACAATGACCACCTAGCTTGTCTGGGATTCAGACGTTTAGCGGACTCCAGATATAGCAGGTTCTTGTGATCGGTGATGACGGTGACCGGATGAACTGCCCCCTCCAAAAAATGGCGCCACTCCTCAAAAGCTAACTTAATGGCCAGGAGTTCCCTATTGCCGACATCGTAATTCCTCTCAGCGGACGACAATTTTTTAGAGAAAAAGGCGCACGGATGCCACTTACCAGGGGACGAACCCTGTGACAATACTGCTCCCACCCCTACCTCGGAAGCGTCTACCTCTACAAAGAATGGCTGAGACGCATCAGGTTGAATGAGTATGGGTGCCGAGGCAAAACATTTTTTCAAGGAGGAGAATGCTTGACAAGCCTTGTCAGACCACCTAGAAAAATCCGTCCCCTTTTTAGTCATGTCTGTGAGAGGCTTAACCACGGACGAGAAATTACGAATGAACTTCCGGTAATAGTTAGCAAACCCCAGGAAACGTTGTAGTGCCTTAAGATTCTCCGGCCGATCCCACTCAAGAACTGCCCGCACTTTCCCAGGGTCCATACGAAAACCGGACGCAGAAACCAGGAAGCCTAAAAACTGGAGTTCCTGTACGGCGAACACACACTTTTCCCACTTGGCATACAGTTTATTATCCCGCAAGATCTGTAACACCTGTCTAACATGCTCCTGATGAGACACCAGATCCGGCGAGTAAATTAAGATATCATCCAGATATATGACAACAAACTGTCCCACCAGGTGGCGAAAAATATCATTAACAAAGTGTTGAAACACCGCCGGGGCATTAGTCAGACCGAATGGCATGACAAGGTTCTCATAATGCCCCTCCGGAGTGTTAAAAGCCGTCTTCCACTCATCCCCCTCCTTCATCCTAATCAAATTGTACGCCCCCCTGAGATCCAACTTAGAGAACCATTTGGCGCCCACGATCTGATTAAAGAGATCGGGAATAAGTGGGAGCGGATACGGATCTCGGACCGTAATCCGATTAAGTTCACGGAAATCCAGGCAAGGGCGTAGGCCTCCATCTTTCTTCTTAACAAAGAAGAACCCCGCGGCCACCGGTGAAGATGAAGGTCTAATATGCCCCTTAGCCAGACTTTCAGAAATATAATCCTTCATGGCCTGCCTCTCAGGACCAGAAAGGTTATACAACCTAGCTTTAGGTAACTTGGCCTCAGGGAGCAGTTTTACAGAACAGTCATACTCGCGATGAGGAGGTAGTTCCTGACACCCATTCTCCGAGAATACATCCTCAAAGTCTGCCAGAAATGGAGGTAAGACCCAAGGAGTAACCGCACCGATGACCGTGTTCATGCAGTTTTTATTACAGAATTTACTCCATTGGCTTATCTCTCTGGTTTGCCAATTAATAACAGGGTTATGCTTAGCTAACCAAGGAAGGCCCAACACTATAGGAGTGGGAAGACCCTCCAACACGTAGCAAGACAACAGTTCTTTATGTATTGCCCCCACTTGAAGTTTTACGCCATGCACAGCTTGCAAAAAACTTCCCTGACCGAGAGGCCTGGCATCGATCGAGAATATGGGGATGGGTTTAGCCAACTCACTCAATCGCATACCTTGAACCCGGGCAAACCGAGCATCAACCAGATTAGCCCCGGCCCCACTATCCAGAAGAACAGATATCCTCTCAGTTCTCGTACCCACCACCACCTCCGCCGGTACGAGAAACTGAGACGAACCTAGGGACGAAATACCTACTCCCAGATTGCCGTCCACCACACAACCTGGGATCAACAGTTTTTTCGACGACTCTTTACTCAGCAAGGGGCGGGATGGACACCCCCCAATAAAATGTCCCTTTTTCCCGCAGAGGAAACACCTTCCTGTCTTATGGCGCACCACCGGTCCCCTTCCCCGAAATGATGTCCCTCCTAATTGCATAGGCTCCTCCGGACTGACCAGGGGAACCACCATATGAGGGGACCTTGTAAGAGGTGGAGACATTACAGGGGGTAGAGTTATCCCGCACCTCTCCCGAAGCCGTCTGTCAACGCGAATAGCAAGGGCCATAGCGGCTTCCAGTGACGCGGGAGAGTCATACTGTGCCAACACATCCTGTAATTTGTCGGATAAACCATGACAAAACTGGCTCCTAAGAGCCGGGTCATTCCACTGGGTGTCCGTGGCCCACCTACGGAACTCCGAACAGAATTCCTCCGCCGGACGATCTCCCTGCTGAATCCTACGTAACTTAGACTCAGCAAGGGAGATCCGATCTGGGTCATCATATACGAGTCCCAAAGCAGCGAAAAACCTATCCACTGACTGGAGAACTGGGGAGCTAGGGGGAAGAGAGAACGCCCAAGATTGTGGGTCCCCTTGTAGGAGCGAGATGACAATTCCCACCCTTTGTTCTTCACTGCCCGATGACCGAGGCCGCAGCCGAAAGTACAATTTGCATGCCTCCCGGAAAACAAAAAACTTGTCCCGCCCCCCAGTGAACCTGTCAGGGAGAGCTACTTTAGGTTCTGGTCCGGCTTGCTCCAGAGGATGCAAAACCTTGGACCTAACGTCCGCCAGCCCCATGGACAAACTCTGCAACTGCTGAGCTAGACCGGCTACTGGATCCATGGTAGCTGGAGAAAAACTAAGTCGGTCGGTGAAAATGTCACACTGTCACAGAATACTGGAGGTAGGGGGCCTAAGCTGACCCTAAGCTGGGGCCCTGACTAATCCCTCATCCTGGAGGTACTGTTAAAGGTACAGAGGTCCAGGCCGCCAGCGTAACCCCTACCTCCTGAGGATCCCTGCACCACAGTAATCTAGTCCTGAGAAGGACCCCGATCACAACAATTGGGAACCAGCGATAATATGCCCACACACAGTATTTAGACGAACGAGACAGTACAAGGGAAAAACCAAAACCACCTTGCATACAACTTCAACAAAACTACAACAGAGGGAACACCAACGGGAAAGGAGATAAATGATAAAGCGAGGAAAGGGAAATAACACTTTCAAATACACTTATCTCAGCAACTCCAAACACCACGATCCGCTCTGTAAGTCTGAATGAAAAGCTTTCACCGACACCTCACAAACAGACCTGCAGGAATATAAAGGAGTCTCACTAACGAAGCATTGATTGCAGCTGGGCGAGGCTGGACCTCAGCTAGCCCAGAGAGAGAGAGAATTAACTCCTTCACTGCCGAGAAAACACAAAGCACCAACAAGTCAGCTGCGAGAAGTCAGGCTGTGTACTCGTGACGATCTTCGTGGCAACACACCC
The DNA here is from genome assembly GCF_046119375.1 of Phyllobates terribilis. Classification (NCBI taxonomy): domain Eukaryota; kingdom Metazoa; phylum Chordata; class Amphibia; order Anura; family Dendrobatidae; genus Phyllobates; species Phyllobates terribilis. The sequence continues at coordinate 396,130,604 of NW_027362765.1, read as the reverse complement.
GTGACAGAAACCGAAAGCTGTAGATCTCAGAAAGGAAACAGGTTTCTGTCAATTATCAAAGACAATTATTTGTCACAACTTGTGCAGGAACCAACTAGAGGGACGGCCCTTTTAGACTTAATATTAACTAACAGGCCAGACAGAATAACTGAGGTGCAGGTCGGGGGGCACCTGGGAAATAGTGACCACAACATTATACAATTCCACATGTGCTTCAGTAGGGTGCCCAGCAAGGGAGTCACAAAAACACTGAACTTCAGGAGGGCAAAGTTTGATCAGCTAAGAGATGCCCTTCACCTTATAGACTGGGATAGTATCTTCAGTAATAGGAGCACGGATAGAAAATGGGAAATTTTCAAAACAGTTCTACATAGTCACTGTAGAAGGTACATACCTTATGGGAATAAAAGGGCTAGGAATAGGAGGAAGCCAATGTGGCTAAATAAGGAAGTCAAGAGGGCAATGAAAAACAAAAAAAGGGCTTTCGGTAAACTTAAACAAGAAGGCAGCGAGGAAGCGCTAATATCTTATAGGGAAAAAAACAAAATCTGTAAGAAACAAATAAGAATAGCAAAAGAGGAGACAGAGAGACTAATTGCCAAGGAAAGTAAAACGAATCCCAAACTGTTCTTTAACTATATAAACAGTAAAAGGATTAAAACTGATGGAGTTGGCCCATTGAAAAATAACCTGGGTAAAATCATAGAGGGCGATGAGGGTAAAGCAAACCTACTCAATAGCTTCTTCTCCACTGTTTTCACAAAAGAACACAATTTATCGGAGGAAATGCAGAGTGATAAAGTAAACCTTCCGCTAAATATCACCCACCTAACCCAGGAGGAAGTTCAGAAACGCCTAAATAATATCAAAATAGACAGGTCACCAGGCCCAGATGGCATACACCCCCGGGTACTAAAAGAATTAAGTAATGTGATAGACAGGCCGCTGTATCTTATATTCAAGCACTCTTTATGGACAGTGACTGTCCCACTAGACTGGCGCCAAGCAAATGTGGTACCAATATTCAAAAAGGGGTCTAAAAGTGACCCTGGGAACTATAGACCAGTCAGCTTAACGTCTGTTGTGGGTAAATTGTTTGAAGGATTTCTTAGAGATGCTATTGTAGAATATCTTAATGATAATAACTGTCTAACTCCATATCAACATGGATTCATGAGGGATCGCTCCTGCCAAACAAACCTGATGGCCTTCTACGAGGAGGTGAGCTCACAGCTGGACCGGGGAGAGTCAGTGGATGTTGTAGACCTTGACTTCTCCAAAGCGTTTGATACCGTGCCACACAAAAGGTTGGTATATAAAATGAGAATGCTTGGTCTGGGGGATAATGTGTGCAAGTGGGTAAATAGCTGGCTGAGTGATAGAAAGCAGAGGGTGGTTATCAATGGAGTAAGCTCAGGGTGTGTCAGGGTTACTAGCGGGGTGCCTCATGGGTCTGTCTTGAGCCCTATATTATTTAATATATTTATTAATGATCTAGTGGAAGGGTTGCATAGTAAAATAGCAATATTTGCAGATGATACTAAACTTTGTAAAGTAGTTAATACAGATGAGGATAGGGCACAGCTACAGGAGGATTTAGATAAAATGGGGAGTTGGGCCAAAAAATGTGCAAATGGGGTTCAATGCCGATAAATGTAAGGTCATGCACATGGGGAAGAAAAACAGCAGTCACCCATACATATTAAATGGGAAACCGTTGGGGAAATCTGACATGGAGAAGGACCTGGGCGTCTTGGTTAACAGCAAATTAAATTGGAGTGCCCAGTGTCAGGCAGCAGCTGCGAAGGCAAATAGAGTCATGGCATGCATCAGAAGAGGAATAGGGGCATATGATGAGAACATTGTTCTTCCTCTGTATAAAGCGCTGGTAAGGCCGCACTTAGAATATTGTGCACAGTTCTGGGCTCTATTGGAGCTAGAGAGGGTACAAAGGAGGGCGACTAAGGTAATAAAGGGAATGGAGGGACTAGAATACCCAGAGAGGTTGTCAAAATTAGGCCTATTTACATTGGAAAAGAGAAGGCTTAGGGGAGACCTCATAAACATGTATAAATACATCAGGGGGCAGTACAGAGATCTCTCCCATGACCTGTTTATACCAAGGATGGTGACAAAGACGAGGGGGCACTCTATGCGTCTGGAGGAAAGGAGGTTCCTGCACCAGCATAGAAGGGGATTCTTTACGATCAGAGCCGTGAGACTCTGGAACTCTCTGGGAGAGGAAGTGGTGATGTCCAACTCACTTAAAGAGTTCAAGAGAGGCCTGGACGCCTTTCTTGAGAACAATAAAATTACATCTTATGCTTAGTTAATTAATCCAGGGATTTAATCTGACTGCCAGATTGGTGTCGGGAAGTGAATTTTTCCTCAATGATGTAAATTGGCCTATACCGCATGGTTTTTTGTTGCCTTCCCCTGGATCAACGCTGCGGAATAGCTGCAGTGCACAAGAAATAGGCTGAACTGGATGGACGCTTGTCTTTTTTCGGCCTTATAAACTATGTAACTATGTAACTATGCAGATGTTGCCTTTGGTCGAATTCCAACCCAGGGCTCAATACTAATTACTGGGCCACCATGCTGCCTTCAAGAAAGCCTAAACAAGACCTTGCAAGAAAACCTCTTTACTGTCACAATATATCAGATCTATGCAAAAAAATATAGAATCTAGTGCTGACAAATTCATGTATCTGTATAATCAATGGGCGCTAATATGCAAAATCCGGATACGCTTCTATATTTCCAATAATTTTTATGTGTGTCTCTCTCAAATTTATTTAATAGAAAAATAAGACTCACGAACGAAATCCCCTAAGTGGTTAAAGGGGATAACCCGTATAACTTACCCGTAAAATATGGGGTGAGACCCTGGTCTAGTAACACCTCAAATGCCAAGTTAATAAAGGTACAAAATGGCACAATAATGAAGCAGTAACAAAAAGTAAAAAAAAAAAAACTAACACACAAATATTAAAAGCAGCACAATAAATAGAGATATAAAAAAACAATAATGTAACCAAATACCAAAAATAATGGCTAAAGAGTCGTAAACCGATACTGCCAGGAGGGAGAGAATACAGGGAGAGACCCCACGTGTTGCGCTGCTCAGTAAATTTTGGAGTAAACTTTCTGAATTGATTGGATAGAAGAAATATCCCTGTATCCGAGTATATTCAGAAAGTATCTGTTTTTTGCTCTTTTATAGCCAGTAGGGATTTTAGAAATGAACCACACCTTTATATTAATTTTCCGCTCAGTACATTTTCGAGGCTCGGGCTGAATTTTCACATCTCCTGGCTACATTTCTGCTCCTGATGTTTGGAGGTCGTCTCCTCTTCTACATATCCTGGTCTTTCATCCATTTTACTATTTCTCTTTAGTCGTTTTTCTGCCTTCTTTCTATGCTTGTACATCTTTGTATTCAGAAGTTCAAGGACTTATGCTGCCATTTCCCTTATGTGGATGGTACGGGGCCGTATTCCAAGATCTGGAACCAACTGGGTGCGTGTCTTCATTTCTTTGTGTAACTACCATTGTGGGTGAGATTAGAAAAGTATGGCGGTATGCTTCCAGAAATAGCAACCCTCTTGTCTACGGGCTGGTGAAACATTCAGCTAAATGGGGCTGAGCTGCAATACCAGACACTGCCTATGTGCAAGAGCGGCACTATTCCTGATGGTAAGGAGCCGTGTTGTTTTCTAATCTCCCCTTTTAATATGAAGCTTCACCTTCAGGAGCACACTATAGAATTTTTAAAATGACATTTACCATGTATGTAAAACCTAACCCCTAGCCATGATTGTTGGTTTGATCAGTCTAATTTGTGTTAAGCTAAATAATTATTGGTCATATCTACTTTTTTGTTGTTGTTGTTGTTGTATGTCTCTTTGTTGCCATTGCATGGAAACACCTTTAGGTGCAATAGGCAGCTGCCTACTGCACCATTGTGAGGGGGCACAATTTATGGATTTCAAAAACGAAAAAACTTTGCAAAGCTGATGTTGCGCCTGACCTAGAAATCAAAAGAAGAATTACAATTCTTTGTAAAGCCTGCTGAATGCTGAGTGTGAGTGGTTGATCACGATGTAGGTGCCAGGGTACAACCAGTGATTCCCCTTAGGGCGAGTGAATGTAATAGAAAATATAGTATATGTGTATAGGTCAGGTACCCTACTAGGGTGGGGGTGGAAGGAAATGAGGTGTATGTAAAGTTATAAATTTGGACGCTTGGGATTTCTGGTGAGCGGGGTTACATGGAGTAACTAAATGAGTGTATAACCAAAAGTATGTTTCAGAATAAACTTTTTGAAAAGTTTTGGTACGTTGTAGCCACTATTTCGTAGTGATTAAAAGTGATACTTTAGTGATTAGTATAGACCGGGCCTGAATAACATACGGCCCGTGGGCAGCATGTGACCCGCCAAGGGATGTTGTGCGGCCCGTGTAGCTGCCCAGGATGCGAAGGCTCCTTCTTCCCATATTCTAATGCAATCGCGTCTTTCAGACGAGAATACGAAAGAAAATAGAAATAGGAACAGAAATAGTGCCCCTTAAAGCCTTTTAGTGTGGGCACACAGTTAGATACCCTTTTTTAAGGCCCCCAAGCAGTATGATGCCCCCAGGATGCCTCACCATACAGTAGGATGCCTCACCATACAGTGGGATGCCTCACCATACGGTAGGATGCCTCTCCATATGGTATGATGCCTCTCCATACATATGATGCCACAAAGACCCCACAATGCCTCCTTACATATATATTATGATACCCCACATTATCCCTGCACATTGATCCCCTCTACAGGTATTATTATACCCCATGTGGCTCCCACACAGTATGATGTCCCCAGGGGAGCAACCATAGGGTTCCCCGCTCCAGTCCACCATTACAGTCAAGTTAGTCAACAGTATTGTGACCTAAAAATTCATATACAGTTTACAGCGGGACCACCAACCTCCCTGGAGGGATCCCCCAATCCAGGACTATGCTCCTGGATCTGGGAGATTTAGGAGACATGGTACCGTCTAGTATCTGTTAACTCTTGCTTGAGTAGATATTCCCTAAAACAATGCGATCCCCCTATTGGGATACTCAGATACCCAATTACCTCCCTACTGCTTTCCTTTCATAGTTCAGCTCCAGTGTCTATTCGGAGCAGTTGTATTAATCTGGTTTTGGTTAGGGAATCGTTGTTTAAGAATTTTTCTAAAAATAAATTCTTCAAACATCTGATGAAAAGAGAATATAGCAATGGCCATTTATGATGGTTTCCATCATGGTTTTGGACAATATCCTTTTAAATAAAAGTGTCCTCGGACTATCAGCTAATCACAGGGTGCACATTGCAATCCTCATCAGTCGTTTGTATCATATGGAACACGATGATAAAAATGTCGCTTCCTGATCCTTCACAGGAACGGCATGCAACATTGTATGGGATGGATGGCTGCCCTGGATGACATAACATGGACAGCACATTGCCTGCGGTTGGCGGCACGGACTTGTGACATAATCGGGCTGTTGGTTCCCATCAGGAACATGACTGGTGGTAAAGGCTCGCAGGTGTACTGACACAGCTACCGTCCTGACCGTGCAGGTTCAGGCTCGTCTGCCTCCTCGCTGTCTGCCGGTCATGAGTAGAAGACAGGTTGTATCTTGAACAGATCTAGTTGCTGTATAGTATAAAGCTGAGCTGTAAACAGGACAGGCTTGGCAGAAAATGTTAGCGCCATTCACCAGGATTTTATTATATTTTTAACCCACACTGCCTTATAGTGCCAAGATAGTACCGCCATATAAAACAGAGCCAAACTAATACTGCTGTGTACAGCCATGGCGCCATATAGAGCAAAGATATTTCTGCCAATTATACTCCACTATATACCATCATATAGAGCCATGACGGTACTGCAATGTACAGCTCACATAATGCCGCCATATAGTGCCAAGACAGTACTGCCATGTACAGCCCACGTAATACCACCATATAGAGCCAAGACAGTGCTGCCATGTACAGTCCAAATAATAAGACCATATAGTGCCAAGACGGTGCTGCTATATACAGCACACATAATACCACCATATAGTGCCAAGATAATACTGCCATAAACAGCCCACTATATGATGGTATATATTATTATGTTAACATAATACTGCAGTGTATAACCCACATTATGCCACCGATACAATACTGCCATATACAATCCACATAATACCACTATATAGACTCAAATCAATACATCCCATATAACACCACCGTAAAGAGCCAAAACAATACTGCCACATACAGCCCACATAATACCATCATGTATTGCACATCCCCCATCCTTTCAATCACACTAATTATTTTAGTAGCAGGGACCCAGCGTTTCACTGAAAGCCTCATATCTCTGGCAGCACAATGGTATCGGTGTAGAGCGGACACCATATATTGTATGATCAGGACTATTCAGAGCCTCGCTCCAACAATCAGCCTCTAATCCTTCCAAAGAAGACAATGATTGTCCATTCCGACCTGAAGATTTATATGTCTACGCTGCCAAAATTCAATCACTTTTCTCAGCCAAACCACTTGTTGGTGTGTATAGGGGAGTGATGGCTGTCACTCTGTAACTCTGAAGTGATGGCTGTCACTCTGTAACTCTGAAGTGATGGCTGTCACTCTGTAACTCTGAAGTGATGGCTGTCACTCTGTAACTCTGAAGTGATGGCTGTCACTCTGTAACTCTGAAGTGATGGCTGTCGTAGCTACTTTAGCATTATTGTTGCTTGGCTTATTTTTTGTTACTTTGATCATCTCCTTTTCTGGGGTATTTTTTGCTTGTTTTATACACCCCTGATTATTACTTTGATGGTTGTTTCGCTGCTGTTGTTACCCTCGCTTCAGCCAGTGGTTTCTGTTTTTCAAATCTAGAAAAAATTAAACTTTTTACAAACTTTTCACTTTTTGTGCTTGATTACGTTTGTGTTTTGCTGTTTATTAGTATCGCATTGCTGAGTAGTCTCATGTCTTACATACCAGAGCTGCTTTTTTTGCCTCTCGTTTAGCATAACAAAGCCATTTATCCAGTTTTGCTTCTTGGGAAAACCAATCCCTCATATGTAAATAGGGCATGGTCCTACCCAATGAAACTCAAGGACTCATCAAGAGCTTCTGGTCATATGACGCTAGTTACTAATTAATTCTGGAATCAGGTGGGAGAGGTAGTCCTTGCTTGTGGATTGGCTGCTGGAGAGTAAAGAAAAAAAAGTGAGGGTTTGGGTTTCAGTGAGAAGAAGCCGAAGGGAGTGTCTGCAGGTATGCTGAAAGCTCATGAGATATAACTTTTTCCGATCACAGAGTAGAACGTTCAATGGAGACTTCTTTTCCACATTGTGGATCGGGCATTCATACATTCTTACATTGGCTGAAGTGTATACAATGGACTTGTCATAGTTGGGTGCCAGCTCAAGGCTGGTAGAAGAAAAGAAGACATTTCGAAGGATGTGTGCCTTGCAGCATGAACAATACCGCACATCAAGAACACGGTCTACAGTTCCTGAGAGAGACCTACAAGTGCCAAGCTGGGAGTATGAAGACTTCCAGACCACAGGAAGACGTAGACTTGATGAGGAGGACAAGTTCTACATGGAGCAGCGGTATGCTGAAGAACATAGGACTTTGCCCATGAGAAAAGAACAATATTATGAAAGCCGAGGCAATGATAAAGTGCCCAAGGACTATAGAGAGTCTGAAGAGTACTACTACTACAGAAGATCCCAAAACGAGTATTATGACACTAGGACAAACATGGACAGATATTACGATACTCTGGAGAATATTAGAGCTAGTCCTGTTAAATACAGGCATGATGGCAGGCGATATGAAGACAGGCGCCCCCGTCACGATGGCAACAATGAATATAGATATTCCTATCAAGACCCCAGAGAACTAGATTCTCGATATATGAGGAAATACGACACTTATTGTTCTGATGAAATCGAAAACGATGATCGATATTATCAGGACAGTCACCAGAGAAAAGTAGAGAGGGGTTACGAGAAGGAAGTGAGACATAAACCTTTGGAGAAAAGGTACTCCGACCAAGATGTTCAAGATTATAGGACTGACCCTTTTATAGAACGGAAAAAGACAGATTATGAACAAAGGGATTATAGAAGGGTAAAGGACCATTATACAAGAGGTGAGAATGTTTGTTCTTCTCGATATCCTGAAGTTTCAAGTAGCAGATGTAGACCCTCTGAGAGGGACTCTGTGGATTACAAAAGAGATAAAACAGAACCTGGACCAAAAGGAAATTCTAAGAAGACCAATACACGGCGTTATGACTTTTTACCTTTGGATCTTGATTCTATTGATGTAGTTAAAGATGAGAGGTTAGTAGATCGAGATGTTGAGGAACGAAATTATGACCGAAGTCGGTCTTTAGATTTTGAGGCTGAGCCTACTACCTCATGTAAACGCATGGCTTATGATTTTGAGTACAATCCTCCAGAAGAAATTGACCTGTATCTTAATAGTGATTATCTACAGGAAGAATACCTGAACAGGGATGCAATGGATGACCGTTATAGAGATTACGATGGGTATAAAAATACTAATAAACAGCCAAAACTCAAGAGAGACCAATATGGAAGTTCTTGGGAAGATCAAAAGACGACTGATTTAATTGATGGTCCTTATTACAGACCAGAGAGGAGTGATGGTTATCACGAATTTGATGATTTTGAAGATGAAAGATCAAGAAATGTATCTACTAGGAACATGGATTCGAACAACCATGGAGATAACAATACAGCTAGGAAACCTCAAAGTAACAATCAGCAAACTGACAGGAAAACCGAATTGGAATCTAGTACAAATTCTATGAAACGGAATAGCATTTATAGAAGGACGGCCCCAAGCAGTCTACGGAATTCCGAATTTGTCCAAAACCGGCGGAAAAAGCAAGGTATTTTTTTTGTTTATTTTGTAATGGGAAAGTTAATATAACTTGTAGAGTCCCTGTGTCACAGCACAGGGCCTGGACTGCTCCTTAAGTACAGAGGTGTACAGCCTCTGTGTACTGCTGCACAGACTTCAGGTGTGTATGGAAATAATCTCCCTTAGGGTATGTTCCCACAGAGTTGTGTTTTTCTTTTTTTCATATGGATTTTGAAGTGGATCTGCTTCAAAATCCACTTTAAACTGTGAGAACCTGCCCTTAGGAAAGGCATATGGAAATACAGAAAAGGCTCTTTGCACCTCTGCCAAAACTGGCCTCTGTGCAAAACTGAGCCATAAATTGACCTTGTGCATGAAAAGCACTGAAAAGCACAGATTATATTTCCCAGTGTGGTTAACCTTTTAGTAGCGGACTATGTTTGTGTTGCCAGTTACTTTTCCAAGTCATGTTATGTGCTAAGCTGGCGGCATGTAGTATTTCAGGTTTAGTTTGGTAGGTGTGGGTAGATACTGTTAATGTTGCTATGCAGTTAGCAGCAATGATCCACCACTTGCAGTTATAGTCCTTCTGCTTACTGTAGTATGTGCTTGTAGCCATTGAAGATCTTTTGGTGTTTTCTCAAAGAATGAACAGTCCCTTGTAAATCTGTAAATATCAGTCCTTGAGTTGTCATCTTCTGTCATATTATGTATTTCTAATGGTGTGTTTATATGGGCCGATTAAGGTGCCCATTACTGTGCCTAAAATTGGGCTAACCTCTGTTACCCTACCGAGCCAGTGCAACCCTGCTAATATTCTAGATTCCAGAAAGACCTTTAATTCTACATTAGCTGAGATATAGTAGGCTCCTGTGCTAATGAGGAGTTTGGAAAAGATGTATGGAACCCAACTTTTCCCAGTATCAAACATAATAAAGTATAATTTTAAGGTTATCAGAGTTTTGTACTTGCAACTATAAAAAAAACTGTTAAAGAATAAGTACTCCTTTATAAAATGCACAAATGTAGTTTTCTTTTTCATAGTAAATACATACGAAGAAAAAAATGTCGCTGTTTAATTGTGCACGTTTCTTCAGGGGTATCCTACGTTTTGTTCTTGAAACAGTGTGTAGATGGAAACAAATTTGTGTTGTCTCTGCTCCCCCCTCAAACTTCAAAATGAATCAGCTTCCCTTGAATTCACCTCTCACCCCTTCCTCCCCCTCCCCTGACATACTTTCACTGACTCCTCCTCTCCATCTCCAACTTTCTTTGTAATGGCAGTGCAGAGATGTCAGGTTGCATCATGCAATGTTTGCCAAAGGGACAATGATTATAAGATTGTAGAACAGACAATCACAGTCCAAGTGAGGAAAATGGAGCAGAAAATTACTTTTGTAACTTTTAGAAGTACAGTAGTTGTTTCCTTTTACTAAAGTTAGCAAACTTCATGTCTGCGTCGGAATAATTACTTCCTGGTGAGAAGAAAATGTGTAAATAAACTAAAAGTTATACAAACTAAAGCAAACTTTACGTATGATACATATGCAGTGATTTCTCCCGTGTCTTTGCCTGGGGATTGCAATTTCTTAGGGTAAGCAGCATAAACTCACGAAAAATAAAGCCCATCACTAGAAAAAACGCAGCAAAATCCACTTAGTTTGGCATTTTAATGCATTGTTTTTTTTCTGCAGAAAATGTTGTGCTTTTTACTCGACAACAAAAAAAGCCAAGTGTGAATGAGATTTTAGAGATCTCATTTATTTGCTGCTATTGTAAAATGCTATTTCCCCCCCAAAAAAACACAATAGGGAAAAAAGGGATGAAAACTCTTACGTGTGAACACGCTCTAAAGCTGGCTATGCAGGTTAGACTTGTGTTGGCCTAACCAGCTAATATAGACAGGTTCGGTCTGAAGGGCATTATAATGTGTATGGGGGTGCCAACCAGATGGTGGTCAGGAGAGATGTTGATCAGGCATGTCCGATTTCGGACTGCTGATTGCATTGTTCTCCCTGAGATAAGCCGCCAGGTCGACATGTCTGTCTGTGGCTTTCTCACAGAGAACACAGGAGCGCTCAACCAAACAATCTTCCAGCCGACAGCCATCTAATGTGTATGGCCAGCCTAAGGGTATGTTCACACTCGCATATGCAGTGCTGATTTTACGCAGCCTTTCCACAGCAAATTCTGCATGTTTTATTTACCAATTTTGGGTAAAATTGACAATGAATTCTACACCATAAATTGATACGTTGCAGATTTTAAGCTAAATTTACATGTTGCATTTTTGGTGCAAATTTCATCACAGCACATCCGCAGCATAGTCTTCATTTGTTCCATGTGTATTTTGTTGCTGCTTTGGTGCAGATTTCACCCTTTCTATTTCCAAAAAGGGCAAAATCTGTCCTGAATAATCACAAAGAATTGGCATGCTGCGGCTATAAAAATCTGCACACTGAAAATATCCTGAGTGTGAAGCTGCTTAGTGTGAATTTTCTGCAAGAAAAATCAACACCAAATAAACAACGTGTGAACTGATCATTACAATCAGGATCGCCTCTAAATTTTTGCTCAGAAATTTTCAGCCGTGAGGTTCGTTGAAGTCTGATCTACTTATTTGGTTTTATACGCAAAAATCTGCACCAAACATGCAACATGTTTACTTTCTAAAACTAGCCATGCCCCGGTCAGTTCATCCCAAAACTTGGTTGTTTCTGCGTCTTCTGCATACAATTGGACACACTCTTGTTATAAAATTGATTGTGTGAAAATTTAGTCACCCAAGCTCCAAAAAAATGCATAGACCCTGCACTCCTCTCTCTGTACTTTGCACCTGTTCTTCTATAACCCAACACAGTGCTGAAGTTTTACAAAGTATCTCACTTGCATGGGACTGCGTTGTAGTTCCTGGCACTACAGTATCTATGGCCAAGTGCCTATGTAAACAATGAAGGAGACGTAGCCCATTCATTCAGCTAATCGGCGGGGATGCGAGGGGTCAGAGCCTTAAAGGGGTATTCCCATCTCCAAGATCCTATCCTAATATGTAGTAGGTATAATATAAGCAAATACCTCCAATTAGAAATGTAGTATAGTTCTTCTGATTAGCTATGTCTCTTACCCCATGTGCAGGGCATTGCAGTAGCTTAGGTATCCAGTGTTATGACCAATAGCAACTAGCTAAGTAACAGTCACCATATTAGTTGTCATAACCATGGATACCTAAGCTACTGAAATGCCCTGCACATGGGGTAAGAGACATATAGTGAATCAGAAGAATTATACTACATTTCTAATTGGAGGTATTTGCTTATATTATACCTACTACATATTGAGATAGGATGGCCTTTGCTAAGGATAGGACTCGCGATCAAAGTTCTGAACATTCCTTTAAGTAACCTTTACACCAAATTCTGGGCAGGAAGTTTTGAAACCTTCCTATTCATTAGATTGTTATTCTTCTACATAGCACTGACTTCATACCGGCCAGCTTCTCCTCACCCTTGACAAGCATGCGACTTGTAAATGTTTGCTAATTAGTCATTGAGCAAAAAAAAAAAATGGCCGTTCTTTTACGAGAATGTAATACTTAAGACTCTCTTTATTTCAGGCTGTAATTATGGAATTATGTACAGAAATGTGGCACTCGCCTGTCTATTGTGTCTTCATAAGACCCAGTCTGAATACTACCATAATATGATCATTGGGAAACGCTCCGATAATTCCATAAGATGTTCCATTTAGTGTTTAGTGCTGATTAAACACCTGATAAGCAATTATATTAGGCAATAGCATGAATAACAATTCCCCAATTGTATTATAGTTACTATTCCATCCTATACAGTTCATTAATAGACCACAAGTGATTTCTATTGGCTCCGTAGTCTTGGGTAATAAATAATCCAGAAGTGTGCAAGCTGCCATTTACTGCTTGTGAAAGATGCAATTTATTGGAAAACTGACTTTATAATATATATTCTGGAAGTACTATGACAGTACGACCCTGTATTATTCCAAGTGCGGAGCTTGGTGGCTAGAACCAGATGTTAGTACTCTGTGAACACCGAAGGCAGAATTCCTGCCCATTCAGACCCAGGATAGGCGTAACGCAATGAAAAAGTTTTTAAAGGGGTTTTCCAACAATCCATGGGGACCTCGGCGATCGTGAGAAATTGAGTCCTGCGACCTCCTTTTGAATGCAGCTGTGGTCATGCTGACTTACTATCGCTCCATTCAATGTCTATGGAGTGGACAAGCATTGTTCTCTGTGGTCTCCATTATGGTGCATTTAAAGGTGCTGATTTCGGCACATCGGAGCAGCATTAATGAGCCCGAATCAATTATATCCAAGTCGTTTGGCGCTCATTTACCTCCATGTTTATACAAACTGGTGTGCAATGATGGGGACAGAACGGTCGTTAGTACAATAGTTCTGTCACCATACAGCAGGGGTCCCCAACCTTTCTTGACCTGACAGATGGTTGTGAACTTCATCAGAGCCCCCTGAGTAGAGGAGACGCCCCAATTCGGTTTTCTCTCATCAAGTACTCCCACCACACTATCATATCCAGCTTTAAGCACCCCTCAATATCTGGCAGTATCATCTTATTTCCAGCTTACCATATTTATCTCTCCACCCCTATGATCAGTATATGTGCATCCAGATCTGCATATTCTGTGCGGGGGTTGCACAGACAAGTCACCATCTGGAGACCTGCTCTTCATAGCAGTTTGCTAGACCTGATCCTAATCCACCAAGTTTGTAGACAGCCGGAGCCGCACGGCGTGGTCCCGTGAGCCGCACGGCGCTTTTCAGTGATTATCTACTGGTGTGAATGCACCATTAGACGAGGGCTAGATGAGGAAATGTTGAGCAACAGCAATTTTCAGAAAAATTACACAACCAAAAACATTTGTGCAACTTGATGTTGCACCACGATCTTGGAACTCCAATTATGCTGTAAAAAAACCCAAAAACAACCTGCCAAGTTGCATGCAAGTCACGGTCACATATAACTTGCGTTGAAGTGTATGCCACGTGTTTTGCGTGTGACTTGCGACCAACTTTTATTTTTTTTCTTAAATTTATGTATTTGGGGTTAAAAATTATTTTTTGCAATTTGGGTTTCATTTAAAATTTTGCACCATTTGACTTTTACAGAGTTTGTTTGCTTTGCATATCCTCGTTTGATATGACCTGTGGTCATAAATCTGCTGAGAGGTGTTTTAAAGACAGATAAGAGTTACAAAGTCTTCCATTAGACCAGAGATGTCAAACCAAAATACACTGAGGGACAAAATTAAAAGCTTGGACAAAGTCGCGGGCCAACCTTGATATTTATTAAAATATGTGGGCCCCACATAGTCCTCCATACAGTATAACACATTAAAAAAATAAATACTCACCTCTCCTTGTTCCCCCGCTGCTCCGGTCTTGGCATTGAAAGCTCTGAAACTCTTCACTGCTCGGTACAGCGGGCATGAAATGGTGACGTCATTGCGCCCGCTTCACCGAGATGTCAGACACAGAGGGAGAGTGATGCCAGCATGCTGATACAGTTGAAAGGCGTCCCGGGCCAAATATCACCCTGCGGGCCAGAGTTTGAGATGCGTGCATTAGACCATCAGAATAAGCTCACTGACAGATTCTCTGAACTGATTCTGCAGCCATCAGAAGACAGCACAAAGGCGATAGAAGGCAAACTGTGCACATTTTTTTTAATAAAAAACAATTTGCAAAAAAAAAGTCCCCAAATCCTCAGTAGTATCACTGTTTTGGGGGGTCAGAAGTTGACTTGCCGCGATTATATATTCACGGGCCATCTTCATGCATGAGCCTCTTTATTAGTTTCCATAGGTAGCAAAGTTATAGTAACTTCACCTTCTAAGCCCAAGACTTGTTGCCCTCAGGGCCGTCTGCGGTGACATACAGGGCCGTTCTACTCACAATTACGGATTTATAAATTCCTTCTTTGGGAGAGTAACCTGTACTTGTCACATACTTTCTGCCGTCTAGTAAACCTCATTGATCTGGAATGAGGGACGGTACAGGTGAGACCAGTTCAGGTTAAGATGTTTCTCTGAGTTGTTTGCAACGTCAAGTTCACCTACTAATTACATCACAATACTAATTGCTGTTAAAAAAAAAAAAAAATTATTCACCAAAAATACAGCTGTTTTTTACAATTTTTGACACCATATTGTTTTGAAACCATGGATAAAGTGCCCTAGTTTTCAGAACTTTCCAGATATTTACAGATGGTGGGCAACCTTGCCAGGGGCTATTACAACCCCTACACTATTGCTGGCTACATACATATTAATGTAATCTAAAGGCCATATACACATTAGATGATCGGCTAAAGCTGCTGATTTCAGTGGGTCCAGTGAAGAATCTGATGTGAATGGGGACCGGTGTCGTAACTTGAAGCTTGTTGGCCCCAATGCAGAATCTTTAACAAGGCCCCCAATTATTACGGGTCTTTAATAGTATTGGTCTCCCATAGTCTCCAGGTGCAACTGCAACCCCTGCACCCACTATGGTAACGTAACATTTCCCCTGTTGATGGGGTCCCCCAATTCTTTCCTGGTATTTGTTGGGGTGTGACAAGGATCCGGGGGTTTGAATTCAACCCTCTACTCTTCCTTGGTCAGACCTCATCTGGAATACTGTGTCCAGTTCTGAGCACCACATTTTAAAAAAGACATTGAAAAACTGGAGCAAGTTCAGAGAAGAGCTACCAGGATGGTGAGCGGACTGCAAACTATGTCCTACGAGGAACGGTTAAAGGATGTGGGAATGTTTAGCTTGCAAAAGAGAAGACTGAGAGGAGACTTAATAGCTGGCTACAAATATCTCAAAAGCTGTCACAGTGTAAGAGGGATCATCCTTATTCTCATTTACACATGGAAACACGAGAAGCAATGGGATGAAACTGAAAGGGAGAAGATCCGAGAGGTGGTGAGTTCTCCTTCAATGGAAGTCTTCAGAGGCAGGACAGACATCTGTCTGAGATGGTTTAGTGAATCCTGCATTGAGCAGAGGGTTGGACACGATGATCCTGGAGGTCCCTTCCAACTCTAACATTTTATGATTCTCCAGGCAGATGTGCCACAACTGGTGTCTGGCAGCGAATTGTTCCACTCACCCCATTGAAATCACACGAACGCTTGACTGAGATTTATTGTATATACAGAGCTGACAAAGCATTCAGCTGACTGTCTAGAGGATCCCATACATACTACATGAAAGTCTTCCGAACCCAGTCGATAAGTCTCCATTGAAAACAATCTTAATTGTTGCTGAAAGATATTTATGAAAGGTCTATCACCTTCCTAGTGACTATAGCCCCCGTCTCACATAGCGAGATCGCTAGCGAGATCGCTGCTGTGTCACGGTTTTGGTGACGCAACAGCGACCTCACCAGCGATGTCGCTATGTGTGACACTTTGCAGCGATCAGGCCCCTGCTGTGAGGTTGCTGATCGCTGCAAAGTGTCCTGGACCATTTTTTGGTCGTTGCTCTCCCGCTGGTCAGCACACATCGCTGTGTGTGACCAGCGGGAGCAGCGATCAGGCTGGTAACCATGATAAACATCGGGTAACTAGGGGCACACGCGCACCTAGTAACCCGTTGTTTATCATGGTTACGAGCCTGCTAAAGTGAGCGGTAACCTCCCGCTCACCGTAGCAGAGTGGTAACCATGATAAACAACGGTTTACTAGGAACGCGTGTGCCCCTAGTAACCCGATGTTTACCATAGTTACCAGCCTGCTCCTGCTTCGGCAGGCTGGTAACCGGAGCAGGACATCGTGGAAAGATTCTTTCCACGATGTCGCTGCTCCCCTGATCGTTGGTGAGCCTGCCTGTTTGACATCTCACCAGCGACCACATAGCGACGCAGCAACGATCCCTGACAGGTCGCATCGTTGTCGGGATCGCTGCAGCGTCGCTAAGTGTGACGGGGCCTTATGACCATCTGTATGCACCTTATCTTCCATGCTAAGACGACTTCAGGAAGTGACAAGGTTTATGGAGTGAACTGTTCTCATGTTATCACCTTTTATAATGGGAGCGTTCTTCACTTTTCTTGTTTATTCTAGATACTTGTCTTAGTTACTAGGCTGAATATCCCATGCATGTCTGAGGATATCTGTTCTGAGCCAAACAGGCATGTGGATGAGACAGTCAGAAGAGAGAGCAGCCCGATTTGTCTAATATTTATGGTCTTATATCCTTCGTTTTCAGCATCTCTAGATTTGTTAATCTTTCACTGATTTTATTAATCTTGTTAGTTGTTGTTGTTGTTGTTCTGTTCGCTTTTCCAAATCTAAATGAGCGAGTATCCTGATGGTATCTAAGTCAAGGATCCACTTCTGCTCTTGGCACATTGTTCTTGAGTCTTCCCCGACACCAAAGAACAAAATATCACCTTGGATGCCAACCCACCACCCATATATAGAAGGAGTTGGATCCAGTGGGTTTAGCAAACAAGACTTGACCCTCCTTGTATCTGCATTGTAAGGCACCGTCTATGTGAGGTTCATCTGACAACCACTGTAACTTACGCTGGGTAGATCCCCGGAGCAAAGTTGCCAACGGTCCTGGAAATTTGCTGCTAGTGCCTAATGGTGCCCAATGATGCCCATACACATTATATGAAAGTAATTCAAACCCACCGATTTCCGCAGGACCAGATGACCACCTGATATGTATGGGGGCTTCCAAATTCTCCTCTGACAGATGATGTTAGGGGAAGAGAAGGATTGGGTAGTTAGTATGTGAATTGACGAGATAAGCCTCCGCAAACATTTTTCATTTTTATCCTTTGAAAATACATGAACACCCGGCCGAGTCGAGCCTTCATCTGTGTGGGGAAGTCGAGAGAGAGGGAGATGTCTGCCCAAGGAAAATCTTACCATTGGTCCCTTGACCTCTATATTTGTCACTTTTTCAGCTCTGTATGGCTTTAAAGTGCTGTTAACAAAGTGGAAGGTGAGCTCTTGTTACAGTAAAGCCCTTTTTAATTTTCTTTTTCACGAATTGTGTTTGTGCGAGTTTTTTCCATGTTTTCTTGAATTTTTAATCTGCAGTAATTGTATCTGATACCTTGTGTAGAGAGATGGAGCCTCATGAGATCCAAAGTAATAACTCTCCATTGTGAGTCTCGGAGCTCTTCTCTGCTCCTCATGGCTCCCAACAAAAGCCGCTCTGAGTTCTCAGGTGATACGATCAGTTTCTTTAGGGAAAGTGAACAAATGGTTCAGCCGTACCTCCCCGGTCTGTGATCTCGTATGGCAGGAGGCACAAGTAACCCTTCAGCTGTGATGAAAGGTAATATTAATGGGACTTGGGAATCTCTGGAAACTAGTATATACACCATGCGGATGGGGGGCAAGACTTGTTAAAGGATTAGGGAGAGGAACGATTTGTGATATGTGAATACAGTATATTACACGATTTGCATATATACCTATATAAGTACTTACATTGTATCAGTTTTTTAATATTATTTATTATTATTATTATTATTATTATTATGAAACTGATGGAAACTGGACACTGGTAAATACAATCAAGAATGGTGGCTCAGTGGTTAGCACTGTAAACTTGCAGCGCTGGGGTCCTGGGTCCAAATCCCACCAAGGACAACATCTACAAGGAGTTTGTATGTTCTTCCCGTGTTTGCGTGGGTTTCATCCTGGTTCTCCGGTTTCCTCCCACACTCCAAAGACATACTGATAGGGAATCTAGATTGTGAGCCCCAATGGGGACAGTGATGATGTCTGTAAAGCGCTGTGGTATATGATAGTGCTATATAAGTGAGTAAAATAAATCAAATTTGTCCCCATATGGCATCATGTTGTCAGCAGCACATCCCTCGTTTGCTCAGGGCAATGTGCTGCCAATTAATGATTATTTTTATGCTGATATAAATGATCTGACCACCCGACATTTGTGGACCAACTTTTGGGTAGGGTTTCTATTGACCCCACTAAAGAGGAACAATTCGATTTGCTCTGCCCTCGTCCGGTGTCAAGTCTCATTCTCCATGACAGCCAGTTTTTCACTTTTGTATGTGGCATCCTGGACGCCTCTCAACCCATAATGTTACATCATGAGCTGAGAATGATGGGTGCAGAAGGGAAAACTGGCCATAATGGATGACTGGACTGGACACCGGAGCAGGACAGCACCCATCTCTAGGGGGATTGATGTAAACCCCTCCTGAAAGTGGGTGTCCCAACTCTAGTTTTTGACATTTCTGGGGTCCCTATTTTACAAACCAAGATATTGGTAAGTACGTGGAAGGAAAGGGGCTGGTGGGAAGTTTTCCCACTGCTGGGATCCTTAGTGGAATTTGCTTCTTTTTCTAGAAGATTCCAGAACCGCTGCTGCTACATTGCTGTATATCCATAGATTTGCTGTTAGTTCATCCGTTCAGGCTGTGCTGGTCATGTAGATCACAGTATCTGGCGGCTGTCTGCTTGCTGTAAACTTTTACAATGTTGTACCACACAAAAAGGTGATAAAGTCTGAATTTCACAACCTATTATAACAATTCACATAATACGTTGTCTTCCTCGTACACTGTAATAAATGGTTATATAGTATGGAGCCATGGAGTATGGCACTGTGTTAATAAATGGGGTATCCAGCTCCATTGACTTTTTTGTGGCTGGTAAATTACATTTAATATGTACATACATTACATTACTGATCCTGAGTTACATCCTGTATTATACTCCAGAGCTGCACTCAGTATTCTGCTGGTGCAGTTACCGTGTACATACATTACATTACTGATCCTGTACAGATCCTGAGTTACATCCTATATTATACTGCAGAGCTGCACTCACTATTCTGCTGGTGCAGTCACTGTGTACATACATTACATTACTGATCCTGAGTTACATCCTGTATTATACTCCAGAGCTGCACTCCCTATTCTGCTGGTGCAGTTACCGTGTACATACATTACATTACTGATCCTGTACAGATCCTGAGTTACATCCTATATTATACTGCAGAGCTGCACTCACTATTCTGCTGGTACAGTCACTGTGTACATACATTACATTACTTATCCTGTACTGATCCTGAGTTACATCCTGTATTATACTCCAGAGCTGCACTCACTATTCTGCTGGTGCAGTCACTGTGTACGTACTGTACTGTACATTACAGTACTGATCCGGAGTTACACCCGGTATTATACTTCAGAGCTGCACTCACAATTCTTAAAGCTTTGGAGCTGAAATCTCCCAGCACTTTTTGCTAACTCATTTAGGTGATTTGCATTTTGAGATGTCTTCTTTTATATCACAGCTGGGCAAATATTTTAGGGAGTGGTCTGACAACAAGGCTCGACTGATTCCAATAACTGCCAGCAGAATTATGAGCGCAGCTGTAATAGACTAACTGTAATAAATGTATATTGTAACCTGGTTTTCACACGTGAACATTAAGCGCAGAAACCGTTTATTGCTCAGAATGACATTCAGTGGTTGAAAGGTCGTTGTGACCAAGTGAACGAGCCGCATCATATTTTGCAATCATTCTTTCCAGTTTGAAACTGCAAATTAAATTCCACGTGTAAGAAAAGCGCAGGCTGAGTCAGAGGATTTATTATTGCATGTTTATGGAGGCTGAAAGTACATAAGCGGCCCCTGTAGGAGTGGGGCAGATTGCTTAGATGCCCCTTTTCCATAGGGTGTGCAAACCAGCAGAACGTCCTAAAACGAGATGGGGAACGGTTATGATGGTTTCCCCTTTACATGTTTCGGGAGGGGTAAATGA
Organism: Phyllobates terribilis; assembly: GCF_046119375.1. NCBI lineage: Eukaryota > Metazoa > Chordata > Amphibia > Anura > Dendrobatidae > Phyllobates > Phyllobates terribilis. The sequence continues at coordinate 396,109,856 of NW_027362765.1, read as the reverse complement.
GCAGTGGACCTTATTGTGGCAGCATCGGTTAGTAATGGTGACATTGACTTCCAGAGAGTGTGTACAGTACAGACCAAAAGTTTGGACACACCTTCTCATTTAAAGATTTTTCTGTATTTTCATGAATTGTACATTCACACTGAAGGCATCAAAACTATGAATTAACACATGTGGAATTATATACTTAACAAAAAAGTGTGAAACAACTGAAAATATGTCTTATATTCTAGGTTCTTCAAAGTAGCCACCTTTTGCTTTGATGACTGCTTTGCACACTCTTGGCATTCTCTTGATGAGCTTCAAGAGGTAGTCACCGGATATGGTTTTCACTTCACAGGTGTGCCCTGTCAGGTTTAATAAGTGGGATTTCTTGCCTTATAAATGGGGTTGGGACCATCAGTTGTGTTGTGCAGAAGTCAGGTGGATCCACAGCTGATAGTCCTACTGAATACAGTGTTAGAATTTGTATTATGGCAAGAAAAAAGCCGCTAAGGCTATGTGCCCACGATGCAGAAATGAAGCAGAAAATTTCTGCAGCATTTCTGCATCTCCCTGGCAGAAAAAACGCATGCAGATTGTGCATGCGTTTTTCCTGCAGAATACATGCGGATTCACATGTGTTTCCGCATGCAGATTGACAAGCACTTTCCAGGCGATAGCATCACTTGGAAAGTGCTTGACAACTAGGTCACACTGTATAAATCCATGGAAACAGCATGGATTTAGTGTGACCGTTAAAATAAAAAAATAAAGCTATACTCACCCCCGATGCCCCGGCGTGTGCTGCAGCGCTCGTTCCTGTCTGGTTCCTGGCTGCCGGCATATCGCGAGACAGAGCGGTGAAGGGCCTGCGGTCACATGACTGTGACGTCACCGAAGGTCCTTCAGCGCTGCCGGCATTCAGAGAGAAGCCGCCGGACAGGTGAATATAAACTTTATTTGTTATTTTATTCTTTTTTTACAGGTACAATCTAGAAGTGCAGTTTAGCTGTCCTCCCTTCCCATAGTAAATTGAGGGTCACTTATATTGGATTTTAACCTATTTAATCTATTATTTCCCAAGCGATAGACTACACCAGAGGAGTGGTGACAGACGCTTATCTCTCCTCCACCCACTGAAACAACACCGCGGAGCTCAATGGGCACATAACATTCATGGGGCAGTCAGAGGAGATTATCCTGCCGATTGTGTATAAAGCCGTGTCCTCTCATTGTTATGGCTGTGATTTCGCCCCTCGTATTGCTGCGTACTTCAACGTATATGTAAAGCATGTGGCTTGTCTCACTATGGATTTCCGTGTTGACTCAGGATACATTCAGATAATGTTACACGGCGCCTTAGATTTGCATGGCATTGATCTGCAGCCTCAAGCTGCTACTGTAAAAAAGACTATAAGCCGTAGGTGAAGCCATGCTTATATTAGGTGATTCCATAACACATGGCTCCTATTCTAGATGTATCTCGAAGGGCCCTGTGGCGCCTGCATAACTTAAAGCTCCAGCGCCACATTGTAAAATCTGTAACAGGGACCCCCCACCTTTCATGTGCCATGTATGATAATTTGTGCTTTATGTAAAGGTTTTTGGGCCCCCTTACACCGGGATATGACCACTACCTCTGCACCCCCATTGGCCTTTTCTAGAATGTATATTTTATTTATTTTACTCACTTATATAACGCCATTAATTTCCCTAGCACATTACAGACCTTACCATCACTGTCCCCATTGGGGCTCACAATCTACATTCCCTATCAGTATGTCTTTGGAGTGTGGAAGGAAACTGGAGAACCCGGGGCAAACCCACACAAACATGGGGAGAACATACAAACTCCTTGCAGATGTTGTCCTTGGTGGGATTTGAACCCAGGACTCCAGCGCTGCAAATCAATAGTGCTAACCACTGAGCCACTGTACAGTGCTAACCACTGAGCCACCGTGCTGCCCCATCACCACCTTAGGCCGGATTCACACAACTGTGTTTTTACTTTGTGTGGTGACCATTGCGCACATGGACAGTTACACTGACCAGTCGCAGCATGCATTCTCTACGTTTAAGGGATGAGAATCATGCATGTAAAGTTGGGCAACTCCTGCACCCATCCAACGTGCAGATGAGCACCCAGACCCCATCATATCCATAGTTTGCCAATTTTTGATGTTGGGCAGCTCCAAGATGCAGATGAATGCAGGCACCCAATTATGTCCACAGTTTGCCAATATTTGTGTGAACCCATCTTCTAAAAAACATATATATATAAAAAATGATATTATACTTCATCCTTTCTTCTAGATTGCACTTCTTGAGCTGTACACCCTAAATAAGTGTACTCTTCTGACACAGGACCCTTTGCGGTCTATACTAACCCCTGAGGAACCATAATGAAGTTTGTGATTCCTCATTAATAACCCCAGCCCTCTTCTCTCTCATCCGATTCACAAATGTAAATATGTAATATCTGAGGCCGACGCGTTGAGATAATGTGACCTCCGGTCTGTGGGACCTCCGCGGTGCAGGTGACCTGTATAGAAACCCCAAATGTATGTATACAACCTGCAACTCCTCATCTGTGGCGAAACTTCAACTTCCAAGCTGTTACCTCTCAGCTCCCAGCTGTGCACCGACGGCTGCAGCTCTACACAATCAGTTAGCACTTCTTATTGGAAATTGTTATTTTTAGAAAAAGAAAGCAGAGTATCCTCGTGTAATGGGGGCCTAGGAAAACAGCCCAACAAGAATCTTATAGGATGAGGTATATTTTTATTTAACTGTTTTAAATGAAAAGTTCATCCTACTAATTGGGGTGTTTCCCCCCTGGGCTAGAGTTTCTGTGTATTGCACTTGTATAGGGTTTTTAACAGCAAGAACAGAGGGAATATTTACAAACAATAAGAAACTGGTTTATGAAGAGGAAACATCTGACTTTCCTGAGGAGTCTTCTCCTGACCAGACCTATGATTGATCTGCATTGTCTGTGACTTCTAATCCCTGCTAGTAAATAACACATTGTCCTCATCACATAAACCGTGTCCACCATAACAAAGACCAGGGTTTAACATTCCTGCAAATCCTAAAGTACAAAACTCCTGGAGGTCCAGTCGCCTTTACACACTTTCTGTATAGTGTTCTACATTTAATGACCAATGGATTCACGTTTTTACCAGTAACTTCCCTGAAACGAAGAATACCGTAAATCACAAAAACCTTGCATCTTCCTCTTATGTCAGTTCTTTATGTATTTATGGGAACGGGTGGCCATATTGACAATCAGTGTGGCCACTATTACTACTTACATAGAGATCTTCCGTATTCAGCATTAATCTAACAAATCTAACAGATCAGTGGCCATCATACTGACATCTTTGTCTTATAGTCTATTCACAAAGCCTAAATAGCTGCCGTGTTTTGGGGTCCGTATTATTGCCGCATACCTGCAGAACTGTTCTTTTAAAAGTACAGTCCCTATTTTTGACACAAGGCTCTCTGTCCTTTTCTAGCCTTATTTTCCAGACTTAGTACGGTACAAGAAAAATGGATGAGATTTTATCAAATGTCGTCCACTTGCTGCATTAAATATCCTTACAAAATCTTTGTGGAAATTGAATTATGGTGTAGAGTTTAAAACGACCTTGTGACGATATATGCTGCAAATTTTTACCTTTTGCAATGCATAGGGTGAAACCAGCATAAAACTCGTGACAATTCTGTATGGCGGATTTTTAACAAATGCCCTAAAGATGTGTCATATGTTTCCCTCCTTTTTGACCTGGGAAACAAATAGTTTGTTAATCTACTGTATTCAGAGATATTGAATACACCCTTGTGCTCTTAGGGACATTGGTTGGAAACAATCAAGGGCTGCATGCCCCTTCTCTGGCTCCACAAGATGCAACTTTTTGTTGTTTTGCAATGTTTTGCAGAGCTGACCGTTTTACTATGATTTGCGTCAGATATTGTGGCAAATTACAGTGCAAATCTGCTCCAGTTTGTAGCTCGCATATATTTAGTTTTCTGTTGCAAAGATGCTTGATGGAGGCGTGCACAATCCACCATATAGAGTATGCATCAGACTTTGATCAGACTTTTTGATCAGTTTTTCTCATATGCGGAGACAAAAAATTTCTCCTTTCTGACAGTCCGTGAATATTGGACCACTCTCCGATCTCCTTTGAGTGTAGTCTGTTTTTTTTTTTATTATTATTTCATGGACCCATAGACTTGCAAATCGGACATATCTCCGCAATTTTTTGCTGACCGCTCAGTCCGCGAAAAATCATGAACAAGTTAATGGGCCCATAGGCTATCTGTGAAAACCAGGTACGCAAAAAAACAGACGTCTGAATGAGGCCTAACATGCTGCACCAGGAACCCTACTAATTAATCTACTTCACGGATGTAACCAGAGGATCTCTCACAGGCATCATCCTAAATCCTTGTCTCCAGGCTTTGCGTTTTTCCTCTCTCTATTGTTTCTGCTGCAGAGATCCCCGGCTATGGACATAATGCACTGAGGTGAGGGGTTTGGCTGTATCTGCAGGGGGCACATGGCTTTGGGCAGGGAGAGGACTGAGCCACAGAGGTAAGTACAGAGACAGAATTCCATTATAGGCAGATAACTAGGTTCTGGATTTCTGTTTTATAACCTGCAATTATTCCCTGTCACAGCCCCAGTAACAAGTCTCCAGCAAATGGACAATCATTGACAGGATGCAAAAGTTTTAAAGTTTCCCTTGAATTCTCTGCAGAGGGCTAGCAGAATCCCATTGTACAGATTATAGTGTTGTTCTCCTGGGCTGGGGGCAGGGAAGAAGTCCAGCAGGTTGCTCAGACTGGGAAATGATGGGGGATGGGAGACATGTTTCAGAGCTTTGCACAAGTTCAAGACTCTAGCCAGGGGAGACAAAGGATGGGAATTGTGTCACCCCCTCCTCCATAGTATCATCCCCCTCCACCCCCACCGCTGCTGCTTTCATCCGGGAACTTTTCTGCTCATAGTTTAAAACTTTTTGCTCTTTGTAAACAAACAAAGTTAGTGAATGGAGAAGGCGGCCATCGTCCTGCTCTAAAGTTGTTGTTTTTTTCTTTATATACAATGTAACGTTTCAGTTTTATGTTTCAATTCACTTTTCATAATATTTAACTTTTTTAAAAAACTTTTAGACCCACAGAATTGAATTTAGATTTGCATACTGTGGAATTGTGCCACAAGTGAATTTCCTTGAGCGTTTTTATCCTGTAGGGCATGTTCACACAGCACAGGTATAGTGCACAGATTTATTTAACTGTTCATATTTTGCTGTACAAGAAGCGCTAGGAATGAAGTGTCCAAATATTGGTCAATAGGGAAATGGCAAATACTTGTAGTATCTGGTGTTTTTCTTCCTTATATCTCCTTATTTTTGTCACTGGAAATTAAAAAAAAAAATACTTGTGTATGTATGCCCTACTCACTCCTGTTGAATTTCACTGGGTAATCTTGTCACTTTAAAAAAAAGAAAAAAAAAAGCGTTGAGAAAAGTGCAAATATGTAAAACGCTGCAAATTTTGGAGAACGCTAAATTTGCACGATGATTTTTTATTTTTGGGTTATAGAAAAGATTCAATTTTGGCATTAGTAATAAGTAAAGAACAATCACTGAAAAAAAAAGTCAAAGTATATATTTTTTTTACAGAGGTGTTTTGAGACTAGTTTTTCAAGCAAACTTTTTCCTTTTTTTTTGGGAGGGGAAGTTTTTGAAAAAGTTTTTTACTTTTAGTGGCTATGTGCACACAGAGTCTTTTTTCAGAGTTTTATCTAAAGAAACTGAGCAGAATCTCCAAGTTTTTGAGAAGTTTTGCATTTTTGGGAAGGATTTGAACCGTTTTGATTTCAGTTTGCGCTCAGTTTCCTCTCCTAAGCCTACTCAATAACTGCAGGTTTTATAAGTGTCTTGTCCTGATCCATTCTTTGATGCCTTTTTATTGGACAGTGCATATTTTGGAGTCCATTCCATCAAGATCCACTTAAAAAAAAGTGACATTAACTTTTTTTTTCCCCCTAAAAAGGCAGAAAAAAAATCTTCAAAAAAACTCATTATGTCAGCAGCAATTGTAAAAGCAAACAAATGTAAAGGATGAGTTTTCAAAGTAGTTTTTTTTTTTATTTGGAAGTTTTTGGAGCTGATCCTCCTCCTAGTAAATATAGCATCTAAGTGGTATTTATCCAAACATTGGACATTGGTACTCCCATAATAATCCCTCGCATCATCCTGGCAATATTACACGTGACAGATTTGGAGTGCTGTGGTTTGTGGTTAGTTTTTCTCTGAACTTGAGCTCCCATAGTTATGTCAGTAAACAGTAGTTCTCATGCAGGAACACGTCAGTAATCCACCAAGGATCACCTGTGCGCCTACTGTTCTCAGCTCATTAACTTTCTAGGTGTTATTTTACAGTTAATCAGCAAAAGTTGTATAGAATTTGAAAAATATAGCTTTTTTTTTTAGAAACGGTGCCCACTCATCCACAGGTTGCGTGTGGTATTACACCTCCGCCACATTCACTTCAATGAAGCTGAGCTGCAAAAGCAGACACAACCCATATTGGAAACAAAAGGATTTTTTTGTATAGTCTGTGGCTACACTGTAACACTTGTGGTGTGACAGCAATTTTCAGAGACATCATGCAACCAAACACTTTTGTGCAACTTGCTGTAAAACAACTATTTTAGAGCTGAAATTTTGTTTTTTAAAAAAGGCCAAATTGCAGATTCCCTGGACTATTAAATATGCCCATACACTTTATTTAAATCTCAACCACCCGCAGATTTTGGCAGCATTCGGAGAGCTCTGTTGATCGGAGATGATTGGGCATGTTGTAATTCGGCATGTCCAATCCTTTCATCCCACTGGAGCTGAGCTAATGTTGGAGGAGCCTGACAGCTGCTTATTCCCATGTCATGCATGGATGAGTTGATGGTCACTCTATGGCGTTTGGTGGGATCTCTACTGACTGAAGCAATCAGGAAAAACAGGAATTTAACCAGGAATTTTGCAGTCTGATCTTTTCTTCATGAGATGAGCGGCGCCAGCTGTGCCCTGTGGCTGCTTCTCCCTCTTGGAATTCAGTTGTCCTGTGTGTTATCTGCTATTAGGTGTTAATCAGTGAGTGACACATAATGTCAAATAATTGTCTTGAGCACTTGAAGTGTTTGCACAATTGTCAAGTGTTTTTCACGGACGTGATACAACTGTGGACAGAATCATTTGTTTGTTTGCGTTGCTGGGTAATTGTCATTTATCAGTGTCAAAGGTTTTACGAGCCCAACCTGTTAGGTGTAATACACCCTGATTATGAGCTGTGTGCACTGTCACTGTGCGGTGGAACGTAGTACAGAAAAATGGGCAAAGTTCTTTTCTATTCACATTCCCTGTGTGATATAAGAACTTTCCTGATGGGAGTCATAAAACAACACCAGAAGGATATATCTTTTGCAAAAATTTAAAAAAAAAGTGTACCATTAATTCCAAATTAAAGCCCCTTATACTTTCCGTGGTCTGCATTGAACTCTGCTCTTAAAGCATTGTTCCCATTTTCATAGATGGATAATGTCGGTCGGATCGTCCCGGGTTTAGGAGCTAAAAGTGCGTTATTCAAATGATCCTGGCAAGCTTCAGTGCCTCGCTTACAAGCTCAATAGAAAAGCGCTTGTAAGCACTTTACGTGTTTGGCTACCACTGCTAGACTGGGCGACATGCTGAAAAGGGAAGAGTTAATATTGTAAGAATGGCAGCAAATTCAACAATCTGTGACATGCAAAAGTGCTTGTTTTTCTTCTTTTTTTTTTTTTTTTTTTCAAGCACTATCAAACAATATTCATATATGAATATAAGAATAACCCTTTAATTAAAGGTCTGCGGAGGTGTCCTGGGTAAGGCATGCATGGGGAAATGAGGGTTCTTTCTGTTTCCCCTCTTCTCAAAACAAAATTCTGTGATAATTCCGTCCAAATAATAATGTCGTGCTTTTACATGAATAATACCTCCTATTTAGGGCCAAATAAAAATACCGTACAGGAATGGATATAGCCCTGCCGTACGGGGAGCGTATAATCCTGCCATGCAGGGGAGCGCATATAATCCTGCCATGCAGGGGGGCGGCGCATATAATCTTGCCATGCAGGGGGGCGGCGCATATAATCCTGCCGTACAGGGGGGCGGCGCGTATAATCCTGCCGTACAGGGGGGCGGCGCGTATAATCCTGCCGTACAGGGGGGCGGCGCATATAATCCTGCCATGCAGGGGGGCGGCGCATATAATCCTGCCATGCAGGGGGGCGGCGCATATAATCCTGCCATGCAGGGGGGCGGCGCATATAATCCTGCCATGCAGGGGGGCGGCGCATATAATCCTGCCGTACAGGGGGGCGGCGCATATAATCCTGCCGTACAGGGGGGCGGCGCGTATAATCCTGCCATGCAGGGGTGCGCATATAATCCTGCCATGCAGGGGGGGCGCATATAATCCTGCCGTATAGGGGGGCGGCGCATATAATCCTGCTGTACAGGGGGGCGGCGCACTTAATACTGCTTTACAGTGCTTTCTTCATTATATTGTACAGGACCTACGTGATGCTATTGTAAAGAGACTATATATTATACCTGTGAGTACATACCATAACACCATCCAATTCAGATGCTATGTGGCCATTATATAAGAGGCCTGGTTGAACTTAGCCCTACGGCCCTTACTTCAGCCTCTGTAATGAGGTCTCCTCCATCCCAGGGATGTCAACCTCAAATACACAGTGGGCCAACCTTGATATTTATTAAAAAAAATGTCTACAATTGAGGAAGTTTTTCCTTATCATCAAATAGAACGATGAACCTTTTCATATGAAAACAAACTTTAAAGGGGTGAACGAAGTACATTTTAATTAATAGATCTTAGATTAACAAAGGATAAAACCTTGAATAATACAGATAATGAAGTATGATGCCAACAAAAGTGCCCGCCAAACACATTAAGATAACCCCACAGTACCCTCCACACGCACGGTATGATGGCCCTACAGTACCCCCCAGCAAAGTATGGTGACCCCCATCACCGTATGATCACCCAACTGTGATTCCCACACAGATCTCTACACAGCATAATGGGCCCCACATAGTCCTCTATACAGTATAATGGGCCCCACATAGTCCTCCATACAGTATAATGGGCCCCACATAGTCCTCCATACAGTATAATGGCCCCACATAGTCCTCCATACAGTATAATGGGCCCCACATAACCCTCCATACCGAATGGCTCCCACATAGTCCTCCATACAGAATAATGGCTCCCACATAGTCCCCCATACAGAATAATGGGCCCCACATAACCCTCCATACAGTATAATGGGCCCCACATAACCCTTCATACCGAATGGCTCCCACATAGTCCTCCATACAGAATAATGGCTCCCACATAGTCCTCCATACAGAATAATGGCCCCATATAGTCCTCCATACAGTATAATGGGCCCCACATAGTCCTCCATACAGAATAATGGCTCCCACATAGTCCTCCATACAGAATAATGGCCCCATATAGTCCTCCATACAGAATAATGGGCCCCACATAGTCCTCCATACAGAATAATGGCTCCCACATAGTCCTCCATACAGAATAATGGCTCCCACATAGTCCTCCATACAGAATAATGGCTCCCACATAGTCCTCCATACAGAATAATGGCTCCCACATAGTCCTCCATACAGAATAATGGCTCCCACATAGTCCTCCATACAGAATAATGGGCCCCACATAGTCCTCCATACAGAATAATGGGCCCCACATAGTCCTCCATACAGAATAATGGGCCCCACATAGTCCTCCATACAGAATAATGGGCCCCACATAGTCCTCCATACAGAATAATGGGCCCCACATAGTCCTCCATACAGAATAATAGGCCCCACATAGTCCTCCATACAGAATAATGGGCCCCACATAGTCCTCCATACAGAATAATGGGCCCCACATAGTCCTCCATACAGAATAATGGGCCCCACATAGTCCTCCATACAGAATAATGGGCCCCACATAGTCCTCCATACAGAATAATGGGCCCCACATAGTCCTCCATACAGAATAATGGGCCCCACATAGTCCTCCATACAGAATAATGGGCCCCACATAGTCCTCCATACAGAATAATGGGCCCCACATAGTCCTCCATACAGAATAATGGGCCCCACATAGTCCTCCATACAGAATAATGGGCCCCACATAGTCCTCCATACAGAATAATGGGCCCCACATAGTCCTCCATACAGAATAATAGGCCCCACATAGTCCTCCATACAGAATAATGGCTCCCACATAGTCCTCCATAATTGTCCAGTATAATTGCCCCACATAGTCCTCCATACAGAATAATGGCCCCACATAGTCCTCCATACAGAATAATGGGCACCACATAGTCCTCCATAATTGTCCAGTATAATTGCCCCACATAGTCCTCCATACAGAATAATGGCCCCACATAGTCCTCCATACAGAATAATGGGCCCCACATAGTCCTCCATACAGAATAATGGGCCCCACATAGTCCTCCATACAGAATAATGGGCCCCACATAGTCCTCCATACAGAATAATGGGCCCCACATAGTCCTCCATACAGAATAATAGGCCCCACATAGTCCCCCATACAGAATAATGGGCCCCACATAACCCTCCATACAGTATAATGGGCCCCACATAACCCTTCATACCGAATGGCTCCCACATAGTCCTCCATACAGAATAATGGCTCCCACATAGTCCTCCATACAGAATAATGGCCCCATATAGTCCTCCATACAGTATAATGGGCCCCACATAACCCTTCATACCGAATGGCTCCCACATAGTCCTCCATACAGAATAATGGCTCCCACATAGTCCTCCATACAGAATAATGGCTCCCACATAGTCCTCCATACAGAATAATGGCTCCCACATAGTCCTCCATACAGAATAATGGGCCCCACATAGTCCTCCATACAGAATAATGGGCCCCACATAGTCCTCCATACAGAATAATGGGCCCCACATAGTCCTCCATACAGAATAATGGGCCCCACATAGTCCTCCATACAGAATAATGGGCCCCACATAGTCCTCCATACAGAATAATGGGCCCCACATAGTCCTCCATAATTGTCCAGTATAATTGCCCCACATAGTCCTCCATACAGAATAATGGGCCCCACATAGTCCTCCATACAGAATAATGGGCCCCACATAGTCCTCCATACAGAATAATGGGCCCCACATAGTCCTCCATACAGTATAATGGGCCCCACATAACCCTCCATACCGAATGGCTCCCACATAGTCCTCCATACAGAATAATGGCTCCCACATAGTCCCCCATACAGAATAATGGGCCCCACATAACCCTCCATACAGTATAATGGGCCCCACATAACCCTTCATACCGAATGGCTCCCACATAGTCCTCCATACAGAATAATGGCTCCCACATAGTCCTCCATACAGAATAATGGCCCCATATAGTCCTCCATACAGTATAATGGGCCCCACATAACCCTTCATACCGAATGGCTCCCACATAGTCCTCCATACAGAATAATGGCTCCCACATAGTCCTCCATACAGAATAATGGCTCCCACATAGTCCTCCATACAGAATAATGGCTCCCACATAGTCCTCCATACAGAATAATGGCTCCCACATAGTCCTCCATACAGAATAATGGCTCCCACATAGTCCTCCATACAGAATAATGGGCCCCACATAGTCCTCCATACAGAATAATGGGCCCCACATAGTCCTCCATACAGAATAATGGGCCCCACATAGTCCTCCATACAGAATAATGGGCCCCACATAGTCCTCCATACAGAATAATGGGCCCCACATAGTCCTCCATACAGAATAATGGGCCCCACATAGTCCTCCATACAGAATAATGGGCCCCACATAGTCCTCCATACAGAATAATGGGCCCCACATAGTCCTCCATACAGAATAATGGGCCCCACATAGTCCTCCATACAGAATAATGGGCCCCACATAGTCCTCCATACAGAATAATGGGCCCCACATAGTCCTCCATACAGAATAATGGGCCCCACATAGTCCTCCATACAGAATAATGGGCCCCACATAGTCCTCCATACAGAATAATGGGCCCCACATAGTCCTCCATACAGAATAATGGGCCCCACATAGTCCTCCATACAGAATAATGGGCCCCACATAGTCCTCCATACAGAATAATGGGCCCCACATAGTCCTCCATAATTGTCCAGTATAATTGCCCCACATAGTCCTCCATACAGAATAATGGGCCCCACATAGTCCTCCATACAGAATAATGGGCCCCACATAGTCCTCCATAATTGTCCAGTATAATTGCCCCACATAGTCCTCCATACAGAATAATGGCCCCACATAGTCCTCCATACAGAATAATGGGCCCCACATAGTCCTCCATACAGAATAATGGGCCCCACATAGTCCTCCATACAGAATAATGGGCCCCACATAGTCCTCCATACAGAATAATGGGCCCCACATAGTCCTCCATACAGAATAATAGGCCCCACATAGTCCTCCATACAGAATAATAGGCCCCACATAGTCCTCCATACAGAATAATGGCTCCCACATAGTCCTCCATAATTGTCCAGTATAATTGCCCCACATAGTCCTCCATACAGAATAATGGCCCCACATAGTCCTCCATACAGAATAATGGGCCCCACATAGTCCTCCATACAGAATAATGGGCCCCACATAGTCCTCCATAATTGTCCAGTATAATTGCCCCACATAGTCCTCCATACAGAATAATGGCCCCACACAGTCCTCCATACAGAATAATGGGCCCCACATAGTCCTCCATACAGTATAATGGGCCCCACATAGTCCTCCATAATTGTCCAGTATAATTGCCCCACATAGTCCTCCATTCAGTATAATGGTCCCCACATAGCCCTCTATATATTGTAGAATAATGAGCCCATACATTACACAGAAGGTCAAGCTCTGAGGTCCTGGGGTAATTGCTCCTGTGTAAATGCAGCTTTTAATTAGAAACACAATTTTAGTGAAAGTGAAATCAGGAAGAATTATCTAGGTGTCTAGGCGTGTTATTACTGCTACCTGCCCCAACATGATCCTCCAAGCACACAAATAGTTTTACATTCTGTGCTTCTGTGAACGTCTCTCTGCTGCCGATGTACATAGTAAGGTATAGAAAAGTAATATGCGTGATCAAAGTACAATATATCTGCAAGTCACACTCATCTTCACTTTCTAAACTTTACTCTTCTACTGTACATAATCTACGGTACTTAAAAAAAAAAAAAAAAAAAATGTTGATGCCAAGTTACTGCTTTTATTATATAATCCGGAGCTGCATGCACAATTCTGCTGGTTGTCTTTGGAAACTTCTATCCGTTCATCTGAGATGAAGAGTTCTGCTGTTTTCAACAATATCTAGTGTACACCTGGAGCTGGCAAGAAATGCTAAGTGATGTCAGCTCTGAAGCCTGCAGAATTGTGCATGCAGCTCTGTAGTATAATACAGGCTGTGACTCTGTATCGGTGCAAGATAAGTAATGATATATATAGTGCATTGTGAAAGTATTTGGCCCCCTTGAACTTTTCTACCTTTTGCCACATTTCTGGCTTCAAACATAAAGATATAAAATTCACATTTTTTATGGAAGAATCAACAACAAGTGGGACACAATCGTGAAGTGGAACAAAATTTATTGGATATTTTAAACTTTTAAAAAAAAATCAAAAGTGGGGCGTGCAATATTATTCAGCCCCCTTGAGTTAATACTTTGCAGCGCCACCTTTTGCTGCGATTACAGCTGTAAGTCGCTTGGGGTATGTCTCTATCAGTTTTGCACATCGAGAGGCTGAAGTTCTTGCCCATTCTTCCTTGCAAAACAGCTCGAGCTCATTGAGGTTGGATGGAGAGCGTTTGTGAACAGCAGTTTTCACCTGCTTCTTTTTGAGCTACTCCTTTGTTGCCTTGGCTGTATGTTTTGGGTCATTGTCTTGCTGGAAGACTTCTTCAATGCTCTTACTGAGGGAAGGAGGTTGTTGGCCAAAATATCGCAATATATGACCTCATCCATCTTCCCTTCAGTACGGTGCAGTCGTCATGTCCCCTTTGCAGAAAAGCACCCCCAAAGTATAATGTTTCCCCCACCATGCTTCACAGTTGGGACGATGTTCTTAGGGTTGTACTCATCCTTCTTCTTCCTCCAAACACGGTGAGTTGAGTAAAATTCAAGGAGCTCAATTTGTGTCTCCTCTGACCATAGCACCTTCTCCCAATAACTCACAGAATCATCCAGGTGTTCATTGGCAAACTACAGATGGGCCTGCACATGTTCCTTCTTGAGCAGGGGGACCTTGCGGGCACTGCAGGATTTTAAACCTTTAAGGCATAATGTGTTAGCAATGGTTTTCTTGGTGACTGTGGTCCCAGCTGCCTTGAGATCATTAACCCCACGAGGTGAGATTCTGCATGGTGCCCCAGATCGAAATCGATTGACAGTCATTTTGTATTTCTTTCATTTTCTTACTATTGCACCAACAGTTGCCTCCTTCTCACCCAGCGTCTTACTTGTGGTTTTGTAGCCCATTCCAGCTTTGTACAGGTCTATGATCTTGTCCCTGACATCCTTAGAAAGCTCTTTGGTCTTGCCCATGTTGTAGAGGTTACAGTCTGACTGATTAATTGAGTCTGTGGACAGGAGTCTTTTATACAGGTGACTATGTAAGACAGCTGTCTTTAATGCAGGTAACGAGTTGATTAGGAGCGTCTAACTGGTCTGTAGGAGCCAGAACCCATAATGAGAAATTATTTCTCACTGCAAAATGCAAAAAATAATTAGCTAATTTATGCAATGTGATTTTCTTGATTTTTTTTGGATATTCTATCTCTCAATGTTAAAATTAACCTATCCTTAAAATTATATACTGTCCATGTCTTTGTCAGTGGGCAAACGTACAAAAACAGCAAGGGATCAAATACTTATTTCCTTCACTGTATATATTAGTCAACTTAATGTAGATTGTATACGGCATAGGGGAGGTGGAGTAGACCGAGGATGCAGAGTGGAGTTTATTATTAAGCGTTCAGTGATAATGCATCCAAACTCCTCGTTGCTGCCTCCGTCTGCCCCGTCTCACTATACTGGTCAAATGCGACGACATATGGCGGGAGAAGTGGCCATGCGGTGGCCTAAGCTGAGTCGGCGTCCGTTCTTTGTTTATCCACTTTATGTGTTTTCATTGTTTCTCTACTTATCCATCAAGAAGTGAGTAGATTAGTTTGGAAAGCAGGTGGTGGAGGAAAGATTAGCGCCTAATTCTCTGCACCAAAAATGATGCTATTGATTGATTTTCATTTTTCCATTTCCTTCCTCTTCTGCACATTTATTATGTGGATAGATTTAATATAAAATATTACAATTACTGAATGTTGCAGAAGATGTGGAGTGATGGATATGATGCCAGTATGGAGCAGATAAAGCACGTCGTCTTCTGTAATAACCAAGATTACAAGTAGAATGAAAATCTTAGACCTGAAGGATAACTTCCAGTCTGAATTGTTAGGAGCATTTTACAAAACAATGCATTTTCTTTGCAGACATGACACTGTTGTCATCACAACCCGAAATCCTGGAAGAGGGACCATCAGCTGCATCTACCACCGAGAACTCTGAGACGAGGATGCTGGAGAAGAGATCAAAGGTGATTGAGGAACTGTTACAGACCGAGCGTGACTACCTGAGAGACCTGGAAACTCTGGTGGAGTACATCATGTTCCCCCTGCAGGCTACGCAGGTAAGACTGCCACTTATATTCTAAATAAGTGTCATTAATGCCTTATTCAAGGGCAGCACAGTGGCTCAGTGGTTAGCTCTGCAGCCTTGCAGCGCTGAGGACCTGGGTTCAAATCCTGCAAAAGACAACATCTGCAAGGAGTTTGTATGTTCTCCCCGTGTTTACGTGGGTTTCCTCCGGGTTCTCTGTTTTCCTCCCACACTCCAAAGACATGCTGATAGGGAATGTAGATTGTGAGCCCCAATGGGGACAGCGATGATAATATCTGTAAAGCGCTGTGGAATTAATGGCGCTATATAAGTGAGTAAAATAAAAATAAAAAAAAAAAAAGAATAAATTCTGTGCATATAAAGTAGTGTTTAAGTTAGCAAATTAAGACAAAAAATGCCAGTGATAAACAAGTAAAGATTGGGCACCGAACCCACGAGGTCTTACTATCTCGTCTGAATTGAATCTGGCTACAATCGTAACACAATAAGTTTTCTTGTTTTAATGAATAAAAAACTTAAAAGGATAATTTCACAGTCGCTGGGGATCAAACCCCTGTGAACCCCACTGATTCTGATACAGCGTTCAGCTACCTCCGGCGCTCCATAGAGCATTAATGGAGCGGAGATGCACATGCTTGACCTCTGCTAAACTCAGAAAGGGCACTTCAGAGCCCCATTCTCAAGATCGGTAAGGGTTCTAGCAAGATGGACCCCAGCAATCAGGAAGTTTTCCCCTATCATATGGATAGAGGATAGTTTACAAACTAGGAATAAACCTTTTTAATTGTTGTATTTTTAATTTCTCACTATTTTTTTTTTTTAAGAGCTCTATTTTGCTTTCAATAAATGGAAAGATTCCAGTTCACATTGTAGAGGCTTAAAGGGGTTGTCCAGGACCATTTTATTTTTATTTTTTACTATGGGCCTAAAAAGTAACAGAGGCAACTACCTTCCTGTTCAACCCGGCGCCAACTCAGAGCGGTCACCGGCCTGCCGACGTTTCAGTTGCTCCACGTCAACAAAACAGTTCTTCCTTCCCGTTCTTCCTTCCCGTTCTTCCTTCCCGTTCTTCCTTCCCGTTCTTCCTTCCCGTTCTTCCTTCCCGTTCTCTACTCGTGACTGCTTCTTGTCACAGTTCATCAACCGAGCAAAACGGAAGTGAAGCCACTGCTCTGTCGACGTGACGTCAGCGGAAGCCGCTGAATCGCCAACAGGAGCGGACTGTGACTGCTCTGAGCTGGCAGACATCGGAGCCGGGCACAACAAGGATAGCAACGGTGCATAGTAAACAACAGATAGTTAGCAGTGGCCGTAGTAAAGAAGAAAAAAAAATATATATATATATATATATATATATATATATATATATATATATATATATATATATATATATATATATATATATATATAGTCCTGAATAACTGCTTTAAATTTTGTAAAGACCTAATTCTTCTTACAGCGGCGGGCTTCCTGCAGTTGTATCCAGTTTAATGTGTGCTGTGCCTGTGCTCTAGTGTTTGTTTGCGCCTCTCATCAGAAGTACAGGCCTAGTAATACTCCTGATGTATAACCACAATGAAAGGCTCCAAGTTTTTTCAAACGTCTATGAGGTCAAAACATCAGCTATACAAATCGCTCCTGTTCTAATAGTTTGCTGCAATGTATCATGTATCACAGAGAATTTGTGGCTTGGATACAATCGTAGCAAACTCTAAACTGTCAGAAGTATAAGGTTGTGTGCAATCAAGAATTGCTTGCAGAAATTTCTGCAACGTTTCTGCAGTGTTCTGCACCTCTTGGCATTAAAAACGCTTGTGGAAATTCCACGTTTTTTTGCATTTACATGCGTTTTTTTTGTGCGTTTTTTGCATGGAGATTTGCCGTGTGTTTTTTTTCCAATGCATTGTATAGGAAAAACGCAAGCAAATCCGCACAAAGAATGAACTTGCTGATGCTCTTTTTCTGCACATGAAATCCTGTCTGGAAAATTCCTAATCATGTGAACAGATCTTCCAAAATCCCATAGAAAATGCTGGAATAAGGCTTGCAATGCGTTTTTGGGGCTAAATCCACACTGATTTGCCGCAGCAAAATGCAAAAAAAAAACGCACTGTGTGCACATACCCTTAGGTTTATAGGGGTAACAGCCTCTCGGTGTCAGCAAGATTATTTGCCACTCACTGACAACAAGCATGTGAAGCTTATTTTAAAATTTGCAGAAACATATTGACCTTTTTTTGCATTTATCTTGTCCCATTTTGCTATAAGTCATCGTTTATTTAATATTTCTTGAACAGATGACTAATGTGGATTTCGATGTTCTGTTTGGAAACATCCATTCAGTTATTGGTGTGACGAGGATGTTTTTGGGGGCACTGGAGAACTGCGATTCAGTCGGTAAGTATGCGGTCTATATAGGATCGGAGTTCTTTGGGTGTTTTTTCCAGATAATGTAGATATAGTTCAACGGTAGAAATGCTAAAATACCAAGGAGAGTAAGACTTGCAGTGCGGTACAGTGCTGTCTTAAAGGGACAGTCTATCTTGGAAAATCACATAAATTATTAAGGACCCCAGGGATGAAAATCGGGTGACAGCTGCCTTTCACAATACATAGACCCATAATTGAAGCACATAGTGTAACATCCTGACCTGTATCCTCCCTCCATCTGTACACAGGTCTGATATTTCTTGAGCACCGTATGGAGCTGGAGTCTGTGTATAAGGAGTATTGCCAGAATCACGAGGAGACCATCGCACTTCTGGAAGCCTATGAGAAAAATGAGAAGTTCCAGAGAAGCCTGCAGGAGTGTATGGAGACTGTAAAGTAAGAAGATAGTAGGATCCGTTACTGTAGTGGCAGGCGCTTAAATAAAGTAACATTGGAGTTAAGGTGGCCACAAGAGGCAGTTGCCTAGGGACCGTGACCACCCTGGGTCTTCATTCCCCATTTCCTTCTAGCCCTTACCAGTTTCTACCACCTGTAAGAAGTCCAGAGGAGGATCAGCCAAGGGTTGTTTTTTTTTGCAATAAGGAGATAAGTGGCTTCTGGTCTTCTTTTGGCTCTGCTTATCTCCTGAATAAGCAGAGACTGAATAAAGTTAAAAACCAAAGTGGCATTAATGAGGACTGCCAGATTGTTGGCTTTCCTGTTGATTTTGGTTGGGTCTAGTGGCGTAACTTGAAGTTCGTGGACCCCAATGCAAAAGCTCCAACAGGGCCCCCAATTATTGCAATTCTTTAACAGTAGTGTTCTCTACATATGGACCAAAGACACCTTTTGGGCCCTCTAGGCTCCAGGGCCCGGGTGCAATTGAAACCCCTGCACCTATTGTAGTTACACCTCTAATTGGGTCTAATGACAATTGGCTAGTGTGTGTGGCTAGTGATTTGATCCCTCGCTTTTAAGATTGGGTTTCTACCTGGCTCAAAGTAAATCCTGGGTCGGGTCTCCTCTTCTTATGGCTCGAGGGTACGGTACACCAATAACTATGGGGTCAGCAACCGGTTGCTTTGCATGGATCAACTTTTAGCCGTACAGTTTTAGTTTCACTCCACATGCTCCAGCGCAAAATTACAGAATGCTGCGAGTTTAAGCCGCCTGTTCACACCAAGTTTCATGTTACTTCTGTCCCTTTTGATCTTTATGCTAATACATCCCTTTCTCAGTGATGCATACTAGAACTGAATCCAGCAGTTCACTATTCATTACTAATATGCCGTGTCTGTCATTTCATGATAACTTTACAAAAAGTTCCTTTGCATTTTTCCTAAAACTGTGCGTGGGTTGTAACGGTGCATTGTGTTTTTTTCCCCACTTCTCGCACTCTCTTTGATGGCTGACACAGGAGCTTATATCAAGAATGGTGAGTCCGTCTCCTCCTTGTTTAAAAAGAAATTACACTATTCTTAAAGGGGCACTGCAGTTGAATGTGGGAATGTCATAAAAGTCTGAGTTGGGAATATCCCATCAATTTGGAATTTAACTATTAATCCAACAATGAAAAGTCAAGGATGACTATATGTCCACCAAACTACACAAACCTATGAATATGACACATAGTCAAATGTAATAGCAAAATTATTTATTTTATTGAAAATTAAAAAACATCAAAATACAATTGCACATAAAGGAGGTAGAATTACAAAGGACACTGATCTCAAACAAACAACCACAGGGTCCACCAATCATATATTACTCAAAATAAAAGTACATAAGGTAAAGTGCATAATGCAATAAATATTAGCCCAAGTGATATTATTATTATTAATACTATTATATCTTCCCTATGTATATAAATTACAATGCATGATAAGAAGTTGAGGAGGAGAATAGATTGCAATGGTAGCTTAAAGTCCACATGTGTAGCTCAGTATATCATATGGATCAAAAGTGTCACCATAGTAAAGTAATAGTACAATGAGATACCTGCCAGTCCCACAGAGTACACAAAGATCTGACGCGCGTTTCGCTGATGGCTTTAACGAGGCTATCCATTGGCGAAGCCATCGGCGAAACCGCGTCGGCTCTTTTTCCTCCTTTATGTGCAATTGTATTTTGATGTTTTTTAATTTTAAATAAAATAAATAATTTTACTATTACATTTGACTATGTGTCATATTCATAGGTTTGTGTCCTATTTTAATGTAGAAGCAAACATGGTTTATCTAATTCTTGATGATCCCTTTAACCTCCGGAATTGTAAATCTGCTTCCATATGGCATAACGCTAGATGCATTGCTGCATACATAGGATTACACACATGTACAGTGGGTAAGGAAAGTATTCAGACCCCTTTAAATTTTTCACTCTTTGTTTCATTGCAGCCATTTGGTAAATTATAAAAAGTTAATTTATTTTCTCCATTAAAGTACACTCTGCACCCCATCTTGACTGAAAAAAACCTGAAATGTAGAAATTTTTGCAAATTTATTAAAAAAGAAAAACTGAAATATCACATGGTCATAAGTATTCAGACCCTTTGCTCAGACACTCATATTTAAGTCACATGCTGTCCATTTCCTTGTGATCCTCCTTGAGATGGTTCTACTCCTTCATTGGAGTCCAGCTGTGTTTAATTAAACTGATAGGACTTGATTTGGAAAGGCACACACCTGTCTATATAAGAGCTCACAGCTCACAGTGCATGTCAGACCAAATGAGAATCATGAGCTCAAAGGAACTGCCTAAGGAGCTCAGAGACAGAATTGTGGCAAGGCACAGATCTGGCCATGGTTACAAAAGAATTTCTGCATTTCTTAAGGTTCCTAAGAGCACAGTGGCCTCCATAATCCTTAAATGGAAGAAGTTTGGGATGACCAGAAGTCTTCCTTGACCTGGCCGTCCAGCCAAACTGAGCAATCATGGGAGAAGAGCCTTGGTGAGAGAGGTAAAGAAGAACCCCAAGATCACTGTGGCTGAGCTCCAGAGATGCAGTAGGAAGATGGGAGAAAGTTCCACAAAGTCAACTATCACTGCAGCCCTCCACCAGTTGGGCCTGTATGACAGAGTGACCTGACGGAAGCCTCTCCTCAGTGCAAGAAGTATGAAAGCTCGAATAGAGTTTGCTCAAAAACACATCAAGGACTCCCAGACTATGAAAAATAAGACAGAATTTTTTGGAGATAATTCTAAGCGGTATGTATGGAGAAAAGCAGGCACTGCTCATCACCTGGCCAATACAATCCCAACAGTGAAACATGGTGGTGACAGCATCATGCTATGGGGGTGTTTTTCAGCTGCAGGGACAGGACGACTGGTTGCCATTGAAGGAAACATGAATGCGGCCAAATACAGAGATTTCCTAGATGAAAACCTCTTCCAGAGTGCTCTGGACCTCAGACTTGACTGAAGGTTCACCTTTTGAATATGAATACTTATGACCATGTGATATTTCAGTTTTTCTGTTTTAATACATTTGCAAAAATTTCTACATTTCAGTTTTTTTTTCAGTCAAGATGGGGTGCAGAGTGTACTTTAATGAGAAAAAAAAGAACTTTTTAGAATTTACCAAAATGGCTGCAATGAAACAAAGAAAAATTGAAAAGTGAAAAATTTAAAGGGGGTCAGAATACTTTCCGTACCCACTGTATAACTTTTTGTATTAAAGGAATTGTCTTTGTACAATTTTTAGGGCCACCTAAAAATAAATTCAGTACAGGTTGTTCCATTACTGAGAAGTTTGAGTCGCCCCCTTTTTCCCCAATGCCATAATAAAGAAAAAAAATAAATAAATAAACACATTTGGTAGGTATGGCCACATCTGAAAAAGTCAGATCTCTAAAATATACAATTAATAAACCCATACAGTAAATGACATAAAAAAATCAAAACACCAGAATTACGGTTTTTCAGTCATCGCGCCTCCTGAAAAATGGAAAGCAAAAAGGTTATCAAAATCCCGTATGTACCCTGAAATGATACCAATAAAAACTTAAGCAGGCCACAAATGAAAAAAAATAAAAAAATACATCTCCATCAACATAAAATTGCAAAAATCAAGCCCTCATATGGCTATGTTGATGTGAGGGACCCTCACGTTGATGGGAAAGAAAGTTATGATTCTTGGAAGGAGGAAATAATAAAGTGCAAAAATGAAAATTGGTTCCACTCAGGTTTCCCCCATATGTAGAATGTAAAGTGTAATGCAAAATTTAATTGAATTTAATACATTCTGTAATCTCTATCTATTATACCACAGGGGGCGCACCAACTATATAAATTTGGGTTCCTTTCTCATCAAGCCTGTGCAGAGGGTAATGCGTTATCCTTTACTCCTTATGGAGCTTCAAGGAGCGACCCCTGAGTCCCACCCGGACAAGACCCCAATAAAGGATGCTGTACGAGCCGTGAAGGAAATTAATGTCAACATTAATGAATACAAAAGAAGGAAGGATCTAGGTGAGTTGTATAAGATAAAGTTTACTAGAAAGGGGGCAGCAGTTTAAAGGGCTTGTCTCATCATAGACAATCCCTTTAATATTGAGCCACAGAAAACCAGGCTCCTTCACTGGGTAGGGGGGAATTATTATTCTATTTCCTTGTGGTGATGCAATAGAATGGCTGCCCATGCAATACACAGTGAGCCCTAATATGCCAGATCAAGAGCGGGATGACAAAAATATTTAGAGAGGGGGACTTTCACTACTAAATGAAGATTTTGATAATGGTTTAGCTAAGTTATTTTTATATTTCATACTTTTTTTTCATAGATCACAAAAAAAGCAAAAACTAAGTTTATATCATGTTTGGAATATAAAAATGTTCCAACTGCAAGAAAAGAAAAGTTAGTTCTGGTATTTTAGAAATGATAGGAAATGTTTTCCGTCCAACAGTTGTAAAGTACCGCAAAGGAGATGAAGAGAGTCTAATGGACAAGATTTATAAACTAAATATCCACTCAATCATCAAGAAATCCAACCGGGTGAGCAGCCACCTGAAGCATCTCACCGGACTCGCCCCTCAGGTAATGAAACTTGTTGAATATTTTAAACATGATTAATTATGTGAAAGCAGTTGTCTGGGATTTTCCAGAAACAGTGCCACTAATTTACATTTGTAGCCGACTCCATGGGCTACAAATGCAAATTAGGTATATTAGCAAATGTTAAAAACTTTCTGATGTTTTCAATAAACCAATGAAGCAAGAACAATGTAAATAACTCAACAATATGAATACATCACAAATGCCAGTGTCAGCATTTGTCACCCCTTGATGCCTATACTACTTAATAGATCCCCCTCTGGCTGTTATGACCTGCTGCAAACATGATGCATAGCAGACACCAGCTTTCGAGGAATCTTAGCCCATTTTTCATGATAAGTGGCCTTCAGGTCATTAATATTCTTAGGTTATCAAGGGTGGAGGGTCCGATGAATTCAACCAAGTAAAGAAACCTGGACATCATTGGACCTGCCAACAGGTCAGTGATCCCAAGCATGCCTCACGGTACACCAAGGCTTGGTTTCTGGAGAAGTCCTGGAAGATTCTGGCATGGTCATTGCAGTTGCTTGACCTGAGCCCCATAGAAAACCTTTGATAGGATAAAGAAGGCTGTTGCTCCACACAAACCAAGGATATTAGTAATCTTGAGATTATTGCCCATGAGGAATGGGCTGAAATTCCTCAGAAGCTGTTATCTGGCTTTGTATAACATTTGCAACAGGTTATAACAGCCAGAAGGACTCAAGTCCTGAAAACACTGGCCATGAAGGGATGAATAATTCTGAGACTTCAGTCAGTAAAAGTGGCATATTGTGCTGAATTTACAGAAACCACTTTCCATTATTGTTTCATTGGTTTATTGCAAACAGCATAAAGATTAGAAATGTTTCTAATAAATATAATTTGCAATGGGAGTGAATAATTTTATTTGTAATGGTAGATGTGATCGAGCAATGAGTACAGTATAAATAAAGGTATTGATCATGGTCATTATAACCTGAGGGAATGTCAATTGTATCAACAGATCAAAGATGAAGTGTTTGAGGAGACGGAGAAGAACTTCAGAATGCAGGAGCGGCTGATCAAGTCCTTCATCCGCGACCTCTCGGTCTATCTGCAGCACATCAGGGTGAGGCTTTATTAGCGGGACGGTAAATCTTGACCTGATAATATGTGAAGAGCTCTCCATTCATATAGTCTAGGGTTAATAAATAATATTTCAGTACATGTTTTCTTTGTTCCTTCCCTTGGAAAGTCCACTGGTTACACTTTGAACTTGTAAACAGTCAGCGGTATCTGAATTCATAAATCAATACATTTCCCTTTCGAGGACTTTTGAGAATAGAAACAAAGATTCACCCCATCCATTAAGATGATTGAAATTTAGGAATGTTCCTATAAGAGAGAAAATCCGTTCCCCTATACCTTTTTATTTAAAAATCAGTGATTTAAATAGATATTGTGTAATACACTATATTGATATTTATATATGGGGAAAAGCCGGGCTCACAAGGGAGATATAAAATGACGTGTAGGGACCACTTTGTACAGTAGAAAGATTGATGAAGAACATCTGTATTTGTTGCCCATAACATCCAATCACAGAGCAGCTTTACTTTTACCAGAGCAGTTTAATCAATGAAAGCTGAGCTCTGATTGGTTGCTATGGGCAACAAAGAAAATACACGAGGCCTACAGTGTCCTTTCCAGCCTTCGTTGTCAGGGACATTTCCAAGCCTTTTTTTTTCATACATTCCAGGAATCGGCTTGTGTGAAAGTTCTGGCCGCCATGAGCATGTGGGATGTATACACAGACAAAGGAACCAGTGACCTGGAGAAGTTTCAGAAGGCTCATCGCCACATCAGCGAAAAACTTTTCACAGACTTTGTGAGTAGTCGTCCTAGAAATCTCTCAATGTATATGCGTATAGCTATGTATGTGTGTGAGTGTGCAATATAGATTTCACATGCTATATATAAAATATATGCAAATATAAAGATGTTATATATATATATAATATGCTTGTGAGTATGTGTGTGTGTGTGTGTGTGTGTATGTATATATATGTATATATATATATATATATATATATACAGTTATATGAAAAAGTTTGGGCACCCCTATTAATCTTAAGCTTAATGTTTTATAAAAATTGGTGTTTTTGCAACAGCTATTTCAGTTTGATATATGTAATAACTGTTGGACACAGTAATGTTTCTGCCTTGAAATGAGGTTTATTGTACTAACAGAAAATGTGCAATCTGCATTCAAACAAAATTTGACAGGTGCATAAGTATGACTACCTCTTGAAGCTCATCAAGAGAATGCCAAGAGTGTGCAAAGCAGTCATCAAAGCAAAAGGTGGCTACTTTGAAGAACCTAGAATATAAGACATATTTTCAGTTGTTTCACACTTTTTTGTTAAGTATATAATTCCACATGTGTTAATTCATAGTTTTGATGCCTTCAGTGTGAATGTACAGTTTTCATAGTCATGAAAATACAGAAAAATCTTTAAATGAGAAGGTGTGTCCAAACTTTTGGTCTGTACTGTGTATGTATATAATATATATATATATATATATATATATATATATATATATATATATATATGCGCATATATTATATAATATATATATTATATATGGAGAGCGCACTCAAGCTTCCAGTGGCACACGCCCGGAGGGATACTCCCAGAGAAGTTCTGATGATAGGAGCCCTGAGCGGGGAGAGAGATCTTGTGACGTCACGCTGTCAGTGCTGGTACGGATCACTGCTGGATGGACCAGAATTATTTCCAATGTGTTTCGGAAATTGCGGTTTCTTCATCACAAGATCTCTCTTTCTGCTCAAGACTCCTAGCATCTGAACTTCTCTGGGAGTATCCCTCTGGGCGTGTGCCACCGGCCGGGACACCGCTCGAGTATGCTCACTGAACGAACATTCTTTCCTTGTAAGAACCGGATTGGAACTTAAAATTCAAGGTTCTACTTTTTAAAAGAAAAAAGACTCTTTGCAGCTATTGAACTATTATATACTATTATATAGGATATTTTAAGTAAAATGTATAACACATATTTTTGACTTGCGTATGGTCGGGTCTTATATGTATCTTTGTAGATTATTCAGTATGATCTATAAAGGTAAGAATTATTGCAAACTACGGGCCAATCAACCATGAGTTCATTAAAAACATTTATGGTGATAGTGAAGCACAAATTGATAGTACTTTTATGCGCTTTATAATACAGACAAATAGTGGTTTTGCCGTTATTTGCTGCTAATTGGTACTAGTGCCGTTGTGATTTTATTGTAGACTGTCTAAATATATATATTTTCTTATATTTTATTTACAAATATATAAAAATATTACATGTGTATAATATATATAAAAATGTTGCGCGTATAAAATAAAAAAATTAAAATAGATTGATTATACACACACATGTACACTTCTTTTCATCCAGCATCAGGTCTGATGTTGGATTGTCCAATCTCATTTTCTGGATAATTAAATACCGCATTAAAATAATTTAATGGTTTCTAAATAAATTCAATGACTGCCGCTCAGGTTTTCAGCTGGAAATACTACAATAAAAGTAAAGCGCCATTGAATAAATAATAATAAATAATAATAATAATGTAATATAGAAATGCCTACTTTCCAGATGTCCCCCTTTCCAGAATTTTTCCCTTGTGATCTGGTCACTTACAGCCAAACATCACCTAAATTTGTCAACTTTTTGATATGGAGACTAGAGATGAGCACATTTTTAAAAGTAATTTTCGGGTTTGATTCATCCAAATTGGCTGAAAAAATAAAAATTTGACCAAATCGAAAGGACCTCGAAAATATGGTAATTATGTACTGAAGTCCCTCCAGACCCCAAAGCATAATAAGCGGTATGTACTCTCCTATCCTAGGTTCATCCCACCACCACAGCTCTCTTCTGTTTTGGATCTTCCAACCTACAGTTTTCTGGTCTTCTGTCATAGTCTAGGCCGCACATGGTCGCGTGGGGCACAACATATTTCATTGACCACCTTGTTTGCCAGGAGACCAGAAGACTGTATGGGGAGCGGTGGTGGTAGGACAGGTGAAGAGCAGGCCTAGGGCAGGTGAGTATACAGTTAGGTCCATATATATTTGGACAGAGACAACATTTTTCTAATTTTGGTTCTAGACATTACCACAATGAATTTTAAACAAAACAATTCAGATGCAGTTGAAGTTCAGTATCAAGAGAAAATAGTCGGCACTCCGTGTAGCTAGGGTGGTGCACGTGGAAGTTCATTTGAAGTTCAGACTTTCAGCTTTCATTTGAGGGTATCCACATTAAAATTGGATGAAGGGTTTAGGAGTTTCAGCTCCTTAACATGTGCCACCCTGTTTTTAAAGGGACCAAAAGTAATTGGACAATTGACTCCAAGGCTATTTCATGGAGAGGTGTGGGCAATCCCTTCGTTATGTCATTCTCAATTAAGCAGATAAAAGGCCTGGAGTTGATTTGAGCTGTGGTGCTTGCATTTGGAAGGTTTTGCTGTGAAGTAAACATGCGGTCAAAGGAGCTCTCCATGCAGGTGAAACAAGCCATCCTTAAGCTGCAAAAACAGAAAAAACCCATCTGCGAAATTGCTACAATATTAGGAGTGGCAAAATCTACAGTTTGGTACATCCTGAGAAAGAAAGAAAGCACTGGTGAACTCATCAATGCAAAAAGACCTGGGCGCCCATGGAAGACAACAGTGGTGGATGATCGCAGAATAATCTCCATGGTGAAGAGAAACCCCTTCCCAACAGCCAACCAAGTGAACAACACTCTCCAGGAGGTAGGCGTATCAATATCCAAATCTACCATAAAGAGGAGACTGCATGAAAGTAAATACAGAGGGTTCACTGCACGGTGCAAGCCACTCATAAGCATCAAGAATAAAAAGGCTAGACTGGACTTTGCTAAAAACATCTAAAAAAGCCAGCACAATTCTGGAAGAACATTCTTTGGACAGATGAAACCAAGATCAACCTCTACCACAATGATGGAAAGAGAAAAGTATGGCAAAGGCGTGGTACAGCTCACGATCCAAAGCATACCACATCATCTGTAAAACACGACGGAGGCAGTGTGATGGCTTGGCAATGCATGGCTGCCAGTAGCACTGGGTCACTAGTGTTTATTGATGATGTGACACAGGACAGAAGCAACCGAATGAATTCTGATGTATTCAGAGCCATACTGTGGGCTCAGATCCAGCCAAACGCAGCCAATCGGATTGGTCGTCGTTTCATACTACAGATGGACAATGACCCAAAACATAAAGCCAAAGCAACCCAGGAGTTTATTAAAGCAAAGAAGTGGAATATTCTTGAATGGCCAAGTCAGTCACCTGATCTCAACCCAATTGAGCATGCATTTCACTTGTTAAAGACTAAACTTCAGACAGAAAGGCCCACAAACAAACAGTAACTGAAAACCACCGCAGTGAAGGCCTGGCAGAGCATCAAAAAGGAGGAAACACAGTGTCTGGTGATGTCCATGAGTTCAAGACTTCAGGCCGTCATTGCCAACAAAGGGTTTTCAACCAAGTACTAGAAATGAACATTTTATTTACAATTATTTAATCTGTCCAATTACTTTTGGTCCCTTTAAAAACAGGGTGACACATGTTAAGGAGCTGAAACTCCTAAACCCTTCATCCAATTTTAATGTGGATACCCTCAAATGAAATCTGAAAGTCTGAACTTCAACTGCATCTGAATTGTTTTGTTTAAAATTCATTGTGGTAATGTCTAGAACCAATATTAGAAAAATGTTGTCTCTGTCCAAATATATATGGACCTAACTGTATTCCCGGACCTTAAAAGAATCCAACAAAATGGTGGCTGCCATTTTGCTAGATTTGTGAAAATCCAAATTTTTGGGGTCAAATTTAAATGCTTTATGAAGCTTGTGATGAATTCATGAATAGAGATGAGCAAACAAATTTGCAGAATCCGTGTCCAGCTGCCAGGTCAGTATTGGGGAAGCCCTCTGAATCTCTTCTAACTTGCCAGCATCCCCAACTCCACTTTTGATTTGTCGGCTTGGCACAACATTTCACCAGGTCGATTAATTAAAAGATGAGCCGGAAATTTAACAGGTAGAAGATGAGTGATTCTCGGTTTTCCGGTCTAGGAGACACTGACTACAGATCTGTCCTTTTGGCCCAGGGTCCTACAAATCGATTCCTTCATCTCTAATGGGGGTCGTATATATTGAAATTGAGATGGTTCCAAATTGTCCTGCAACTGTGAACCCCAAAGATCAGCTGTGAGCAAGTTTTAATTTCCCCTGTAGCACCTCCACAGGAGGAACGAGGCATTACATAATTTAAAATCAGTAGACCACCTACTGTCTGTAACATGCAAAGAGACAGGTGCTGTGTGTAGATGCTTGCTGATAAGTAATGACAAGCCCTTTAAGAAATATAGGTGTACAAGGGTCTCTATGTGACGGTATGTCGGAGGTTATGTTCTTACTTCTTTTTTTTGCCTTGCAGAAAGAGAGAACGGAGAAGTTGGTGATCTCGCCTCTGAATCAGCTCCTTACAATGTTTGCTGGACCCCACAAACTGGTGCAGAAACGGTTCGACAAACTTCTAGATTATCACAACTGCACGGAGCGAGCGGAGAAGCTGAAAGACAAGAAGACGCTGGACGAGCTGCAGTCGGCCAGAAACAACTATGAAGCTCTGAACGCTCAGCTCCTGGATGAGCTGCCCAAATTTCACGGTTACGCCAAGGAGCTATTTTCCAGCTGCGTTCGGGGCTACGCTAATGCCCATTGTGACTTTGTGAAACTCGCCCTGGAGGAACTAAAACCTCTTCTATCAGTAAGTCCTATGACTCCGTATATCATCCATGACTGTATCTTGTTTGATGTTACCCCCTGTTTTGTGGGGTAAATGCCATGGTGAACTGATTGGGGAGCTGCGGCGCTAGGACAAGTGAGCGTCCTCTTATATTTTTTATAATCCCTCTCCAGCTCTCAAAGGAAACTCCAGTGAAATGGAGGTCGGCTGATGGTTAGTTTGGATAATGAAATTATCTTATTAAAGCACTTAAGTTTCCAGAAAAACAGCCACAAAGTCAGAGAAAGAAAAATAAAACTTCAGCCACTAGAGGGAGCTTACTGCAAAAGTTATAGATATTGTTCAGTTGGAATTGTACACATCTATATGCAGTGAGCTCCCCCTAGTGGTGATTTCAGAATTGTATAATTTTACAGTAAACTTATGGCTATGGGATAGCAGGTTATTATGCCTTTAAAAATGATTACTGTTGCTCAGCAAAATAATATTTTGCCCTCTTCTTCATATACATAGTCCTTTATAATACTGCATATTGCAAAGGGCATTTTTATTGGATTGAAGCCATTAAAAGTTTTGTATGAGAGTCTGTATTAAACTATTGCTGGTGGTTCTGGTATCACATTCAGTTCTGTGGGTCTCGGCTGCAATACCAGATACATTCCGTGGCCAAGAGTCTTGCTGCTGTTCTCATGTTATTTCTATGTGTTGACTCATATTTGCTTCTTCCCAGCTGTTGGGGATTGGAGGACGAGAGGGGAACCTCATTGCGTTATTCCAGGAGGAGCACGGCAAGGCCCTACAACAGCTCCAGGTCTTCACGTTCTTCCCAGAGAACCCTCCCCCGGCCAAGAAGCCTTTTGAGAGGAAAACTATTGAACGCCAATCTGCTAGAAAAACTGTACCGAGTCCGGTGAGTGATGTGCGGCTGCCGCACGGATACAGCGTGCATTGGATGTGTCGCCTTCTCTTCTTTATGATATGTCCTGTTTTATAAAATGAGTCATTTACCGCCACAGGCCAAATACATCCTGCAGCTGGATGAACATCGGACGCTCTTACTTGCTAGATACCCACCTGAAAAACTCTACCAGGCTGAGCGCAACTTCAATGCTGCCCAGGACCTGGACGTTTGTGTGCAGGAGGGGGATCTGGTTGGCGTAATTAAACAGCAGGACCCAATGGGTAGTCAAAATCGCTGGCTGGTAGACAATGGAGGTAAGATATGTAGGTTTATTCTGTTTAATAGTACATGAAGATGAAGAGGGGTCATTACCCTATTAGTGATTTTTGGGGGGTCCTAACTCCTAAGACCACTAATGATCCTATCTTCTGGAGAGAGGTAAAGGTGGACATGCACTTTAAAAATCTAACTGCACCTTCACTTTAACATGTCACAGAGATATGTCAGAAGTTTTGAAACCTGAGGGTCCGGGTGCTGAAACCCCCCACCCGAAAATAAAATGATGGGGCAGAAGCCCTCAGTCGAGTGTCGTTTATGCTTGTAAGCTGAATATGGATTCATCAGTCTCCAAGAGGAGCAATATTTGGCTAAATGCTTCTGGACCTTTGCTTTAGTGATCAATGAATGGGGGGGGGGGGGTTTCTGCATTCGGACTCTCACACATCAAAATTTTGACATGCCTCCATGTGCAGTTACTCATTAAGTATGGCCAGAATTTGGTTGGAGGAGGCCACCATTTGATTTCTGGATCTGTGCCGACCGGGTCCTGAAAGATGGCTGAAAGAGGGACCTGCTTTAAAGGAGAGCTACACATGTGTTTCTGCTTTCCTAGTGTAATAGGATCGCAGAACAGTTTAAGGAATCCTCATTTTTCCAAGAAGTGGGATTCCCAAAGATGGACAGAGTATGCACTACTAAATAAATAGTTCCTGCCAGGGGCGTCACTAGAAGATCGCCATCTCTTATGCCCTGGGGCTGCCGTAAGTGAGGTGTGTAAGTGCCGTGCTCAGACACTTACATACCCCCAAATGAAAAGGCAGCCCCCAGTGAAAATGAATAAACAAACTATTAAAGTTGTATATTTAATTTTGGATTAAAAATAATTGATTATATAATCAATCATTAATAATACAAAATGTAAAATCACGGCACCTTCCCTTTAAGAAAAGAGAAGGAAAGGGATGAGCCTGGGTAGTTTAACTGGGTGGTGGGCTTCTAGATCCACAAGGTTGTGTAAGATCCAGTTCCCTCGCTGTGCTCCCACCCTGCCTTTAAGAAACCTTATAAACCTGTTTCCACTGGTTTTATATATGCATATCAAACTCCAAAATATGGACTTGTTTGACCTGGTCCCCCATCGAGTGCTGGTGGTCCCCGGTGATTTTTGTTTCCAAACCTTACATCTTTACCTTTGATTTGGTGACTGCTATATTCTTATAGAACATGATCCCTTTGGTGACCCCTATTGTATAATGAATAATAATAATGAGTGGCCAATGGAAGCTCATGAGATCCTACTCGCGTTTTGTCACTAATGCATATTGGACCTTGCCCATTAACCTTGCATCGTGTTATTTCCTTTCACAGTGACGAAAGGTTTTGTATACAGCTCCTTCTTGAAGCCATACAATACCCGGCACAGCCATTCAGACGCGTCTATTGGCAGCCATTCCTCCAACGAGTCCGGCTACGGCGGCTCTTCTCCCAATTTCTCAAGGCAGAACAGCAACAGCACTTTAACCATCAACCCTACTATTGGCTCAGTGAGTTTCACCAACACTTCCACCACAAAGTCTTCAATGGAGTCCTCTGTGCCGAGCAGCAGCGGGCACCAAGACGCCAACATTTCTTCCAAATCTAGTATCTCTGCTGAAGTGGCCTCAAAAAGATCTAGTGAAACAGACTCCGCTCCATTACCAAGAATTATGGAAAAGGAGAACACGATCACCGCGGACTGTGCCGAACAGAGCGACTCTAATCGGAGGGGGAGCCACACCGAGAACGGGAGCGTCTCAACAATACAGAACAACGGAGACAAAGGATTAAACGCTGCTAATCGCAAAATGAATAGAAGAAAGACTCCTTCACCCGCAGGAAGCGACCTGGAGCCAGAGGGATGTGACTTGGAAGGCAACCAGGTGAGACTCCACAGTTTCCAGACACTTGTCTGTGTTTGAAGATGACCCCTATCTTAATAAGAGATGTAGAATGAATTGTTTTTTTTCCCTCTACATGTCCTATATTCTATATTGTGTCTGAACCTGTCATTATGTACAGTGTAAGAATACAATGACAACGTAAACGCACGAGGCTGCCGGCCGCACTAATACAGCTCGAGGAGTTTCCACTTATGTATTTTTCTTTATATTTTATAATTGTGAGTAAAATATTCCTTCTAATACCTCAGCTGCTGCAGTACTTCTTTCTGAAGAGAAGTGTGGACCAGTGCACCATTTATTAATTGATATGTAATGTCCTCATCCAGCCGGGGTGTAATTTCATTTTACACTGCAACTGCGGACAGTACACACACAGTGTGCACATGGTACACGCATATACATACAGTGCACATGGTATACATTGACATACATACTGTGCACACAATGCACACACATTTTGTGCACTTTACACATCGACATGCATACTTTGCTAACGGTACTCATGCACACACACATACTATTCACACCATATAGACATGTATATATTTGTATATATATATAAATATATACGATGCACACCGTACACACACACACTGTGTAATACGCATGCATACTGTGCACATGCACACACACATACTGTTCACACGATATAGACATATATAAATATATACAATGCACACCGTACACACACACACTGTAATACACATGCATACTGTGCACACGGTACTCATGCACACACACATACTGTTCACACAATATAGACGTGTGTGTGTGTATATATATATATACGATGCACACTGTACACGCACACACACACTGTGTAATACACATGCATACTGTGCACACGGTATGGACATATATACTATGCACACCGTACACAC
Organism: Phyllobates terribilis; assembly: GCF_046119375.1. NCBI lineage: Eukaryota > Metazoa > Chordata > Amphibia > Anura > Dendrobatidae > Phyllobates > Phyllobates terribilis. The sequence continues at coordinate 396,075,722 of NW_027362765.1, read as the reverse complement.
ACTGTGTAATACACATGCATACTATGCACACGGTACACATGTTCACACAGTATAGACATATATATAAATATATACTATGCACACCGTACACACACACACACTATGTAATACACATACACACTGTGCACACGGCGCACACACAAACCAGCACAAACAAATGGAAGATGCCCCTGTTTGTGTCTACCAGGACCTGCTTGCTGATTTGAAGGTGAAAGCAGCCCCCCTGGGCGGCTGCACATGTTGCACCAGTGATATGTCCGCCCCTGGTCTGTCTGGTAGAATCGGACTTTGCACCAACACAAAACCTTAGCCAGATGACACTTTTCAGACAGTAGCTTCCAGCTTCATTAGTACCTTTTGTTCTGCCAAGTAATTGGCCATTTGCTGTAGGATTTCTCAATTAAAACAAAAGACTGTTTTAATTCAGAAATAGCGCCCCTCTTGTTCACAGGCTGTGTCTGGCATTGCAGCTTTGTTCTGATCTAAAATACCAGACACGGCCTGTGGAAAAGGGTGGAATTTCTGGAGTGAAAGAAACCAGAATATATTGAATATTGAAGCGGAGGTGAAAGAGCTGACGCAATCCTTCTCTTTGTCGTTCTAGGTGTATTATGCGGTTTATTCATTTATAGCACGCTCTCCAAACGAACTGTCAGTCACAGCCAATCAGAGACTAAAGATCCTGGAATTTCGAGATATGAATGGAAACGGTGAATGGTGGTTGGCCGAGGTGGAAGGAAGGCGGGGCTACGTCCCATCCAACTACATTCGGAAAACGGAGTACACGTGAGAAGCCGGAATCCTTCTCCAACCATTAGGACACAATCTGTGCCTTTTTTTATTTTTTCCTGAGATGACTTTTTAAATTTTTTTGCTGCTGAAATCGCTTGAACATTTACAGAGAATGTGGTTTTATATAATGGGGCTTGGTATCAACTAGAACGTCCGTACTGAGAGGAAGGTGTGTGGCGGCACGTGTGTGGCGTCCGGCTGGTGAGCAGAATTATTAAATATGGCCGGCTTCATCCGGACTTCTCCGAGCAATGTTTGGCGATCCATCAGGTGTATTCATCAAGCCAAGGTCATGCTGGGCTCTGTAGTGGCGTGGCTATAGCGAGTGCATGGGATGCAGTTGTATTCATGCCTTGGAGATGGCAAAAACACCAGTATTATAGATGGCAGATGATAGGAGGGGGGTCCCCGTTATGGATTTGGCTCACCTTTGTGGTTAGAGCTTCCATAGATTTGTCCAAAATTAACAAAACCTAGCTGATTTCTTCCAAAAACAGCACCACACCTGCTAATGGGTCGTGCCTGGTATTGCAGCTCAGCTTCATTAAAGTGAACAGGACTGAACTGCAATACCAGAAGCAACCTGCAGACAGGTGTGGCGCTGTGGTGATGTTTTTCTAATCCTAGACTACCCATTTCAATATTGACAGCGCAATGTCACAACCTAGTAAATAAAGGGTCGTGTGTCACTTCTGGGTGCTGATAAAATAATTAAACCTCTATCTGTCCATCACATTACAAAAGTATTCAGAGCCATCCAATCTCTGTATATAAGAGCGGTAAAGCGAGACACGGGTGACGGTTTGCTGTGCTCTGATTGGTTGATCAGAGTGGCGAGGATACGCCCGCTCCCGTGTGGGCAGCCAACGTGGGTACTCTTTTGGTGGGAGTCGTGGCACTTACTATTTCTTAATTTGTTTAAATGGACATATTTAAGAATTTCTGCTTTACTTTTCATAAAGCGATGACTTTTTCAGGGAGCACCCGCCAGATACTAGTGACGTTCTCTCCAGCGTGTGGTGCTGATTGCGGTTTGCACAGCAGTATTACTATTTTCGGGAATAAATATAATAAGAGAGAGTCTTAATACGAATTGCAAAGAACCGCAGTGGAAAGGGCTGTAATTGACATGTAAAACATGGCTGCTTTCTTCTACAAACAGCGCCACGCTTGTTTACAGGTTGTGTCTGGTATTGCAGGTCTGCCTGGATGAAGTGAATAGGGGCTCAATGTCAGACACAACCTGGCGCTGTTTTTTTTTGTAAAGAAATCAGCTAAAACTTTTGATATTTCTGAATTCTGTACTGAGCATGGCATGGGCGATGCCTTAAGACATATGTAGCCGCCACTTGCCGGTAACATCATGCATGGCCCCATAGGATTGGTTGTCAGCTCAGACAGATCAATGATCGTTCATGTTGAATTCTTTAAAAGGGTTGCATGACATTTTTATGTTGAAACAGCGCCAGTCTTGTCCATGGCTGTGTCAGGTACTGCAGCCTAATTTAACTGAATGAGGCTTAACCGGCAATGGACAAAAATGGGGTGGAGTGGGGACTGACTTTTTTTTTTTCTTTTAACCCCATTACCCCTGTGGGCCTCTCTTACTATATGATGGTGTTCTGCAAGTAAAGTCACCCCCAGGTTAAAGGACTTATTTTCCCCAAGATCATAAGTCATCCCCTATGCATTGGATAGGGGGCTAATATGATGATTGATTGCTGGGGTTCCTTGCGATTCTGAGAACTCTGCAGATCCCCATCTTGAATGGAGCAAATGTGCGCATGCTGCATTCATTGTCTATGGGACTGTGGTTAATAACCAATTTCTCCAGCAGTCCAATAGACAAGGAATTGAGGTCTCCATTCAAATCCTGGGGGTCCCAGCAGTCAGACCCTCAGAGATCAGCAAGTTTATCCCCTATCCCAGGGAATAACCCTTTTAAAGAGACATCACTTACCAAGATTTCAAGATATTAATCCCTAAGGAACTCGATCCCAGCGCTCCACTAATCTCCGGCCTCTTCAGAATATGCAATTTCCTATGAAATGACGCCTTCTATACAATTTGTATCACAGACCAGACACAAGTAATACCATGAACATTCACATCGGACTACTGAAGGGAGTGTAATATCCGCTCTGTATTATTTGTATTATTATTTTTCTCATTTTATGTGTTTTTACAGACGTAGCCTTTGCACATTTCCACATAGGCACCTTTTTTTTTAGATTTCTTTTTATTGATATATTTTGTGTTTAGAACAAATTTTGTACATTATTGATACATTTTGTGTATATTTTTTTTATACTGTTGTCATTTTTTTTCCCTGGAAGTGGAAGAGGAGACAGATGTTGGGGTGGGGGAGTGAGGGGGTCTTCCTGCTCCATATTTTAAAAGCTGTGGTTCAATAAGGAAAATCAAGTTTGACCCTATTGTGCAATTCTATAATGGAACCAATAAACCTCATATCTTCATGACGTTTGTGGTCTTGGATTTTTTTTTTCAACCCACTTTTGCTCTACAAAATACTGTAAAATTGCTTTAATCTAATAATCCAGTTTTTGTCACGCTAGGTATGGGGAGAACCCACGACGGGAACAGGGGAGGGAGCCCTACAACTAGGGAAAGGGAGAGTGGAGACCCCTAAGCAGATCTAACAACACCCTGACTCCCCTGTCGACCCTAAATAGGTTCCGCACCGATTGCTGAGCAGGATACCTTAGACTTAGCTGACCCTAGAGCTAGGCCCTAGGAAGGGAGGGGAAGGTGACCGCACTAGTCAGCCCCACTGCAATCTAAAGTACAAACCATGGCAACAAACAAGGGAATACTCTTCTAGCTTTAAGATGCCACAGGAGAGAACACTGCTACAATCCACAAAGGAACTCCAAGGAAATTCTATCCTACTACTTGAATTCTAGGCCTGAATAGAATCAGAACACTCTATCACCAGCAACTCTCTGGAGAAACTGAGTGTATTTAAGGATCCAGCAAGGGTGTGGTAATTAGCAGCAGAAGGTGAGGATCACCACTGGGTCCTAAAGGTATAATCCCCAAGCAAGGTGAAGATCACCGTTGGGTCCTAGAGAGGGAGGGATAATGAAAGGATCAGGAAGATGTTTGCAAGTCCAAACGCACGACCTTCTATAGCCGTATCCCGTATTACTGTCTGTCAAACCTGACAGTTTTACAATAAAATAATTTGGCCTCTTTGAAGACTGGGCTGATTAAACTAGATTTGCATCCCTACAGCGCCATCACAGGAGAAATGAAGAATTACACATTTCCAAATGAAAACAAGAAACTGCCTATTTAATGTATGGACATAACTAGTCCTCCAGAGAACCAGACACTCTTTATATTAGGCCGCTCTTTAGTCTGAGTTAAAGATGAAACTCCCCCTTTATTAAAGGGAACCTGTCACCTTGGAAAATGCTGCTTTCATGCAGATATAGGTTTAATCTGCAGGTAAATAGCATTATAACGCTGCCTTGTCGCCTTACTGAAAGTGCAACTGCTGGGAGAAAATGAGCTTATTTCCTCCTTGGAGCCGCCGGCTTTCAGTCATAGGGGGCGTGCAAGGAGCGGCTACAGTCATAGCTCAAAACACAGAGAGCTTTGACATTCGGCTCTGCAGCGTGTACGTGCAGAGCAAGCTGTCAGCCGTCACTCGCAGTATAGTGCGCGCTGACTGTATCCACTCTTGCACACCTCCATGACTGAAAGCCGGCGGCTCCAAGGAGGACATAACTTAACTTAATTTTCTCCCAGTAGCCGCACTTTCAGTAAGTGTGACCGTGCAGCATTGTAAAGCTGTTTACCTGCAGATTAATCCTATATCTGCAGTTCAATCATGTTTTTCTAAGGTGACAAGGTTCCGTTTAAATCAGAATTCCCTATATAGGAAAAGAAATCTTAATTAGGTAATTCAGCCAACCACTTTAATGAATCCGTTTGGTGACAAATGCCCTTTAACTCTTTAAATTCAGTAAAATGATAATTTTAAAACATTGAAAAAAACAAACAATTTAAATAAAAAAAAAAACAAATATCTTTATTTTATCCATAAAATACACAGTAAACCAAAATGACACAATAAGACAAAATGATACAATGTTACACACGACTAAATGGTGAAAATCGATTTGCTGGATGGGAGCGCAGAGAACAGCCTCTTTCCTGATGCCATTCCTGGCTCCTCTTTTGATTAGCCGGCCTGCCGTGACTTCATCATTGCAATGTATCGAGCCGGGCCGGCTAATCAAAAGAAGAGCCACTGATGCCGGCAGGTAGGAAGTGGTTCTCACTGCTCTTGTCCAACGGCCACAGATATTGCAGTATTAAAGTGAATGGGGAGGATCTGCAATACCAGACACAGCCTATGGACAAGAGTGGCGCTGTTTCTGAAAGAAAACCACTATATTTTTCAACCCTCATCCCTTTTAAACTATCAGACCACATATGTTCATAAACTCGCATTATTAAATATCCTATTATAATTAAAATACAACTGAATGTATCTGCATCAATTTTGCTTCCCCTTCTTCTAACTTTTGTTAGCGAGAAAAAGGAGGGGTTGTCTGCAGTCTGAAATCATGTAGACACACAATTCTGCATAGGAGCTGTATACACAAAACGACAGAACCTACCTGGATACCACCCATCCTTATTTTATCTCATATGTGGCTTGTTGGCCACCATACTTTAACATACCATAATTTACTCTAAAAATCCCCTACAAGAATGCTTGGTTAACTCCCACAGTCATGCTGGTATATGTGGTTCATCACCTTCCATAAGCTTAGGTAACACTATAAAGAACAAAGATTTCCCAAGACTTCCCTTATAACTTATAAGTGCTGAAGAATTTTATCCCACGGACAGCATTAGTCTCACAATTAATATCATTCACTTTTTACTGAAATTTCAATGACGTCACATAATTTCGGTCGCCTTGTGAACTGCTGTCCAATCAATGTTTCCTACTGCGCTGGCGAAAGTCGCCCCCCCCCCCCAAAAAAAAAGTTTGGATCTTTTCCCAGTTTGTTTTGGGTTTCCACCAATTCATGCTCAAAGAGTCCAAAGAGAGTCCGATCCGACACGTCTACCTCTTCCAGGCCTCACAACGTCGTGTTGGTGGTGCTCTCGATGCCAGCGTCTCTGGCCATAGATGCAAAGTGTCCTTGGCTTGCCAGGAGGTCTGCAGGGCTATCGTACTCTATAATCTTTCCTGAGTCCAACACCATGACTCTGCAAAGGAATAATAAAGAAATGCAATGAATTCCTCCATTATAGCACATGGCAATGCATTTGTGATTTAGTAAGTTGCATCCAGACACTGTAAGCAGAGAGTGGTGGGGGCCAGTAGCCTTCCTACCATAGATGCAGGCTGGGGCAGAAGAGGGATTCTGTGCAAGAACAATATGAAGGCCCTTTGTAGTGCAATAGCTCATCATAATGCACCATTCCACCTACTTTGGAGGCAGTAGTGGCCCCTTTACCTCTTGGGCCCCTGTGAGGCTGCACCAATGGTATGTTGACTGCAAGATACAGGGCATATAGGTGCTGTTGGGTCTGAGATGTGCTGGCATATAGCTGCTATCATCTGCCACCACTAGGAGGAGCTCACTGCATACGAATTTGAGGGCTCTCCTTGCATTCAATGAATCCATATGCAATCAGCGCCCCCTAATGGTGGTAGCTAAATGCAACCAGGATCATCACAAGAATACAAAAAAACCTTAACCTTATTCGCCATCTTGTATAGGTATAGTATGATTTTATTGAATACAAATTTTTTGGGATTGTGGCCCATTCTGAGTTTGGATATGATATTCCACAATTTCTATGAACATCTGCTTGTAAACTTGAACATAGCACTGGAAGGGGAAGAGCTGCATTATATATTGATCCTGAATCACAGCCCGTTCTCTTCAACAATCTGGAGATATCAGCACCAAGACCGCTTCAGCTTTCAGCTTTAAATCGATGTACAGGTGAGAACTTTAAATTTTGGTACATGGCCAGTGCTGTGTGTGAAAGGGGCTGGCTGACAATACCAATGCAAAAAAACAAGCAAGTAAGCCCCCTTTATGCACAGGTCATAAGAGAAAGATTTATGGTCATGTGAAGACAAAGTTCTCTGGACACAAAACCAGAAGTGGAAATGCTGGGATTTGGTAACTATATTAATAAGTTTAATCTTTCTTTTTTTTCTTTTAACAATGGACGTGGTATAGGCTGGTGGTTCTAGTGATACATTCATGTACTAATGGTGGTTCTGGTGACGTATTCATGTATGTACTGATGGTGGTTTTAGTGACGTATTTATTTAGGGATTGTTTCTGGTGCCATATTAATGTACTATTGATGGCTTTGGTGCTCTAATTATGTACTGAAGATGATTTTAGTTTCGTATTCATGTACTGATGATGGTTCTGGTGATGAATATATCACAAGAATTGTCATCACTATATGAATACAGCACTAGAACAACCATCACTTCACGAATATGTCACCAGAAACACCATCAGTACGTGAATACAATACCATCAGTTTTGTGAAAGCTGTATTTGTCACATGGCAGATGCAAAAACCATCAGACGCATCCCTTTATCTATAATGAGGGTCTGTTTCTTTTCCATTAGGGCATCTGCCAAATGCTGAACACCTTAATTGAAACCAAACTGCCCCCATTAGTTACGCTATATTAGTTTCCATGACTATCCTTGGGTTTGACATTTAAAATATAGGACATCAGGGATGAAAATCACTATTTTTTCCCCTGTATTGTATCAATGGTCCGCAAAACATGATTGATTCTGTAACTAACTTTGAAACTGCACTCCCTGTTAAGTCACACCCTTAAAGTACACAATTTTTTTATTTTACATTTGCTGACATCTTTTGTGAAAAAGGTAACAATACTAGTGGAAGTGGTCATCATAGCTTGTTACCTGACACCTCAGCCTGGGAGAGATGCATTAGGGGTCCTGTTAAGTTAGTCTCTGACCCATTCTTTTGCTTTGGGGTGGGGGTGAGGTTGGGCACCATTGGCTTCATTTGCTTAGGGCAGATGTCCCTGCCCTGTGTGCTGACCCCTGTGCAAGCAAAAATTCCAGAATGACCGTATACTAGATAAATGGGCACAATCAATGTATCTTGGGAACAAGTCAATTGCAGACGCTAAAACTTCCAAAAAGACAAAGAAGAGTGCATCCTAAAAATACAAATTATTTTAGTAGACCACAAAAGACATACACTGCAAATTAAAAAAACAAACACTAAAAATTACATACGGGTATCAAAATATGCAAAGGTGTGACTCTGATATGTCACGTCTCATTCCCCTATAAAAGCCAAAGAAAGGAGCAGACAAATTATAATATAAAAGACAAATGATCCCAAAAAAACACAAGTAATAAATGAAGAGAAAAGAGAAAATGGCAGTCCTGCTGTATATCATCTCAAGGACATAAAGTACAAAAGATCCATCCACATAAGATTATCTATAGAGAAGAACAACACAAGATCAAAGTGCAACATACAAAATACCTGAAAGACACAATAACATGTATGAACACTAAGAAAAAAGCACAAATGTGCATATCATATATCTGAATAAATGAAAAGATATACCAGGACCGGGCATACTGCTATATCAATATGGCTTCATCAGATCTGCACTTTTTTCTTGGCACTTGTACATGTTGTTGTGTTTTTCAGGTATTTTGTATGTTGCACTTTGATCTTATTGTTGCTGTCGCTCTCTATGGATATCTTACGTGGGTTCATCCTCTTGCACTTTATCTACATGTGATGATATACAGCAGTACCGCCCTTTGTACTTTTCTCTTTATTAAGTATTGCCTGTGGTTTATGGGGGATTTTGTCTGCAGCACCCCTTTTTTGGACCTTCAAACAGAAATACAGGTGCTTCTCACAAAATTAGAATATCATCAAAAAGTTAATTTATTTCAGTTCTTCAATACAAAAAGTGAAACTCCTATATTATATAGAGTCATTACAGACAGAGTGATCTATTTCATGTGTTTATTTCTGTTAATGTTGATGATTATGGCTTACAGACAATGAAAACACAAAAGTCATTATCTCAGTAAATTAGAATAATTAACAAAAAACACCTGCAAAGGCTTCCTAAGCGTTTAAAAAAGTCCCTTAGTCTGTTTCAGTAGGCTCCACAATCATGGGGAAGACTGCTGACTTAACAGATGTCCAGAAGGCAGTCATTGACACTCAACAAGGAGTGTAAGCCACAAAAGGACAATGCTAAAGAAGCTGGCTGTTCACAGAGTGCTGTATCCAAGCATATTAATGGAAAGTTGAGTGGAAGGAAAAAGTGTGGTAGAAAAAGGTGCACAAGAAACCGGGATAACCGTAGCCTGGAAAGGATTGATAAGAAAAGACCATTCAAAAATTTGGGGGAGAGTCACAAGGAGTGGACTGCTGCTGGAGTCATTGCTTCAAGAGCCACCAAACACAGACGTATCCAGGACATGGGCTACAAGTGTCGCATTCCTTGTGTCAAGCCACTCATGACCAATAGACAATGCCAGAAGTGTCTTACCTGGGCCAAGGAGAAAAAGACCTGGACTGTTCTCAGTGGTCCAAGGTGTTGTTTTCAGATGAAAGTAAATTTTGCATTTCATTTGGAAATTGAGCTCCCAGAGTCTGAAGGAAGAGTGGAGAGGCCACAATCCAAGCTGCTGGAGGTCTGGTGTGAAGTTTCCACAATCAGTGATGGTTTGGGGAGCCATGTCATCTGCTGGTGTAGGTCCACTGTGTTTTATCAATACCAAAGTCAGCGCAGCCGTCTACCAGGACATTTTTGAGCACTTCATGCTTCCCTCTGCCGACAAGCTTTTTGGAGATGGGTATTGTCAAGAGGAAGATGAGAGACCCCAGACCCAACAATGCAGACGAGCTGAAGGCTGCTATCAAAGCCACCTGGGCTTCCATAACACCTCAGCAGGGCCACAGGCTGATCCCTCCATGCCACATTGCCGCATTGATGCAGTAATTGATGCAGAAGGAGCCCGACCAAGTATTGAGGGCATTTACTGAACATACATTTCAGTAGGACAACATTTCGGATTTTAAAAACATTTTTCTAGCTGATGTTATAAAGTATTCTAATTTACTGAGATAATGACTTTTGTGTTTTCATTGGCTGTAAGCCATAATCATCAACATTAACAGAAATAAACACATGAAATAGATCACTCTGTGTGTAATAACGCTAAATAATATATGAGTTTCACTTTTTGTATTGAAGAACTGAAATAAATTAACTTTTTGATGATATTCTAATTTTGTGAGAAGCACTTGTAGTTAGGTAGGTAGAAGACATGGCCGATCTCCGCAACTTATTTATAAGTTATGGTAACATTAAGTAACTTTTTAGATGTTTTATGCAATGTATGTCTTTTGTGATCTAAAAAAAATTTAGTTGCGTTTTTGGAATCTTTTTGCTTTCCCACAATTCTCTGTCTTTTTTTGGAGATTGTAATTATTGCAGAATAGCAGATACTATGAACGGTGCCTAGAAAGGTTGTCAGTTTTGACTTCGCACCAACACCTATGCTGTCCGCCATGACTAATGATGAGCGGTAATAATTAGTCGTGTTCTCACTTGTTACTGTCCATGATGGTGTGCAACCGATGTGCGATGGTCAACACTGTGCAATCTGAAAATTCACTACGGATCGTCCTCTGGATTAAGTTATCAGTCTCCAGGTCCACCGCGGCCGTGGCTTCATCCAGAATGAGTACCCTGGATTTCCGAAGTAGCGCCCGAGCCAGACATACCAGCTGCCTCTGACCCACGCTGCAGACAATAACAATTGGTGTCGATGTAAAAATGTCTACAAATTTGGCAAAATCATGAAACAAAATTTGTAAATTGAAGTAAAAAAAAATGGCAAATTGTGTCTTAAAGGGAATCTGTCACCAGGTTTTTGCAACCTAATCTGAGCGGAGAAAATATTGTAGGGGTATAAACTCTGATTCCAAGGATGTGTCACTTACTCGGCTGCTTGCTGTAGTTTTGATAATCTGCTGATAAAACAGTGATTTTTTTTCACTAGAGGACTAGTAAACCTGCTGTCATGTAGTCTAACCCCGCCCTCATCACTGATTGGCAGCTTTCTCTGTACACTGTGCAATCAGTGGTGTGGGCGGAGTTATACAAAGCTCAGCATTCCGAGAACTGGTAGATCTGATAAAACAGTGATTTTATCAAAATAGCAGAAAGCATCCCAGTAAGTGACACATTGCTGGAATCATGATCTCTGCCCCTACATTATGCTGCTCTCAGATGGGGTAGCAAAAACCTGGTTACAAATTCCCTTTAAGACTGGTCTATGAGAAGAAGCCCCCTCAGGCATGAGCCCAATAAAGCAGCCATTGCTACGTTCTTACCTCAGGTTCTCTCCTCCTTCACTTACTTCGTAGAAGAGCTTTTCCTGTAGCCCTTCTACGTACGGTTTCAGGTGAGAGAGCTCAAGAGCTTTCCAGACTTCCTCATCCGTGTACTGGTCAAATGGGTCCAAATTCATCCTCAGTGTCCCAGAGAACAGAACCGGGTCCTACAGGGGAACATTACACTGTCATGGTGGTAATATTACTTTTGATTTACAGCAGCCAAACTGTATAAAAAAAATAGTCTTTCTTTCCAACCCGTCAACAATTCCTTCACATGTACCTGAATATACATTTCCAGGTTCCAGTTGCCTCACAAATGTGTCTATTCCTTTAATTAATCTTTACACAGAAGTAACCATTTAGTTGTGTTTTCACATAAATGATGTAAGCACAGATAGTAGTGCTGCCTGGTCTCTCCCTGTAATTGATGGAGGCACACATAGTAATGCCTCCCTGTAAGCAATGTAGGCACAGATAGTACTGACTGCCTATTTCTCCCTGTGAATGATGTAGGCACACACAGTACATCCTCCCTGTTTTCTGTTCTAAATTATGTAGACACATATAGCACTGCCTCCCTTTAAACAGTGTAGGCACAGATAGTACTGCTGCCTAGTGAATAATCTCAGCACAGATAGTACTTCTTCCCTGTTTCTCCCCGTGAATAATGTAGATACAGATAGTACTGCAGCCTTCTTTCTCCCTGTGAATATTGTAGGCACTGATAGTACTGCCTCCTTGTTTCTCACTGTAAATAATGTAGGCACAGAGAGTACTGCTGCCTTGTTTCTCCCTGTGAATAATGTAGGCACAGATAGTACTCCATCCCTGTGAATAATGTAGACACAGAGAGTACTGCTGCCTTGTTTCTCCCTGTGAATAATATAGGCACAGATAGTACTCCATCCCTGTGAATAATGTAGACACAGATAGTACTGCTGCCTTGTTTCTCCCTGTGAATAATCTAGGCACAGATAGTACTCCATCCCTGTGAATAATGTAGACACAGAGAGTACTGCTGCCTTGTTTCTCTCTGTGAATAATATAGGCACAGATAGTACTCCATCCCTGTGAATAATGTAGACACAGATACTACTGCCTCCCTGTGAATAATGTAGAGACAGATAGTACTGCTGCCTTGTTTCTCCCTGTGAATAATGTAGGCACAGATAGTACTCCATCCCTGTGAATAATGTAGACACAGATAGTACTGCTGCCTTGTTTCTCCCTGTGAATAATATAGGCACAGATAGTACTCCATCCCTGTGAATAATGTAGACACAGATACTACTGCTGCTTTGTTTCTCTCTGTGAATAATGTAGATACAGATAATACTGCCTCCCTGTGAATAATGGAGAGACAGATAGTACTGCGGCCTTGTTTTTCCCTGTGAATAATGTAGGCACAGATAGTACTCCATCCCTGTGAATAATGTAGATACAGATAGTACTGCTGCCTTGTTTCTCCCTGTGAATAATGTAGGCACAGATAGTACTCCATCCCTGTGAATAATGTAGACACAGATAGTACTGCTGCCTTGTTTCTCCCTGTGAATAATGTAGGCACAGATAGTACTCCATCCCTGTGAATAATGTAGACACAGATAGTACTGCTGCCTTGTTTCTCTCTGTGAATAATGTAGGCACAGATAGTACTGCCCCCCTGTGAATAATGTAGACACAGATAGTACTGCCTCCCTGTGAATAATGTAGAGACAGATAGTACTGCTGCCTTGGTTTTCCCTGTGAATAATGTAGGCACAGATAATACTGCCTCCCTGTGAATAATGTAGAGACAGATAGTACTGCTGCCTTGTTTTTCCCTGTGATTAATGCAGGCATAGATAAAATTGCTTCCTTGTTTTTCCCTAAGAAAGATGCAGGCACACATAGTACTGCTGGATCTCTCCTTGTAAAAAAAAAAATCTATGCACAGATAGGATTTCCTACTTGTCTTTCCTTGTAAAAATAAAGTAAGAACAGACAGTACTGCTTCCTTATCTCTTTTTTAAATAATTTAGATACAGATAGTCCTGCCTATTTAACTCTCATTGTAAAGGCACAGATAGCACTGCCTGATTGCTCCTCTCTGTGACTGATGTAAGCACAGATAGATCTGAAAAAGTAAGTGCTGCATGCATGTCTCTCCCCATGTATGATGCATAGTACTGCTTCCGTCTCCACCTTTTAATAGATTAATCACACGTTGCACTGTCACCCTATCGCTTCCTGTAAATTGTGTGGTAGTGCTGCCTTTCTGTCTATAACCTTAAATTTAGTATATACACCACCAGGGCCGGCTCCAGGTTTTTCTGGACCCCGGGCGAAAGAGTCTCAGTGGCCCTTTTAACACATACACGATTCATGATGCACAGATACGGCGGAGAAATATATATTTATTACACATGGCCCAGCCTGCCCCCTCATCCTTCACATACGCAGACATATGCGCGCGCACACACGGTACGCAGACATATGCGCGCGCACACACGGTACGCAGACATATGCGTGCGCACACACGGTACGCAGACACGTGCACGCACACACGGTACGCAGACATATGCGTGCGCACACACGGTACGCAGACACGGTACGCAGACATATGCGCGCGCACACACGGTACGCAGACATATGCGCGCGCACACACGGTACGCAGACATATGCGCGCGCGCACACGGTACGCAGACATGCGCGCGCGCGCACACACGGTACGCAGACATATGTACACATACAGACATACACATAGATAAAACAGACAAATATATATACACAGTTATACACACTGACATTCACATACATGCACTCACACAGACCCATTACTAATATTTTTAATATGGGGATTGGGTAAGCCTCACTCACCTGTCCCCGGTCCAGTGTCCTGTCCAGCAGCTCCTCAGGTATGGGGCAGTGCAGGGCCCCCAGCGTGTCACAGACTTCATGGTCCTGGAACATCAGAGGGGCCCACTTGCGGTCGGGTCCGGGCCCCTCCCGCCCATCTGTGCAGGACCTCCGCTCCGACGGTGTTTGATTGAAGGGCACTCCCCCAGACATGGCCGCGAGCTGTGTGGCTGTGTCTCCTAGTAATGACGCGGCAGTGGCGACACACAAGCACAATTAAAGGTGCAGTGCCGTCGACCCTGCCGTGTCATTACTAGCAGACACAGCCGGACAGCGCGCGGCCATGTCTGGGGGAAGTGCCGGCAATCAAGCAGCGCCTGCGTCACTGAACAGGTGCCGAGGAAGCGGCCAGGGCCCCGACAGTGAGTGAGTGGGCGGGTGGGTGTGTGGGCCCGGCCCCGACAGTGAGTGGGCGGGTGGGTGTGTGGGCCCGGCCCCGACAGTGAGTGGGCGGGTGGGTGTGTGGGCCCGGGCCCCGACAGTGAGTGGGCGGGTGGGTGTGTGGGCCAGGGCCCCGACAGTGAGTGGGCGGGTGGGTGTGTGGGCCCGGGCCCCGACAGTGAGTGGGCGGGTGGGTGTGTGGGCCCGGGCCCCGACAGTGAGTGGGCGGCTGGGCCCCTCTGATTTTCCAGGGCCCCGGCACTTGCCCGGGTACGCCGGGTGCTGACGCCGGCCCTGTACACCACAAATATTGCCTCCTAGTCTCTCCCTGGAAATAATGTAAGCACAGATAGTACTGTCTTCCTGTTTGCTCCTCCTGTAATTACAGATAGAAATTGAGAGGGAGGCAGTATTATCTGTACATGACTTCAAAAAGCAAACAGGAAGGCGGACGATCCATGCTTATATTATTTACTAGACAAAAACTATTGTATCCACTTATCTATGTCGCAGGCACAGATACAGTGCTGGCCAAAAGTATTGGCACCCCTGCAATTCTGTCAGATAATACTCAGTTTCTTCCTGAAAATGATTGCAATCACAAATTCTTTGGTATTATCTTCATTTAATTTGCTTGCAAGGAAAAAACACAAGAGAATGAAGCAAAAATCAAATCATTGATCATTTCACACAAAACTCCAAAAATGGGCCAGACAAAAGTATTGGCACCCTCAGCCTAATACTTGGTTGCACAACCTTTGGCCAAAATAACTGCGAACAACCGCTTCCGGTAACCATCAATGAGTTTCTTACAATGCTCTGCTGGAATTGTAGACCATTCTTCTTTGGCAAACTGCTCCAGGTCCCTGATATTTGAAGGGTGCCTTCTCCAAACTGCCATTTTGAGATCTCTCCACAGGTGTTCTATGGGATTCAGGTCTGGACTCATTGCTGGCCACCTTAGAAGTCTCCAGTGCTTTCTCTCAAACCATTTTATAGTGCTTTTGGAAGTGTGTTTTGGGTCATTGTCCTGCTGGAAGACCCATGACCTCTGAGGGAGACCCAGCTTTCTCACACTGGGCCCTACATTATGCTGCAAAATTTGTTGGTAGTGTTCAGACTTCATAATGCCATGCACACGGTCAAGCAGTCCAGTGCCAGAGGCAGCAAAGCAACCCCAAAACATCAGAGAACCTCCGCCATGTTTGACTGTAGGGACCGTGTTCTTTTCTTTGAATGCGTATTTTTTATTTCCTGTACACTCTATGTTGATGCTTTTTCCCAAAAAGCTCTACTTTTGTCTCATCTGACCAGAGAACATTCTTCCAAAACGTTTTAGGCTTTCTCAGGTAAGTTTTGGCAAACTCCAGCCTGGCTTTTTTATGTCTCGGGGTAAGAAGTGGAGTCTTCCTGGGTATCCTACCATACAGTCCCTTTTCATTCAGACGCCGACACATAGTACGGGTTGACACTGTTGTACCCTCGGACTGCAGGGCAGCTTGAACTTGTTTGGATGTTAGTCGAGGTTCTTTATCCACCATCCGCACAATCTTGCGTTGAAATCTCTCGTCACTTTTTCTTTTCCGTCCACATCTAGGGAGGTTAGCCACAGTGCCATGGGCTTTACACTTCTTGATGACACGGCGCACGGAAGACACAGGAACATTCAGGTCTTTGGAGATGGACTTGTAGCCTTGAGATTGCTCATGCTTCCTCACAATTTGGTTTCTCAAGTCCTCAGACAGTTCTTTGGTCTTCTTTCTTTTCTCCATGCTCAATGTGGTAGACACAAGGACACAGGACAGAGGTTGAGTCAACTTTAATCCATGTTAACTGGCTGCAAGTGTGATTTAGTTATTGCCAACACCTGTTAGGTGCCACAGGTAAGTTACAGGTGCTGTTAATTACACGAATTAGAGAAGCATCACATGATTTTTCAAAGGGTGCCAATACTTTTGTCCACCCCCTTTTCTAGCTTTGGTGTGGAATTATATCCAATTTGGCTTTAGGACAATTCTTTTTGTGTTTTTTTCATTGAAGACAAATTAAATGAAGATAATAATACCAAAGAATTTGTGATTGCAATCATTTTCAGGAAGAAACTGAGTATTATCTGACAGAATTGCAGGGGTGCCAATACTTTTGGCCAGCACTGTAGTACTGTTTCCTTGTCTCTTCCCATAAATAAGTTAGTACTGTGTTTCAGTAAATAATTTAGGCCCACATATAACTACATCCCTTTAAATCAGGCAGTAGCTGATCTGGTAGTACCACTTCCCCGTCTCTTTGTCAGGGGTAGCACAGATAGTGCTGTCTCTTCGTCCATCATGTCACAACTTGCCTTACTGAGCTTATTATGCCCTTTTGTAACCTTTACTACATAGTTTGCTCCATCTCATATCCCATCATCATGAACTGATAGGCAGATTTATTTTCATTGTGCCCTTGGACATGACTGAGCGCTGCTCCGCACATCCACTGAATGCAGGGAAAGCAGAGCAGATATGGGTCATTTTCAAGGGCAAAGAAAAGCGAAAAACTCTGTGCAATTATAATCAATCCTTAAATATGTTCCTGAAGCTGTTTAGCGTGAATACTTTTATGCACGCAGAGGGGGGCAGCTACTTTTCCTGCAGAGTAAAACAAAGTTACTCCTGATGTTGGGTGAGCCTCCATTGTGTCCACATTATAGAGGAGCGAACGCATCATATTTTTTTGGCATCATAACTGTTTCAATCAAAGGATACCTATTGTAGGACACAGTGAAACGCTGCCAACAGTTAACAATATCCTGAATTCTTCACGTGAGCGACGTAATCCTTAAATATTGGCAATCCACCTGCTGTTAAGCTGCCTGCGAAATGTAATTTTACTAGGAAAGTCTTGCCAGGAAATCTCACAAAAAAGTCACGACGCGGAGAAATGAAAATGGGATTTCTTGCTCAGTAAGCAGGCGCCAATCACTACGGCCGTACGTGTGTCACCGCTGCCCTCTAGTGGTATGTTTGCCAAGTGCAATTTGCAAACAAATTTTATATATTTAATCTGATTGAATCATATCTGTCTGTTTAGGCGCCTGTTCAGGGCAGAGGCATCAACGGGAGCACCTGGGTCGCAATACAAATAAAAGGGACCCCACTTACTATGTGCTGTTTAAAATACACAGAATAGGGGGCTGGCTTAGCTATGAAGATGATCAGTCAGCCAGCCCCCTTCACATGCTGTTTTGGTCACATCCTGACACAGGAAGAAACTGGAAGAGAAGGTTCAGGGACCCAGGATTGGTAGTGATTCTCCAAGGTGGAGAAATCCTTTAATTGTTGCACTGAGTTTGAGCTTTCTGAAATAGTTTTTTTTTTTTTTTATCTAGTGATTTACCTGAGGTATTATAGTCAGTTTGTTGCGCAGATCATGGAGGCCGATGGTGGAAATGTCCAGACCATCAATGATGATCTTTCCTTCTGCTGCCTCGATGATCCGGAAAAGACAGTTAGTAAGTGAAGATTTTCCGGCTCCCGTCCTTCCAACTATTCCAACCTGCGGGACAGATCCACAAATGTAGGAAAAGCCACAGCTTTCATTTACAGAAGGAGCAGGATGAGCTGATCAATGCTGAGGAATAACACCCCGGCAGCTAACACAGGGCTGCGAATATGGCGGATCCCATATACTTATCTATCTGTATTTATCCGACTATCCATCTATCTAGACTCTAATAATAGACAGCCCTCCCCAAAATATTTTATAAAAATAGTGGACTTTATTAGCCCACGTGTGGCAACACTTCAGCTAAAAAAATAATGAACCTTTCTCAAGATCATCTACAAAAGCTATTTATCTATCTCTCTACGTATCCATCCATCTATCATCTATCCATCTATCTCTGTACCCATCCATGTATCTATCTATCTCTCTATGTATCATCTATCTATCTATCTATCTAACCCATATCTATCTATCTATCTATCTATCTATCTATCTATCTATCTATCTATCTATCATCTACCCATCCATCCATCTATCTATCATCTATCCATCTATCTATCTATCATCTATCTATCTATCATCTATCCATCTATCTATCTATCTATCATCCATCCATCTATCTATCATCTATACATCTATCCATCCGTCCATCCATCTATCCATCTCTCTATGTATCATCTATCTATTATCTATCTATCATCTATCCATCTATCTATGTATCATCTATCTATTATCTATCTATCTATCTATCTATCTATCTATCCATCTATCTATCATCTATCCATCTATCTATCTATCTCTCTATGTATCATCTATCTATTATCTATCTATCTATCCATCTATCTATCTATCTCTCTATGTATCATCTATCTATCTATCTATCTATCTATCCATCTATCTATCATCTATCCATCTATCTATCTATCTATCTCTCTATGTATCATCTATCTATCTATCTATCTATCTATCCATCTATCTATCATCTATCCATCTATCTATCTATCTCTCTATGTATCATCTATCTATCTATCTATCTATCTATCCATCTATCTATCATCTATCCATCTATCTATCTATCTCTCTATGTATCATCTATCTATCTATCTATCTATCTATCCATCTATCTATCATCTATCCATCTATCTATCTATCTCTCTATGTATCATCTATCTATCTATCTATCTATCTATCCATCTATCTATCATCTATCCATCTATCTATCTATCTATCTCTCTATGTATCATCTATCTATTATCTATCTATCTATCTATCATCTATCTATCTATCTTTCTATCTATCTATCTATCCATCCATCCATCTATCCATCTCTCTATCCATCCATGTATCATCTATCTATTATCTATCTATCTATCTATCTATCTATCATCTATCTATCTATCTATCTATCTATGTATCTATCCATCCATCTATCCATCCATCCATCCATCCATCCATCCATCCATCATTACCTTCTCCATGCTGTCAACAGTGCATGAAATCCCATGTAGAACAAGGTCTAATTCAGGGCGATAACGGGCCTTATAGTCCACAAACTGCACAATGCCTTTCTCTGGCCAGTTCTGTGGGGGGCGCTGCTGAGTCTCCCACTCTGCCTATAAAGTAAACACAGTGAAGATGGCTGAATGTATCCGGTGGCGCACGCACAACATGAACACTTTACTGCATAGATGCCTTAGACATGTGAAATGGAATTGGTTCCCTTTGTAAAATAAATAAATAAAAATTTACCTTGAGGACACTTGTGTAAGACATGGAGCTGCTCTATTCCATACCGTAAAGAAAGGGTTTATCAACAACTATCAGCCTGATGTCCGGTGAATGGGAGTCTATTATTAAATAATGCTTAGACCAGATGAGGCTGGTGTACCTGCTCAGAACATCCACTCTACAATAGCCGCATAATCCATTTTCAAAAGTTTTCCCACCTGATATTATGAGCATTTTAGTTCAGCCACACTCATAATAATATCATATTATAAAACTTTCAAATAGGATTATAGAGCAATTCTAACATACATTTTCAATGTAAGCACACCAGCCTCATGAGCTCTAAAAGAAATAATAATTAGATCTTTGTATGAGTGTAGTTATCGGAAACTGCTCATAATATCATAAAAGGATTATATGCCCATGGATGTTTTATGTAAGTATGTCTCGCTCACCAGGTCTAAGATATCTATTTAATAATGTATAAAGCTTGTATGGAGAAATCTGGTGACAGAAGCACTTTAACCACAGGTATACAGTGCTACTCACTTCATTCTCTGTTTTAATGTACTCATCCACGCGCTCAACGGCGACAATGTTGGTCTCCAGCTCAGACGTCATCCGTACCAACCAGTTCAGTGTCTGTGTGATCTGTAAAAATAAGAAACGCTCAGCGCTATATTGAGTGACATAATGTATAACACAGACGTGCAGCCAAAGGTTCCCGCGTACTGGTGCAAACGCACTACCAGGGTCCACTGCCAAACCGTGACAGGTCATCATCCGCAATGGTCTGTATATAGCGGTGTACTGCCAATGGCGGCAGACCACACGGCTGCTATGGGACCCATGAGCTGGGGGGACCGGTGCCAGCGCCATCCTGGATGCCGATACAGTTTACAGCAATGATGAAATAAGGAACGGCAGCTGAGGCTCCCTCCGCCATTATTCTTCCTCAGCATCTGACGTCTCAGCACAGCGGGCATGATGACATCACTACATGGCCAGCGCGGCAGGGGAACGTGGAGAGGTGAGTATTGGTATTTTTTTTAAATCAGTGAGAACATTGTGGTGGCCATAATACTATATAGAGGACTGTGGGGAGTGCAGTATACTGCATGGAGGACAATGGGGAGTGCATTATACAGTATGGAGGACTATGGGGAGTGCATTATACAGTATGGAGGACTATGGGGAGTGCATTATACAGTATGGAGGACTATGGGGAGTGCAGTATACTGTATAGAGGACTATGGGGAGTGCAGTATACTGTATAGAGGACTATGGGGAGTGCATTATACTGTATAGAGGACTATGGGGAGTGCATTATACAGTATGGAGGACTATGGGGAGTGCATTATACTGTATAGAGGACTATGGGGAGTGCATTATATTGTATAGAGGACTGTGGGGAGTGCAGTATACTGTATAGAGGACTATGGGGAGTGCATTATACTGTATAGAGGACTATGGGGAGTGCATTATACAGAATGGAGGACTATGGGGAGTGCAGTATACTGTATGGAGGACAATGGGGAGTGCATTATACTGTATAGAGGACTATGGGGAGTGCATTATACAGAATGGAGGACTATGGGGAGTGCATGATACTGTATGGAGGACTATGGGGAGTACCGTATACTGTATGGAGGACTATGGGGAGTGCAGTATACTGTATGGAGGACTATGGGGAGTGCAGTATACTGTATAGAGGACTAGGGGGAGTGCATTATACTGTATAAAGGACTATGGGGAGTGCAGTATACTGTATGGAGGACTATGGGGAGTGCAGTATACTGTATGGAGGACTATGGGGAGTGCAGTATACTGTATAGAGGACTATGGGGAGTGCATTATACAGAATGGAGGACTATGGGGAGTGCATGATACTGTATGGAGGACTATGGGGAGTACCGTATACTGTATGGAGGACTATGGGGAGTGCAGTATACTGTATGGAGGACTATGGGGAGTGCAGTATACTGTATAGAGGACTATGGGGAATGCATTATACTGTATAAAGGACTATGGGGAGTGCAGTATACTGTATGGAGGACTATGGGGAGTGCAGTATACTGTATGGAGGACTATGGGGAGTGCAGTATACTGTATAGAGGACTTTGGGGAGTGCAGTATACTGTATAGAGGACTATGGGTAGTGCATTATACTGTATGAAGGACTATGGGGAGTGCAGTATACTGTATGGAGGACTATGGGGAGTGCAGTATACTGTATGGAGGACTATGGGGAGTGCAGTATACTGTATAGAGGACTAGGGGGAGTGCATTATACTGTATAAAGGACTATGGGGAGTGCAGTATACTGTATGGAGGACTATGGGGAGTGCTGTATACTGTATAGAGGACTATGGGGAGTGCAGTATACTGTATAGAGGACTATGGGGAGTGCTGTATACTGTATAAAGGACTATGGGGAGTGCAGTATACTGTATGGAGGACTATGGAGAGTGCTGTACACTGTATAGAGGACTATGGGGAGTGCAGTATACTGTATAGAGGACAATGGGGAGTGCAATATACTGTATAAAGGACTATGGGGAGTGCAGTATACTGTGTGGAGGACTATGGGGAGTGCAGTATACTGTATAGAGGACTATGGGGAGTGCATTATACTGTATAAAGGACTATGGGGAGTGCATTATACTGTATAGAGGACTATGGGGAGTGCATTATACTGTATGGAGGACTATGTGGAGTGTATTATACTATATGGAGGACTATGGGGAGTGTATTATGCTACATCGAGGACTATGCGGACTGCATTATACTGTATGGAGGACTATGGGGAGTGCAGGAACGGTATGGAGGACTATGGGGAGTGCAGTATACTATATGGAGGACTATGCGGAGTGCATTATACTGTATGGAGGACTATGGGGAGTGCATTATACTGTATAGAGGACTATGGGGAGTGCAGTATACTGTATAGAGGACTATGGGGAGTGCATTATACTGTATAGAGGAATATGTGGAGTGCATTATACTGTAGAGGACTATGGGAAGTGCAGTATACTGTATAGAGGACTATGGGGAGTGCATTATACTGTATGGAGAACTATGGGGAGTGCATTATACAGAATGGAGGACTATGGGGAGTGCATTATACTGTATAGAGGACTATGATGAGTGCATTATACTGTATAGAGGACTGTGGAAATTGCAGTATACTGTATAGAGGACTATGGGGAGTGCAGTATACTGTATAGAGGACTATGGGGAGTGCATTATACTGCATAGAGGACTATGGAGAGTGCAGTATACTGTATAGAGGACTATGGGGAGTGCATTATACTGCATAGAGGACTATGGGGAGTGCAGTATACGGTATAGAGGACTATGTGGAGTGCATTATACTGTATAGAGGACTATGGGGAGTGCAGTATACTGTATAGGGGACTATGGGGAGTGCATTATACTGTATGGAGGACTATGGGGAGTGTATTATACTATATGGAGGACAATGGGGAGTGTATTATACTATATCGAGGACTATGCGGACGGCATTATACTGTATGGAGGACTATGGGGAGTGCAGGAACTGTATGGAGGACTATGGGGAGTACAGTATACTGTATGGAGGACTATGGGGAGTGCATTATACTGTATAGAGGACTATGGGGAGTGCATTATACTGTATGGAGGACTATGGGGAGTGTATTATACTATATCGAGGACTATGCGGACAGCATTATACTGTATGGAGGACTATGGGGAGTGCAAGAACTGTATGGAGGACTATGGGGAGTGCAGTATACTGTATGGAGGACTATGGGCAGTGCATTATACTGTATAGAGGACTATGGGGAGTGCATTATACTGTATAGAGGACTATGGGGAGTGCATTATACTGCATGGAGGACTATGGGGAGTGCAGTAACTGTATGGAGGACTATGGGGAGTGCAGTATACTGTATGGAAGACTATGGGGAGTGCATTATACTGTATAGAGGACTATGGGGAGTGCATTATACTGTATGGAGGACTATGGGGAGTGCATTATACTGTATGGAGGACTGTGGGGAGTGCAGTAACTGTATGGAGGACTATGGGGAGTGCAGTATACTGTATGGAGGACTATGGGCAGTGCATTATACTGTATGGAGGACCATGGGGAGTGCATTATACTGTATGGAGTGCTATGGGGAGTGCAGTATACTGTATGGAGGACTATGGGGAGTGCAGTATACTGTATGGAGGACTATGGAGAGTGCAGTATACTGTATAGAGGACTATGGGGAGTGCATTATACTGTATGGAGGACTATGGGGAGTGTATTATACTGTATGGAGGGCTATCGGGAGTGCACTATATAGTATGGATGACTATGGGGAGTGCATTGTACTGTATGGAGGACTATGGGGAGTGCAGTATACTGTATGGAGGACTATGGGCAGTGCATTATACTGTATGGAGGACCATGGGGAGTGCATTATACTGTATGGAGTGCTATGGGGAGTGCAGTATACTGTATGGAGGACTATGGGGAGTGCAGTATACTGTATGGAGGACTATGGAGAGTGCATTATACTGTATAGAGGACTATGGGGAGTGCATTATACTGTATGGAGGACTATGGGGAGTGTATTATACTGTATGGAGGGCTATCGGGAGTGCACTATATAGTATGGATGACTATGGGGAGTGCATTGTACTGTATGGAGGACTATGGGGAGTGCATTATACTGTACAGAGGACTATGAGGAGTGCATTATACTGTACAGAGGACTATGGGGAGTGCAGTATACTGTATGGAAGACTATGGGGAGTGCAGTAACTGTATGGAGGACTATGGGGAGTGCATTATACTGTATAGAGGACTATGGGGAGTGCAGTATACTGTGTGGAGGACTATCGGGAGTGCATTATACTGTATGGAGGACTATGGGGAGTGTATTAGGAGAATTATGGGAGTGCGGTATACTATGTGGAGGACTATGGGGAGTGCATTATACTATATGGAGGACTATGTGGTGGCTATTATAATATTTGGAGGTTTATGTGGGAGCTTTTATACTGTATGCAAACAATTATACAGTGTGAAGGTTTGTGTGGTCCATCATACTATGTGAAGGGCCATTATACAGAGTGGTGAGGTGTGAGGCCATTATACTGTATGTAGATCTATTATACAGCATGGCAGGCTGTGTGGGGGTCACAGTTGAGGGATCATACTGTGTCACCATACTTTTCTGGGGGAGTTGAGCGGTGGGGTACAGTAAGGTCATCATACTGTGTGTGTGGAGGAAGTCTCTGTGGGGGTATCCTTTGTGGTGCACTTTTGTTGGTATCATACTTTATGAGTGCAATGAAAGGGCAATGTAGGGCTTCACTAGGAGGAAAATTACTTTGTAAAGTCTGCAAAGTTGTGAGATATGCTCTTCTGTGACACCAACGAATATTATTATTTGTGTTTCTTTTTTGTGTGTGGGGGGGGCAATTAGAACTTCTGCCATGATTTATATGTAATTCCTTTTCTTTATACTAGTATTATGTTACTGTACGATTAAAGGAA